>NC_136065.1:1927095012-1927620012 GCF_964261635.1 Lissotriton helveticus
CCTGCATGCAACACAGGTATCCATGCACCATGGGGCAAGGGGGCCTGCGATGGCTCTAGGGTGCCAAAACGGCACCAGCGCAAGGGAAAAGGACAGGAATGTGCCGTATTGGATAAATATGGCGCTTTCCTGCCATTTCCCTGTGACGCAGCACAGCACGGTGACTTGCTGGGGTGCCCTGCACCACAAAAGTCATAAATATGCCCCATAGTTTTCACTTGATTGCAAACATGACTATCAATATAGGTGCTCAAATGAAAACGGCGCTGTGCAAGTGGTTCATGACAAAAAGTGTATACATTGATGATTGCCGAACCTTCTTCTGGTCACACCTTTAGGGTAAGATGACTGCGTCTCGTGTCATTGTTGATCCTTACCCAGTTTAATTAGTTTGTAACAGATTTTCTCTCTTTAAGTTTTTATTGACTATAGGTTGCTACCCTTGTTCTTTTGTCCTGATGAAGTCCCCATAGCAATCCATGTCAGGTGTCGAAATGTCAAAGCAGTTCACTGTTTTTTGTCATTAAGTTATTCTCCTGCAAAGCAAATTTCACGTATATGAGTTCTGTGCTTTTAAAATGTATCAATTGTCAACAGTGGCAAATCTGTTGTATAGATCTTTTGTGCCCCTATGATTCACTTTTTGTTACAAACTACTTGCACCACGCCATTTTCTTTAGGAGCACTTATTTTGGTATTTATGTTTGGAAGATAGTATACAACTTATTGTATATGTAACTTTCCTTGGGAAAAATTTGGCAAGGGAGCATACGTTGCAAGCTCTCCCCGAGGGCAACTTGTTCTGTACTATTCTTGTTGGTTTATGAACATGACAAACCCAGGCATCCACTTAGAGTAGAAATGCTTTCAAGCAAGACAGAAACAAACTGAAAAAACAACCTGTGACAGTAATATGAAACGTAATTAGAAGGTGCGGGAATTCACAGCGAACCCGAGCTGGCATTTCAATGAAATCAAAGGGTTCCTTCTAATTTATTTATGATACACGGAAGTCTGTAAATGCCTGTGATTTATTTTCTCATTTAAAGCAAGTTCTGATGTCAAAATTCGCTTGTAATTAGAGTCTGATGTGATTAGCCCCATGTAACTACAGGCGAGTAGTGACACAGTAACGCAGATAGGGGCGCAGTGTGCCTTGAAAGGCTTCACAGTAATAACTGCATTTCCAGTCCTCAAGCCACTTCTGCCCGGTTCCAATTCCAATGTTACACAGAACCGGTCAGAAAACGAGCTGTGAAAGGAGAATCTCGTTGTCAAGTGGCTGAACACATGTAGAACAGCTCGGTGTTACCGGTTTTAATATGAAAGAATAAGTGCTCAGTGGGTAAATGCACCTGTTGCCAGTACATTTGCACAGTAGGTCTGCCCACAGAGCACTCGTGCGCCCATCTTACTCACAGGCAACACTGGTCTAGCAGCTTAGTTGCCTCCTTGTTTATTTTTGTTACATAGATTATCAACAGTTAACAAAACAACATTGAAACAAATATATACACAAAAAAAGTCCATTCGATCACAGGTGAAATTCAGAGCATTGTGTTATACGCAATTGGAATTCATTTAATGAGACAATTTCAATACGGCACCATATCCCTTTAATTCAGCGTAGAAGCCCATTACAGCACTACTTGCAACGTACATCCTCGTCGCCAGTAAAACCCAGTACACGTGTAAGTAAGGTTGAATGCTCCTACCCACTATACCATTCATCCCTTTTCTTAAATAATAATAACAAGCATAATAACATACATGAAAACAAGATACGATATGTCACAAAGTACATGCCTGGAAAGAAGCCATGCACACAGCGAAATAATCACAGTGCTGCATAAAAGTCATTTAAGATGGCCCCTTTCTAACTGTCTTTTCCACACACCTTTCCATGCGTTTATTCACAACATGAAAATCTCGCACCTACTCGCGCAGTTCCTCATCCTCTCTTTTTTCCCTCCTCCTTTTTCATGACACGTGCAGGCACACATTTGTTTCCACTCCCACCACGTGCATCAGCTTACAACATCGAGCCACCCCCTTCTTGATCATGGGTCCCAGTCTTTCGCTCAGCCAATGGCCAACTACATACTTCTCCTTTGTACTATTCTTTCCACAAATAGGACCCATGTCTCTTTTCCTTTCCTTTGTGGACCCTACTAACATCCAACTCTAAGCTCAGAAGAGAAATACCTACCCCTCATCAACTCATTATGGGGAACACCCATTACCACATTGGGTGTAATGCAGTAGCCACAAACCAATGTCATCATTGTCTCTTTCCGGTCTCCAACATCGCAAAACGTAATCCGTCCTTTAGGACCTTGTTCAACCTTTCCACCAGCCTGTTTGTCTGGCAATATTAAATATAGGCTCTGTATTGGCACACCCCAACCTACTCAAAAAGCTCTTTATTTCATTCAAAACAAGTAGATACTATATCCAATGGAACCCTGTTCACAAACTCTTAAAAAAACACAACATGCGCAACAAACGTACCCTCCGGGTACTAGGAAAAAATAATCCCCTACATCCAGGAAAATGAATCCACTACCACCAGAGGATTTTTTCCCAGTCTTTAGAAGGTTGAGGTATGCCCTGAAACTAATACATCAAGCTTTTCTGTGACTTGTCACTCCATGCACATGCCAAACAGTGCTTCGCCCTATGCTAGGCATCACTATTGAGATCCGGCCACCAAAGATCTGCCCTGAAGCCTTTCTTCATAGCACTGATTCCATCTTGTCATTCTTGAACCATGTCATACACTCTATCTTTCAAGCTCCTCTGTACCACCAATAATTCCTTCCTTCCCAAAACATGCTCCTACCATGATAACACTGTAGCCACATTCAAGAGATCTTCCTCCTCTTCTCCCAGTACACCTTTCTCAGGCCACCATGTTGTATTCTGTGTACTGCCCATTGTTTCGCAGCATTATGTCAGCCTTAAGCCACTCATCATGTAAAATTCACTTCTGTGTGGAGTCATACACCTCTGCCACAATACACTCAACCTCCACGTCACAATCCGTTTCATCAGGTAAGGGTAAAAAAGATAGGTAATCTGCTACAATGTATTTTGACCCTGGCACATATTCCATTTTAAAGGTGTACTCCTGCAGTCTGGAAAGCCATTTTGCCACCCAAGGATTGGCTTTTCCCTCCTTTCTTGAGGGGCGCAGGTCCACCAGCAGCATGTGGTCAGTTGTCCATTTAAATACTGTTCCCTAAAAATACGACCTGAAACAGATGATTTCTCACAATCACCTAACGCTTTTAATTTTTTAAAATTTTTACAGAATACTTAGATTGTGCATCCTTGAGTACCCTGGACGCACAAGCCACGTGACCTCTTTACCCTCACTTAGCGCTGCTGTAACATTTTTTATTATTAGTTGCAGTGGGTGACTACCCAACTCACGGAACAATCACAAACCTTGTCAGGATGAACGCTCAAAGTCACTGAATTAACCTGAGCATAACCCCCTGGTAGCTATGGCACAAGGTAGACAGACTTAAACATAGGGCATGGGTCTTCAAACTGTGGGGCGCGCCCAGGGCACCAGTCCAAAATAAAGAAGTGGGGGACGCTGACGTCATGACAGGAAGTGACATCACGAAAGGTGGCTTTCACCATCAGACTCATTGCCTCCTCTCGCTCATCCCTTAGATGCAATTGCATCAGAGAAGCCAGCGCGTGAGCAGCTTCCTGAATTAGCTCTGATCTCGCCCCAGAGAGGTCAAAGAGTGAATGTGTGGCTCAATTTGCTCCAGTAATTGAGCTCCTGGTAAAATAAGTGTGAGGACGCCGTCCACCCGCGTGGTACCCCAACTCGAGCTATATTCTCAAACTGCCGAGGATCCTTTGTCAGTGCTAATGGAAAGCATGCTGAAATTGTAAGCATATGCTTAGTTAGTGCCAGCAATGTATATACAGATGGACCTTGGAACATGGGTACACGGAGTAGTTTAAACTAAGATCAGGTGCTCAGCAAGGAAAAGTATATAACATTTAATAACCTTACAAATGATGGCAAGTGGGCCTGGGAAAGTAGTACAAATAGCGGCTCAGAAGTCTCAAATTGCTGCAGATTCTAAGTAAACGCTAATGGCGGAAGAGCTGAAATCACATAGAAGGCTTATTTAGTGCCAATCGGAGTATGCACATAAAGATGAGCCTTTGAGCAGAGATGTACCTCATATTACTAAGCATATGCTTACAATTTCAGCATGCTTTCCATTAGCACTGACAAAGGATCCTCGGCAGTTTGAGAATATTGAGCCACAATTGAAGCATCCTTCCGGGCTCATCTGCTACTATCACAAGGTTATTCTACAATATTTCTTTTAGATATCTCTTGGGATGAATGATTAACCTTGAGAACTTCACTTGGTGTTTAGATACACCCACGGGTTTGTTCTTTTCTGTGAATTAATTTTTTACACTTTTCATTATCTTTTCAACTATTGATCTTGCATTACCTTGTTAATATATCTGATACAGTTACATATCCTTGGAGCTATGTGATGCTAAGTTGCACACGTCCTTTTGACGTCTTCCTATTCCGGAAATCTTTTCTTAACTCTTCCTTACCTTCTCTTGCTCTGGGTGTTGCTTTTCTTGTTCCTTTGGTGTGACACATTTCTCTTTTCACACCACCTTATACCTTTCCAACTCAAGACACAACTATAAAGTCCCAAGTCTTTTCTTTGGATTCATGTGCCAACCACTGTATTTTATGTTTACTCCTTACAGCCTTGAGGAAGTCACGGTGGTGACGAAACGCGAGTTGGCTGTTTCTGTGCTACCAAGTCAAGAAACCGAAAATCTAACTATATCAAAGAATTTGTGTTTTTTCTAATGCTAAGACTGTTTGAAATATAATTTATGTGTCTTTGATGCAATAAATCACTGTTGAATCATTCGATTCTATTCTGCTTACTAAATCCCTGTGAGAGAAGATTTCTCTCATTATCACATGGTGTTTCCTTTGCTATAAAAACTCATTTACAAATTGTACTTATAACATTTAGAGTGCCGGGGTTCAGTCTCTTATGTTTTTTCCTTCTGACGTTAGTCCTTCAACTCTGAATCAACCACAGAAGTCCACTTCTAAAGCTAACCAGTACCTTAGGGGAGGAATTTAGAGACTGTCAGGCAGAAACCAAGCAGCAGGCTTGAGGCCAGACCCAGTTGCTACTGGTCTGCAGGGCAGTTGCAGGAAAAGGCCTCATGTAGCTTGTTGTGTCACTGTAGCTTTAACAGGTTAGCCTTTTGACACTTGGAGTCCGCTTTTTTTGTCCTGGGTACAAGAGAGAGCAGGTCCAGTCTTTTGGAATTCTACTAATGTCACAGACAGCAGTTTCAGGCCTCTTCTGTTCTTCTACAGTTCCAGAAAGTGTTCTGAAGTCGGTGCCTGGAAATGTCCCATCATGCCTAGCTTGAACTAGCTAGTGGGTGGTATGACTCCTGGGCATACCATAACCAAATGAGTAAATGTTTCCAGGGTCCTCAGTATCCACTTTGGGGATTTTCATGATGGTGAGAGTCTGTGGTCACACTCAATTTGAGCTCTGAGTGCATGGTGTGTGGGGAAGGTGTATTATGGTAAACATATTGTCCTCCCACATGCACCACTAAAATTCACTTTGATGCACCCACTGTACCCCCAATAAACTCGGAGACAGAAGACTGGTGGGATAAAAGCAGGGTTTCCTGGGACCGGAAACTGGATACACAAGAATTGTTTTGACAACCTGTTTTGGCAGAAGAGCAATTAGTCTTTAGCACTGTTCTAAGGGGCCACTACTCATGCACACTAACCTGTTGGTTCTTCTACTTTTCTCCATAGGATGCTCAATTCCAGGCAAGACCCCTGCTGGCTCCAAGAGTATCTCTTGCAAGGGTGATGGCTGGAGGAAAAGTGCATCTACCCGGAATTGCCACAAGGTGCTGTTGCTGTGTCCAGTGATAACAAGGGGAAGCAAAGCCAAGAGGGTAGAAGTGGCTTACAAAGCCAGGTCACAAACAACATGGTTGCTGGCTTTTTCACATGACCTTCTGATCTCCTGTGAGATTTGGTAATCAATGCACCCAGCAGTATTTGTTTGTGGTCCAGGGAATGTACTGTTCACCCTCATGGGATGAAAGCAAGGGAAGGGAGACAATTGGTATGGTTGTGTGGGCTGGTCTTGAAGGAGAGGGACTTGTGCAGAGATCAAGGATGGGGCAACCAATGGACTACTTGGATAGTGAGCCAGAAGGCATTCCGCATAATAAGGGCTTGATAAAGGGCATATAGGAATAAGGTTTATGACAGATATGAAAATAGAACATAAGAGGAAATTCAATTGAAATAAAGAACTATCTAGAGAATTCCATTCAAATCTTGAGGAAAATGTCAATAACTCAGACTGTATTTAAAATAACAGTGAATAAATGTATCCAGTAGATAAGTCGATCGGAGGAGAGGAGCGACCATGCAAAATGGTCCAATGGGTGGCTGGTCCTAAATTCCTATACAAACATACTGGAGCAACCGTATTTGGGGGCCAGCTACTCAATTCACATCAAGAAAACATGTATGGCTTTGCGGCTAGGGTCCTTCCTGCCCTTGGATTACACCCCAAAGTGGATGGAAGTGGGGATTGATATGACCAAAAAATGCAGACTATACAACTCAGCTGATGAAACCTTGATGCATGTTTTTTTGCATCTGTCCATACTTGTTGAAACACCAAAGGCCACTGCTATGCAAAGAACTAAGGGCTCTGGGAATTCAGAGTTGCAGGCAAGCGCTTATTGAATTGCTGTGCCCAGGAAACCTCATGCTGAACATTCACATGGTCCAATTCCTTGACATCTTCTAGAAGGAGGCTGCAGCCTCTACGCAGACCAACGGGGTAGGGCTGCAGGGGATACTCTGAGGAGAATGCACTAAATAAAATAAAACCGTTTTTTGGAAAGTGTGAATTAATCTCCCCTAAGGGTCTTAAGGAACTGGGAGCCATCAGGGAAATTAAGTGAGCTATTGCCCAGAGTCACATTGTTGTATAGCGTTTTAGGACCCTAGTGTAATTTTCCCGATTCATGCCCATATATAGATATAAAATACCATATCCTTATATAGGCATAGAAATCATAACCATATTAAGACATAGCTCAAGTAGTCCTAATACGGCTTGGCTACTTCCACATGTTCCGAAAATCTACAACGATTTCTTGGAAAAACCCGCCTTCAGCAGTCAGGGCCTTCCCCCTGCATGAATATTAACTTATCCAAGAAATCATGGAGTTTTCAGAGAATTAAGGGCCAGATGTAGGTCGGTCGGTAACGGCCGAAAATCGGTATTTTCGGCCATTACCGACCGGTATTCCAGAAATGGTATGTAGGGCCCTTAATTTTACAGAATCGGTAAACTTACCGATCGGTAAATTTACTGATTCTGTAAAATACCGAATCGGTATTTTTACCGATTCGGTAAATTTGAGATGTAGGTGGGACTCTTCTGAGTCCCACAAGCCTTACAAAATCGGTATTTTACCATCAAATCCAATTTGATGGTAAAATACCGATTCCGGTGTGCATGCACACCTCTGCCATATGACAGGCAGACCTGCCCTTGGGGCATGTATGCCTGCCACATGGCACCCGAGCCTGTTTTGGGGGGGCCAGAGGGTGTCAAAGTGACACCCCCTGCACCCTTGCTAAAATCGGTAATCAGAATCCGTATTGCCCATTGATTCCTATGGGCTTCACAGCCCATAGGAATCAATAGGAAATACCGATTCGGTATTTCCAGATTCGGTAAATACCGAATCTTAAAGATTCGGTATTTACACATCTGGAAATACCTACATCTACCCCCTTCATATTTACCACTTCTTAAATACCGAATCGGTAAAATTCGGTATTTAAGAAGTGGTAAATAAGAATTACCTACATCGGGCCCCCAGTCTCTAATGACATTATTATGTCCAATTTTACGTCAAACTTGGCACCTTCAAGGTATAAATATGCCCACACTTGTCCAAACAAACACACTGTGGTTTGGAGCAGTTCAACTATCTACTTGCCCGACGCGCCCTGCTGCAGCAAGTGCCGAAGGAAGCCGACCCTCCAGCTGATGCACTGAGAGACGCTGTACTTTCTCCTGCCGAGAAATCCAGCTCCAGTGTTTCCAGGCTACCCTTGCGGGTTTCTGGGAAATCGCGTCCTGAGAGAGAGATACAAGACCTCCTACATTCTAAACCAAGGTACGGAGCTGATTAGACCCTAAGAGAATTCTTGAAATAGATTCTTGGCAACTAATACTAAAACTAGGCTACACCTCACTTACTTCTTCCCTTGTACTAGACCTAGGTTAGGTACACCGGGGTAGGCGTATTTTAGAAGCCCCAGTTGAGTACTTTTAGTCATTATTTATCACTGTATGTATTTTCTGCCTTTTAGGTATCTTATGGCTTAGAAACCATATCATGTTTTTACAGTACTATTTTATAATACTCTTCGTATTATATGCTCTGTACTTTACAGCAAGTATTACGATTACAGCAGTTCATTTCTTATGCTTGAGAAAGAAGACTGTTCGATAAATACCCTTTTATTGAAAACGCCCGTCTCTCTATTTCTATGCACCTCTGGTGAAACGAAGCATGCACGATTGACTGAGTGAAATAACTATCAATTGTTTCTGCGACTCTAGAGATATATTTCTTATTCTTGGGGAACAAAGTTGTCATGTTTTAAGCGGTTGTCAGAAACTAATCTCTTCTTATTTATTCAAGAAAGTTTCTAGTGACCCCTGAGCTTGCTGGCACACACACAATTAAGTTTAGTATATTTGGTAGAGACCTAGTTGACTTCAGTCCTACGTCTAAACTACAGGATACACTATTCCAATGCGCAGAGCCTATTGGGAATATAGGAACTACACTACAACATGGTGCTGAGCTGAGCTGTTGCCGGCGATCGAACCATGAGCCCCACACTCAGGAGTCAGCCACTCTAGCCCCTGCGCCACTACTGTTCATGAGACTTATTATTAATTTAAGATTTTGTTTAATAGGAACAAATGGTATATGGTCACGTAATGATCAGACAGTTTGAGACACAGAAAATACATTGAAGCAAGAACGAAAGAAAAGAGAAAAAGAGAAGAAACCGAAAGGGGATGTCTACAAAGGAAAACATATATATAAAATAAAGATAGGAAGAAATAAATGAGGTGGGAGATAGATTTGGAGAGAAAGAGGAAATTGAAAGAAACAAATAGGAGAAGAAAGAAGAAATAAAGAGCTATCTAAATGTGAAGAAAATAAAAAGCAAGGTAGAATTAAAGCAAGTAGGCGTGGCAACAATCATAGAAAGAGAGAACAAAATAATGGGTAAAGGACAAGAATGAAAAAACAGGCTTGAGACACAAAAGTAGAAAGGAGAGAAAAAAGGTGGAAAGAAACAGAAAAAGAAAAACAAGATAAAGAAAGAGCTACCAAAAGTGAAAGAAACTCAAAAATGAGAAATAATTAAATCAAGTAAATAGGGCATCAACAAAAGAAAGAACAAAAAGATAGAGCAAGAGATAAAGACAAATGAAGCAAGAAGAAGGATGGGGTTAGAAAAATGCATGCTGGCACAACGAAAGGAATTAAATTAGAGAAAAAGACAGACAAGGCTGTAAGAAAGAGTGATCAGAGGCAATATGGAAGGAGTGGTGTAAGAGACGAAGCAGAAATATGATAGCTTAGAAGAAGAGAGGGAAAGACACATCGAATTGAGAGAGACGGAGTTAGGAGAGTTGTGAAAAGTATACAAAAGGATAATGAGTACTAGAGGAGAGGAGAAACAGGAGAGCGAGACAAGAAGAAAACAGCGAGAGACCTAATTATGAGAGAGGCATAAACATACCCGAAACAGACGTTGTGAAAATGGAGGTAAAATAAACTTAGAAGTAGAGGTGACATAATAAGTGAGAGACACAGATAAGAATGAGACTATGAGAGATAGAGGTGATAGGGAAACCCCAAGACATAAGGAGAGGCATCAACACAGGAGAGACAGAACATATGGAAGTAGAAGTAAAACAGCAAGAGCAAGACCTTGAGGTGGGGAGGGAGGGCTTGAAGAGACAGAGGTGAGGTAATGAGGTAACTATATCTAGAGATGAGAATAATGCTGAGCATGGTTGTCATTTAGGGGTCGCAAGGGATTGCTGCTGCGACCCTTGGCATGCCCCTTGTGACCGCTGGCATCAGTGGTACCAAAATCAGTGCCAGGAACACAGACGCTGCTCGTCCTTATGGAGGTCGGTCAGGGCTTCACTCTCCTTGTTTTAAAAAAATTTTTTATTACATTGATAATGGATAATATTACATTCTTCGCTATTGGTATAATGAAAAATAGAGTAAAACTAGCTGAAATATGACTTTCCCTGTCAGCTGAGGTAAGTATTTTATTTTATTTTATATATAATGTGTTTTTATGTAAGAGTGTGGGTGTATGTGGGAATGTGTGTGTATGTGTAGGCAGTGTGTGTGTGTGTATGTGTGAGCATGTATATGTGTGTGTGAAAGTGAAGGTTAAAGGGCATGTGAAGTCACTTCCGCTATCCCTGGAATCTTGGTGGATTGACGTCCATGAGAGGTCTCATGAGAGAGTGAGGTAACCGTGAAACTGTTCATAACTGGGGAGGAGAGAAACATGAAATCAATATTAATGTCAGAAGGAAATCCGTGTATTGAGCTGAGAGACAAACCGTGAGAGACAGATGTGAGACAGCAAGGGAGGTGTAGGTGGATAGAAGGATATTAGGGGGCTCGAAAACCATTTAGGTGAGAGAGGAACAAGAGAAAAGACAATGAAAGGAGCGAGTCCAGGGGTCGAGACATTTCGGTGAGAGGGGTTCTGGAAGAGGTAGAGGAGAAATAGATAATTGGGAAATAGATATGAGAAACTATGAAGTGGTGATAGGAGGGAAACAGAAATATCAGCCAGAGAACGAAAGGTGAGAAGGAAACTGAAGAGTGAGGGTGAGAGAAGAAACAAGCATTGGCATAGCCAATAGGTCTCGCCTTTGGGACCTTACAAGTATTTAGTTATGCAGCACAATATCCTTACTGCAACAACATAAACTGTTGCATGGCTAAAAACTTATAAGGTCCCAAAGGCGAGACCTATTGGCTATGCCAATGCTTGTTTTCAATTTTGTTATGGTTCTACTTATTCCAGTGTGTTCTTTCAGAGTGCTTTACATCACACACACAGGCACAATAAATCATACAAGAGTGTAAATCAATGCACACAAAATGCTACATAAGAGAATGAGGGTTATAAGGTGTAGAATTCACATATCACCCATACTTTTAGACATATTGGGGCATATTTAAAAGCCCCTAACACCACTGAAGCATCATTTTTTTTACACTCCGGTGGCGTGTAAAATTGGGTTGACCCAAATTTACAGGTTCCCAGAGTAAGTTGTTCGATTTCAATCACTAGTTATAATGGATAGTAAAAATGTAAAACTAACCTTTTTCACTTTTTTTGGAATCAGCAGATATTCCATATTTTGTTAATATGTTCAAGGAACTGAAATGGTACATGTTCACTTTTATTCTTTAAATTGTGTTGACATTTCTGCACTATGACCTTGACCATTTCAGCTCAATTTCCATAGAATGTGTGAGCATACTGTTTTCTCTAACGCCCGTAGAAGTTTCTTTAATATGCAAAGCTTGTGTATAATCCTCCGGTTGGGAGTGCTCTTGTATGAAATATTATAGATAGTAAAGTGCCCTTACCCACATGTTGAATGTGGGATACAGCCTACTTGTGCAATTTAAAACGATGTGGTGTCTATTTATTTCAATTGACATTTTCTGTGGAATGATGGGTATGCGCGAACTCTACAAATAAGATTACAGCAAGTACTCTAAATACACAACAGATGAAGGGTCCAGTTTAGCAACGACCGGAGTGGCAAAACCATGCAGTATTTATTGGCTTGACAACTTTTGTTGAATTTCACCCTTTAATGTTTCCAATCTGAAAGGTAAAGAAGGTTTATGTCAATTCACTCTAATGCCCACTTTCAGTCTTTTGGAGTGAATCGAAAACAGACAAAAAGACAGTAAAATAAATGTAAGATCATTTGATTTTCTATGAAGGAGCATTGAGTCCCATATGTCTACGGTGTTGACTGTTTGGTCCCTGGGGATAGTCAACAAGTACAGGACAACATGGTTTCACAGAATGTAACTAAAGTTCAACAAATTTTGAAAGAGCTGAAAGCTTGCATGGGTACTGCCTGCCCCAGTTTCACCCTGAAATATCTCTTTTGACACCAGCTGGAAATATGAACCTGTGCCTGCTTGCCTGCATAGGATTTACTCTAACAGGTTCAGGCTTAGCTGCACAAACATTCTCAGCAGGCAGCTGCTTTTATAGCCGCCATCTGAAACTGAATTCCTCCTGCCTGGGAGAGGTCAGTGCCTTTATTCAGTCGATAAAAAGAGTTCACGTATGTGCTGTTCGATACTCAAGCGCTGTTCGTACAGCATCGGGGGAAGATAGACGCAGACACACAAACTTCTCTTTACTGGGTAAGATCCATTGTAAATCGCCTCGTTTAGGATCATATCGCTGCTTTAGCAAAAGTTCAAGATCAATTCAGGCACACTGACCTCTGCTCAAACTTCAGAGGCGAACAGGCGATTATAGATAAACATGTTCCCGTTTGATTCGAATTAGATTTATGGCTTGGCACACAGTGAACTGTGAACTTGCTCGATTTTCGACCATTCAAAGAAAGCATCTCGGGGCATATTATCAAGTAAGAGCGTTACATTATCGCCGCTTTTATCGGCAGGAAACTGACGATAAAACGGCGATAATGGGCTTGATAATATGCTCTATGAATTCCAATCGTAGCCCATGTTAGATGTTATCGCCGTTTTATCGTCAGTTTCCTGCCGATAAAAGCGGCGATAATGTAACAACCTTTCTTGATAATATGCCCCCTTGTTGCTTGTGTGCGGGTATCTAAGCGCACCCAGACCCCTAGCTGAACTTTGATAAATAAGAATGTTAGGGAACGGAAGTGTGAAAGGTTTCATAGATAGGTATTGCAAAGTGCTGCTGTACTGTCGACATGCGATTAGGATAAAGGTCACAAGCGGTGTTGGAACAGGCCTTCACACCTTGAAGAATACAAGGGCGCACCCGCTTACACTGTGAAAGGACGAATGTAGCCTGCCTGTCCATGCAAGGGTGGTTCTTTTGCACTAGTAAAATTATGTATTTGTCTCATTGAACATGTCAAGGGCAGTTTCTCGAGACTTGTGAATGGAAACCCAAAAATGCAGGAAAACAAGCAATGGCAGCGTGGCCGTGAAAATGACACAGCCGCGCAGCCCGCGAAAGTGATCGCGATCATAGACAGATGGCGGCAGCGCGCGTGCACACTAGCGTGAACGCAAGTGCTAGGCCACCAAAAGCCTGTGGCAGCACTTTGGAAACGCACACACTAAATGTCTCTCTGACCAGCACATGCGCTGGCTCAGCGAGACCTAAAAAGGCTTAGAAGTAAGTTATGCGAACAAGGGTGACAAGGAAGTGTGTGAAGAAAACAAGTAGCCCAGGGGGTGACAAAACTGGGAGAGAGTTGAGAGAATAATAGAGAGAGATGTGCTGGTTCCTTATTTTAGCATCTTGTTGTGGTGCAAATTGCACCTAAAAGGCATTACCTCGCATGTCATGTTATGTGAATTTGTAGAGCAAGGCTCGTCGCCCGTGAGGGTCTCCAGGCGCTAGATTACATGGAATAGGAACAGTAACCCATTGAAGCATTTGGAAACCTTGAAGACTGAGAAGATTGTAGTTAAAGAAAATACAAAACAGAGAAAATGGCAAAAATATAAAACAGCTGGGATTAGTTCAAGAGATATTGGAAAATATGAATTTTTTGTTGCTTTCAATTAAACGTTGGCTCGGTCATGTTCTTAGAGGAGGCCTGGAGATCCCCGGGTTGACTACCGACCCTATAGAGGTCTTTCAGGTATAGGTGTTTTGGATTTTGGGGCTCCCATTGCAGCGTTTCTTTACTCCTGGCGCCCCAGGATCCTCCTGGCATTGTTGATAGCTTTGCCAGGGAGGGTGCATTCCAAGATAAAGAGCTTTGTACGCCAGGTGGGAGATTTTACACTTAATTCTGCCCTTGATTAGAAGTCTGCTGGGCATTTAGAATCGTAATTAGGCACAACTTTGGGTTCTTCAAAGAAGACTCATCTGTACCATGAGGTAGTTATCAGATTTCTTTTTTATTCACTTCGATAAGTGTTCATCAATATATTTAAATTGAAAATAATTCTTTATCAACAAAGGTTTGTTTCCTCCACATTATATTCAATTGAATATAATATCTTCATTGATCAGGGCATATATGCGTTCAGTTTCTTTGTCTCCAAATGCTAAAGTGCTAGCTCTGGCTTCAGTTGATTTAGAGATTTCCTCATATTGCATGTTGATTGTTTAGAGCGTGCTACCAGCCAGTGAGGCGGTAAGCGTGAAATGACAAAAGCGAAGTTGGCAAGGTGCACAGCTTAATATTCAAAACAAAAGTAATTTGGTGCTTGGGTTCAAGTTTGGGTGCTCTTACAGGTGACGTATCCGGCTCTTTACGTCCTCAAATATAGAAATAACACAACATGCGTTCAGTTCGATAAGTGTTCATCAATATATTTAAATTGAAAATAATTCTTTATCAACAAAGGTTTGTTTCCTCCACATTATATTCAATTGAAAAGCGGTACAAAAGGGGGTGGTGAGTACCGCTTTTGGCCGCCATAAGTGTGGCAGGGTATGCTCAGACGTGAGTCCCTTGCTCACTTTGCCACTGGATTCAAGCAAGCCGGGCTGAAGATGGCTGTAATGCCAGAAACCGGTCCTCGGAAGCTTGTTTCCGGTCCAGGGAAGGCATGGCTTGGCAGTTCGGGCTGGACTGTTCCCATGAGGCACAGGGTCAGACTGATTTGCATATAGCCATGTCTGAACTGGGGTGGCAGAGTGGGCTAAAGAACGGTGTTGGATTAAACCCAGATCTTTTGACTGGGTGTGAGTGTTTGATTGGTTCGGATGCTCCATCCATCACCACACCCTTTTGTACCGTTTTTTAGAATCAGGCCATTGCGAAACAGAAGACCCCGGAGGGGCAAGAGAAAAGGAAAAAGGCCATCCCAACACGAGGAGTTTTACAAAGAAGAACACCTAGTGATTAACATATCAGATACTATGTTAACACCACATGAGATGAAGCTATTACAAAAAGGTACATCATTTATCCCTACAACATCCACTAATCTACTTGAATTGGAAATTTCTACCTTCAAACTTACACGGAAACTTCGATTACGCCACTTCTTTGACATAGTGCTACCACCTATGACTGAAAAGAAACCGGATCAACTGATGGGCTTATGCCCGCCGAGCTCATACATGCCTCCAAGCAGCCATAAATGTATCGATACTCTAGTGAAACAAGACCTCATCAAATTAAACTTCCATAAAAAAACCAAGCAAAACATCACACAGAAGGACAAGGACACTCTTAAGAAAATTGCTAACAACAAAGAAATAAAATGCATTAACGCAGATAAAGGAGGTGCGTTGGTCATAGTCAACACAAGTATGTACGCAAGCAAAATCAATGAACATATCTCAGACCAGGACACATACATGCGCCTTGACTCCAATCCAACTAATCAATATAAAGCAACTCTAACTGAAATAGTGACTAAAGCCTACGACACCAAAGTAATTGATGAAAGAACAAGAACATTTTTACTGATTGAACATCCCAAAAGCCCAGCAATCACAATGACACCTAAGATCCACAAAAGTTTAGTCGACCCTCCGTTTAGACCAATAGTGTCCACTAGAGGTTCCATACATGAACCAGTGGGGAAGTTTCTGGATCGATACTTACAGCCGCTTGTCAAACAAATGAAGAGCTATGTCAAGGATACGACGGAATTTCTAATAAAACTCTCTGAAATCAAAATACTTGAAGGAGACAAACTAATTCTCTGCACGGCAGATGTAAAAAGTCTATATACATCCATCCCCCATGCAGGAGGGATAGAAGCGATCGAAAAAACCTTACTGAATAGCGACATAGAAGATCCTATGAAAGCTTTTCTCATGGAACTAATGATCTACACCCTATACCATAGCTACTTCACCTACAACAACGAGTGGTACTTGCAGCTATCAGGCATGTCTATGGGAAATTGTGCAGCGCCCACTTACGCTAACATCTACATGCAAGAATTTGAGACGATCAACATCTTTGAGAACCCCATTTGGAGACAACACCTAAGAATGTTCGTTAGATACATTGACGACCTATTTTTTATTTGGCAAGACACTAAGGAAAGCCTTGAACACGCTCTTACAGAATTAAATACCAAAGACAACAGAATACAACTCACTTGGCAAATAGATGAGGAAACTATTACATTCCTTGATGTAAAAATCACTAAGACCAATACCGGATTGACAACTGGTTTGTTTCCGAAAAACACTGACCGTAATAATACATTACATTACTCAAGCCACCATCAAGGTTCACTCAAACGCCATTTACCATTCTCCCAAATGTTACGCATCAAACGCATAACATCAGAACCAGAAACCTTGGGGAAACGCATAAAAGAAATTGAATCTAGATTTTTTCAAAGAGGATACCCGAAGGATGTCACCAAACAAGCAGAAGAACGGGTAGAAAAAATATCCAGAGAACAAGCATTAACAAGGGTTATGAAACCCAAGGATGACAGATTGGTAGTAGTATCCAAATATTACACACAAAGTGCGTCGTATAAAAAAATCATCTTACATCATTGGCGGATTCTAGCTTCTGAACCTGACTTCAAAGATTTATTCAAATCACCACCTATCTTTGCATACACCAGAAATAACAACTTTAAAGAAATCCTTTCCAAAATCCAACAACAAAAACTGAGACCAAAGGAACGCGTCCATGTTTGAACTGTAACAGTTGTAACAATGTGATCAAAGGAAACTACATATCACACCCCATGAGGGACAACAAAATCAAACTTAACGTTAATGCCACCTGCGATTCAAGTAACCTCATCTATCTGTTAAAATGCCCATGTGGCAAAACGTATATTGGAAAAACAGAAAGGAAAATAAAGGTAGGCTTAAACGAACACAAATCGAATATTCGTACAAAAAATGAAAAATCCAGCATTGCAATGCACTTTCTTGGTCAAGAACACAGTATAGCCCAACTGAAATTCTTGGTACTCGAAATCATTGAGAAACAAGAAGGCAAAGATAACCATAAGACATTACTCCAGCGAGAAACAGCCTGGATATACCGTTTACAAACTCTTAAACCATTTGGGCTTAATGATTGAACTGAACTAAGTTGCTTTTTGTAATCACAATTTTGTGACTTCCTAATGTATTACACTTTTGTGCTACCTGTGATCACTTATACATAGTTGCAACAATACATATTTGAAGCATTATATGATATGACTATATGATATGCCTAATGTACAGTTCCACCTTTCCAATATGGCCACTGCTTATCACCGTGTTGTCTGCACGCATTGCACTCAGTCCGTTTTTTCTATCCACATCGATCACGTGATCGCAGTATGATCCAACCAAAGCACGGCCACCTCGCGCCAGAGCCTACTTTAAATACACACCGGGTTCACCTCCCGCTTATCTCTGACACACCATGGAGCGGGTGTGCTTAACTTTCCTAGCAAGGAAACTCGACCAGCATCGACCGCTAAACATTATCGGGAATACGCAACATCTATACTGGTAAGTCGGCGTTTTCGTTCGCCGATAACGTACAACCGGTACCTCCTTCGGGAAAGAGAACCCTAACCTTCATGGTCCCCTCTTACTTTTTTACAGTGATTCGGCCCCAGCGAAGCCGCTTTCACGTAAGCGTTTTTTTCTAATGAACTTTTTTCACCCCGGCATGTTATGACCACTTCGCGTACACTGGGCACATTAATGCATGCAAATTATACCACCTGAAACTATGAATGCATCGATATTTATACTATGTATGTACCATGACTAAAAACAGCACTCTTGATTTTCTTTGACATGATGGGCTATAATATCTTATGTTACACTTTTCGCTTACAGAGCTCCTTGAAAAAGGGCACATACGCCCGAAATGCATTGGAGTATTGTCTTATTACGACATTCCAATTGAATATAATGTGGAGGAAACAAACCTTTATTGATAAAGAATTATTTTCAATTTAAATATATTGATGAACACTTATCGAAGTGAATAAAAAAGAAATTTGGGGCCTCATTTATGAGCCCTTGCGTCACTTTTACGCCGCTGGTGCGTCACTTTTAGTGACGCACCAGTGGAGTAAAAAATGTGCCTTGTTGCACCACATTTACAAAGTGACGCATCAAAGCAGATGCGTCACTTTGTAAACCCCTGCGCTACATTATACCTGCGTCAGGTATAATGTATGCAGAGGGGGCGTTCCCCCGCAAAAAGCCTCGTAATAGTGACGCAGTGAAATCTATGAGATTTCACTGCGTCACTTTTAGGACGCTGTTGCGCCAAAATCTTGCGCCTGCCTCACAGCAGGCGTAAGACTGAGGTAAGCCCTTTCACAAGGGGCTTTCCCCATGTGAAAGGACGCATTGCTGGAGTTGCATCACTTTTGTGACACATTCCAGCAATGCGTGACTTTTGCGCTTACATATTCGTCAGAAATACTGACGTATCTGTAACTCCTTGCGACATGATGCGTCATACTGTAAATATGACGCATCATTGGTGTCGCAAGGAGGGCGCAATGAAAAGTGACGCATCGCTGTTTTCACGCAGCAATGCGTCACTTTTCATAAATGAGGCCCCTGATAACTACCTCATGGTACAGATGAGTCTTCTTTAAAGAACCCAAAGGTGTGCCTAATTACAGGGATGCGCTCATGTTGTTTGTGCGCACATGTTATTTCACCACTAATCGCCCATTAAACCCTCTCTCACCTCAGCTACCTCCCTTTTCTTAGCCCTCCATCTCTCTTCATCACTTTATCCTACCTTCTCTGTTCCACCTCTTGGTCAGCAGACCAGAACTCAACAGGTCTTACCCAATGAACTGAAGCACCTGGAGAGGTGTCTCAGACCAGAATCATCTCCCTCACTGGGAGAGAACTTTGACCTACGTCTCCTGATCACCACAGTGACCCACAGTGATCTCATCAATTTATTTGGTTGGTGTGTTTGTGAATTGGCCCGAGAAAGATCCCTCAACCCATCACCGGTGAAGAGCCACAGGACAGTGAGCAGCAAAGGTGGAGTGCGGTCTATTCAACACCTGGGCTGGCGTTGCCCACTAAAGCTAAACAAAGGTGTGCACGCGTGCTCCAAAGGCAGCCCTGATTACATCACTGACCGCTGTTCCCTCTTGACGCCGGCACAGGCAGGCGAGCAAAAAGGACAGAGTGGTATTGTGCAAGGGTGCGACACCCAGAGGTGACCACAACTTGGAGGATTCCTCGAGCTACTACTCACAAACTCTTGGTAGACAGTGGCCAGGGGGGGTAATATGAGAACTTTACCCACTAGTTCCTCCTGGGTTGCAAATAACCGGAATTCGCAGTGTGACCATATGACGCTTGCTTTTGCGAGCAGCCCAATCTGTCTTTCTATTCACAGTAATTATTCTCAAAGTAGCTGTGTGTCATTTGAAATGTCCTCAGATAATTATATGTTGTTTGTGTTGTATGTCAGAAGTAATGTAATTTTTCTCTTTGAGTAAAATCACTGGCTAGACCCTGGTATACTGACTGGTAGTCATTGAATGCTGTGTTTCCACACCAGACGCCTTCCTTGAGTACGCCTTAGACTAGTCAACTTCACTACCTTACAGGGACTTAGTTTAGGATCAAATAGTAATTTAAAGCCCCAAGACACTAGTGATAAACAGCTCGGATAGTCACAGTCTGAGCTCGGTACCCACAGCTGCCCTGCTCCCAGAGACACTCCTTTATCTCAGCAGCTCTGGAAGTAGGAAAAGAGTTCTACTCTGTCTAGGCTGAAAAAATGAACTGCTTCAACAGAGTTGATATGGAAGTGCCAGTTAAATTGGGACTCCATCCCAGGTATGGAGAGGAAGGTTGCCAGGACATCTATTTGGTTAGATTATGCCTTTATCAGGAAACTTTAGACATCACCTAGCAGGCACACAACATAAGTGCAGATATACTATATAGGTGGGTACACCACACTCACAATTACACCTGGCAACAACAGCAAACATGATAGTACCCTAACACTCATTCAGCAGAGGTCAGATATTCCATACAGTTGGGTATTAAAGATTCCACATCAGTCTTGGAGTCACACACCAGGCCTTGCACAAATACCGACCTACAGATCATGTTCATGGGAGGAACACTAATGGAGGGTTGTGGCGCGGGGGGCAACCAGGTGCTGCCTCGCAGCTTGTTCCGTGCACAATAGGTCTGATGGAGAAAACGCTGTCCTACACGGTGGCAGCCATCTTGAAAAGAGAAAAAGGCTACACAGAATATTGCATGGGGAATTACGCTGCTGGCAAGAAATTATGTGAGTAAATCGAAACATGTAATTTTACTCTTACACTTTTGAGCAACTTTACTACTTTTGCCTGTTCACCATTCATAAGTGTAATGGTACTAAAAAATGTACGCTTACATATCCCTACTCCCTGAAACAGTCATACACAATGCTAAAGTTACAACTAGTAGTGATGCTACCACTGTATTTAGCATGCATTCTGCACACTTGGCAGAGACTGCCATAATTGGGCCACAGATCCCCTATGGTAAAATAAAAGGAAACTTTCAAAAGTAAATGAAAGTTGAAGAAGTACAGCAATAATAAATACATGTTAAATTAAACATTTATATTACATTAAAAATAAATGTACAATGAATTAAAAAAAATAACACCCATCTATAGGAAATGTTTACATTTATTGTGAATTAAAAGTTACTCAATATTATGCATAGAATGTAAATTGGTTTAGGTAATTAAAAAAGTGACATACATTTTTTCATTAAAAAAGTGATATAATGTTCTAAAACATAGTAATACTTGGTTATAATTTATATTTATTTGTTTAACTTTAAAATAATTGTAAATATATTTTTAAATAACTACAATTAGTTAATTTATTTTAACATCATTTTCTATTGGGTTCTATTTTAAGTCTCGATCTCCATTATTTTTTATAGGAAGGTGTTGCAGTACCAGTGGCTGGCTAAATGTGGTGCTGAACTTACTCCTGCTCTGTACATTTATAACTGGTTTGGGTGTTATTTGTCTGTAGTAACTTTAGAAGTGCACTTTGTTAAAAACAATGGGCTTTCTCTTTTGTGGGTGGGTGAGTGTCGCTCCCTAAACCCCTCCCCTCCCTTAACCTCACCCTACTCTTTCCTGAAATCCTACTATTTATTCATATAAATTCCCCATTTTCCAGCCACTCACCACATCCATCCTACATTTTCTATGGAAATGTGTACCTACATATGCGGCGATCTACGTAGTCATTTGAAGATCTCCACTCATAAAAAATAGCAAAGGTGGAGGCGTGGATCTCCCCACAAAGGTTAGTGAATAGCATTTTGTAGTATGTTATTAGTACTACTGAATGTACTACAAAATGCAGTTTGGTAATAGGCCCCCCCACCTCAATGTTTCACTTTCTGTTGGGTACTGCACCTCTGTACTACTAGAAGCAGGGATACTATAAAAACTCTCAAGGGAAGTGAGTCTTTGGCAAAAACGTGAGTCGCCGTGTTCCTTTTGTTCTCCACATAGTTCACACCCGGCCTTCCTGTGTTGTGCACCTTTCTTGTTTTTGCTGCTCCTTTTGGGCTCGTAACTGTTGCTTTGCTGTCTTCCTCTTCTTCAGGATCCCTTTACCATGTGTGGGATCTATGAATACAGCCTCTGCCAAATAGCAACTCACTCTTCAAAGGTCAGTTGGGCCTTGTGGACTGTCTTTTCTGTAGAGACAAAAATATGTTTTAAATCCTAGCAAATTCTTCCTTACTTAATCTCTCCACGTTTGATGCTACACCAGTAGCTCCTTCCTGGACATAGCGTACACCCTCTTTCCTTGATTTGTTCCCCTGCTTCCTAAAGTACTCTCTGTGTCAGCACAATTCTCAATCATGGAAGCATTGTTCTAGCAGTGATTCTCTAGATCTGTGCACACTTCCTGGAATTGCTTTAGGGAGTTCTAATACCTGTGGATCTGAGGGACACATGGTCGTTATTGTGCACACAACAGCACATTCTGCTCAGTAACAGACAGCTTCCAACAGAATACAATAAAAAATTAGCACCTCTGACACATAGCTGGGTATCAGAAACGGTAGAAACAATAACAAACAACCACAACCTGCAACAGAACACAACAGTAAGAAAACACATATACAACTGTCACTGTTTAGAGGCAGCAACAACCTCACAACAGTAGTACACACTTACAACAGTATACAACCCAAGACAAAACAAAACACACTAAATCAAACATCCATCCTCCAATTATTTGGCTCAATTATGTACCTACAATGGACCTGAACAAGACGCGGAAAATCTGTATCCTCATACATGTAGTTCAAGCTGGGTAATGAGCTCCAAGCAATGCACTAAAAAGTACATGAAACGTGTAACACACCCACGCCACTGATGATCTTACTCAAACAGAAAACAGACTCCTGTGTCAGAATCCTCAAAAGTACCCAACATAGACCATGCGGGAGGCAACAGGTATTGGCAAAAGAGCTTTATTCAAATCTCTGGTTAAGAGACTTAAGAGACGGAACTGTGTCGAGGCCAATCATGTCGACCTTCAATAATATCAGATCTACTACATTACCTACACAACATTATCAAGGTCATTTTTCTTACCTCAACATGTTCATACCTAGACTCCCCGGTAAGAAACTGGACGCTGAGAAGATCGGCTGAGTCCACTTCTAAATTGGAAACATTGACTCCCAGTAGGCACAATGCCACCCTGCACAGAATAGTATAGATTAAGGGTTCCAAGTGTCTCCTGAAAAGGGTCCCAGTTAGAAGGAAGACTTTTTTTTGACAATCAATTTTATTAAGTTTTGAATTTGAATTTGACAACAAACAGCACCATTCAGAGCTACATAGTACATTAGCAGGATAGGGGAAAAACACATCGCAATGACATCAAGATCACAGAAAGAAATCCAGAATAGCATATCCACGTGCACCTGGAGAGCAGACCACAGCATCTCATTCGTCGAGTACCCCCAACCCATTTCCCCCACATGCGATGAAATTTCTCGGGGCACCCCCTGGCTACGTATAGAGGCCGCTCCTGCGCAGCACACCAGTCCACCCCCCCCCGGCGCCAGCGCCTTAGAGTGGGAGGGGCGGTGTCCAGCCAGTGAGCAGCGATGTCCCTCTTGGCAACCACCAACGCGGTATTGAGGAAGAGCAGAAGGAAGACCTTATCAACAGTCTTGGAGCCCTTGATTAAAGACTAATATTAAAACGGAAGAAGTCAGCAGGGCACCAAACTCGCTTTGGCAACAGGAAGAAGAAAAGAGATGAATAAGAATTCCAGTTAAAAAAAACCTGAAAATTCCACTGCTAAAAGCAAAAATCTTGGAGAAAAAAAGTAGCAGGGTATGAAGAACACAATGAAAAATAGGGGAACACATGTATTGCACTCATGTTCCCCTTACCTCCCTTATTATGACACAAGCAGGATCTGACATCACAGGAAAATACTTTTTGCCATCTTGGATTGGAAATCACAAATAACATCCTATGGGCAGGCCAAAATCTTGGGCATGTTTGTCATTAAACATAGGATCTGTGCACACGTCAGCTATCTCACTGTACAGTATTGACAGGCAAATCATGCACGATATAGCACAGAGTCAATGAAGTTGATATGATCTTGATTGATGTTAGTCTTCAGTTCAGAGCTTATTTGCAACGCCCAGCCAACACGTGTTTCGTCAGGGTGGTACACCCACGACTTCGTCAGGGCTCCAATGGCCAGTGGTATCTCAGCTTTTGTTGCGAAATCTCAATGCTCTCCGCCGGTTGTACTTCCGTCCCAGCTGCCAGGTTAAAACAGAGTAAAAGTCGACACTGCGTGTAATCAGCAGCTTGCGCTCAGTATAGTATCCTTCTGTCCTTGCGAGCCAGCAGCAGTACTGGAGCTGCGGCGTCTACTTTTGAATCGCCGTTTCACACACGAGCGGTGTTCCACAACAGAAGGATACCATACTGAGCTCAAGCTGCTGATTACACGCAGTGTCGACTTTTACTCTGTTTTAACCTGGCAGCCGGGACGGAAGTACAACCGGCGGAGAGCGTTGAGATTTCGCAACATAAGCTGAGATACCACTGCCCATTGGAGCCCTGACGAAGTCGTGGGTGTACCACCCTGACGAAACACGTGTTGGCTGGGCTTTGCAAATAAACTCTGAACTGAAGACTAACATCAATCAAGATCATATCAACTTCATTGACACTGTGCTATATTGTGCATGATTTGCCTGTCAATACTGTACAGTGAGATAGCTGACGTGTGCACAGATCCTATGTTTTGTTGCATCTAAGGACCTTGGTCCGCATGGGGGGTTTCAGGCTATTCCTCCTTTCTGGGGCACCGTCATTAATTGATTGTTATAAACTAAAATACATGACACACGGCAGGCGCCATAGCTGGTCGGTCTCTTTAAAAAGCCTTATAGTTTGTCATAGCCAGTGTGATCTGGGTACTGGGACACCCTGTCAAGAGATGGTGGTGGCCTTGTGGAACACCCTAGCCTTTGTGAATGTGCCTAGCCTTGGTGAGTTCTTGATACTTTTCTCGGCACAGATGTAATATTACCTTGCAATGTAGTGGTCCGGTAAAGGCGGTAGATGAAATCTTTTTGTCATATCATATAATGCAACTGGTATAAATTCCATCAGTGATGCCATCATATGTCGTTTAACATGTCATGAGTTATGTAATATGTAAGGACATAAGCAGTGCATGGTGGGGCACAATTTACATTTAGTTCCCTGAAGTAAAACTGGCAAATTCAGCGGTTATTTTCGTTTTTTAAACATTAGTTCCTAACTCACGTTAGCACCAAATTATACCATCACTTTACCCTTGTTTTTATCAATGAATTCGGTTGTTTATAATGTAACTTACAATTGTATTACCCATCTATAACTTCATTTTAACCTTTGTGTTTTTTCAATTGATTTCAGTGGTTCTTCAGTCATATTTGAAGTTGTGTGTATGCTCAACACCCCCAGGCAACCTGCACCCCACTCCACTTATGTGCACAACCTTCGCAGACACCCAACCCCCCACCGCCGTGCAGAGTGTTGATTTGGTTGGGTGCCAAACCCACTGCAGGCAGCTAACTCCCACTCCACATGGCCTACAGTCTGCACAATGGTGGTTGGTCGCAGGACCTGGTGTATGAACATTCCTTCTCATTTTTTTAGAATGTTTTTTCTGTACTATGGCTATGGTACCTCACTGGGGGCCTTGCTGGGCACTGCGGTTCATGAAATGGCGACATGTGCATTAGAGTGTAGGCTGCATAGCCTGGCCTCTGACCAGGCCCTACACCCAACTTCTCATGGGTGTCCAACTCCCTGCATGTGCCCAACCACCCCTGGGTGCTCAACCTCCCCCCCACACCTGCTGTGCACAGTGGTGGGCTGGTCCTGTACATAACCCATTGCCGGAAGCCATCCCACCACTGCGCACAGCTTACAGCCTGCACAATGGCAGTGGGCAGCAGGGTCTGATCTATGACTCTTCTCTTTTGAGTAAAAAAATAGTTGGGCCACGGTATCAAAAAGGGGGTACTGTGGAACCAGAGTTGGGTACTGTGGTACCTATGGCACACAATATATATTTGTTTTCCATTTTGACTAAAGGAGTGTCTCTTTAGTACCCCACACCATATAGCTCTTAGGACTGTGTGTGCCCATCCTGCCCGTTATGCGGCCTTCGATTTTTTTTCCAGGACTTCAGGCGTGAATCCCTGATCCTATAATGGCTGCTCCAAAATATTCTTCATGCGGTGCCAAGCAAATCAGGATCTGTCCATCCACTCTGAATGGGCAAATCACAGCATATCTGGACACCTACGGTCCAGAGATCTCTAACTTTTTACCAGTGAATTTTTGGCAATATGAGGTACGTATAAAAGAAAAGTTAAAATATGCAGTTAAAGGCATGAAAATGCTTGTTTAAAAAGCTATGCTTTAAAAGCGAGACAGCAAACAATGAATATAATTCCTTGCACCAAGGGCAGCCAATGTGGTTCTCCAAGCATAGGGGAAGTAGGTGTTGACACCTCAGTGATCTGTATATCAGCCTAGCTGTTTGATTCTGAATAGATTGTAACCTGTAAATAATTTTATTTGGAAGGACAATGTGTAACAAATTGGCACAGCCTTGTTTAGATATAACTATTGCTAGGATTATCATTTTTAAAGCGTCTAGGGAGAGAAACATGGCAATTTTAAAAATCTTTCTCACCGTAAAGATACAAGATGAAATTACTGTGCCGATTTGGGATTTAAGAGACGGATCGCCATCAATAAGTAACTCTAAGACTCTTTGCCTGACACTTTGGAATGGGAGCCAGGCCCAGCTAGGAAGGCCGGTATAGTTGATTCAAAAGACAGTCGTCCTTGTTTAAAATAGCAATTTCTGCCTTATCTGCATTGAGTCTCAACTGATTAATGGCCATCCACTCCCAAATAAAAAGCAAGATGTTTTGGAACATTTCCTGAGAGGGGGTAGACATGTCCAAAGGGAACAGGATCTGGGCATCATCGGCATAGTTGTATAAAATGCAATCTTTATTCCTCAGTTCTTGAATGAGAGGCTTGACATAAAAGTTAAAAAGATGAAGGGTAAGGGAGGAACTCTGAAGCACCCCACACTTAGCCTGTACTGCTGTGGCTATAAACGTACAGAAGTGTACAGCTTGATTGTGACTGTCTTCTAAAGATGTAATCCACTCCAGTGCAGGATCTTTTAAATCAGCGGCTTCTATACGATCAACCTATATTAATGATCGATCATGTCAAATGCCATAGATAGGTCCAGGAGAACCAAGGCTAATGTTTGGCCAATGCTCCCTCTCTGTGGATATCACCACGTATGGAGAGCATAACTGAGTCAGTGCTGTGGGCTGGCCGAAAGCCAGTCTGTAGAGAATTGAGGAAGTTAGTCTCCTGTAAGTGTTGATGTAGGAAGCTGGCTCTGTATAGGATATACCACTAGGTGGTGATACCTTACATAGAGTCCAGAGAGTACCCCAGTAGTGTACAGGACTCAATGCAGACTCAAGTTTCTCTATTAGTGGCAGTGTGGGCAAGTAGCCTTAGGCCTAGCACAAAGAAGTGTAAGACATTTATTGCACACACATGACCATAACTGACACACAACTCAAAAAGTTGATCCACAACAATTTTATAAAAATATGCTTTGTTTGAGTTGTATTTTAAGACTAAGATCTTTGCAATAAGGTAAGTATGTTATGCAGAAAAATTATTTAAAGACTTTCAAAAGTCGATACTTGCAATTTAGTTCCATGTTATCCTACGGAGGAAAACAATAATTCGACTATACAGGTAAGTACACAACTTACAGTTCCAGTCTTCAGCACCAAAGTTCAGCATGGAGCAAGGGTCAAGTAACAAAAACTGCACCACCAGCTTCACAGGGGGGCCGGATGCAGAGGTAAAAATCGGAGTTCGGCCCAATGCGTTTCAATGGAGACTGGGGGTGCACAAAGCTACACTGTTTGCAGGTATGTAAATTGGTTGCAGGGACCCAGCTTTTGGGGTTAGAGCAAGCACAGGGGGGCCACAAGCCAGCACCAAACATTCACCACCAGTGGCACAGGGGCGTCCGGGTGCAGGGTGGATTTTCACATCGGCCACTCAATGCCTTTCAGTGGAGACTTTGCTTTCAACAAACAGGCTGCTGGCGTCAAACCCAGTGGAGATTGAGGTATTCAGTGATGCTTCTGGGGATGATTTTCTCTAAGACTTTGGCCTGGAATGGTAGCGTAGTTTCCAGGACTGATAATTCTCTGCATGAGTGATCATGACATACCACCTAACTGCTATCATCAGCCTTTAGGATAGAATAGCACCTAGAAATAAAACACAATTCAATAGATAGTGAGTGCCCACCACAGTATTACCAGGGCACAAGTCCTATAAAAAGAAGTGTGGGGACTGACCAAGTAAGACAATATGCAAATGACCTCATGACATCACGACGTAGCGCTATAATAGAAATAAAATAGTGCTATTTAAATTATTTGTGTAAATACTGGGACAGACTAACCCATCTGACAGTCTTACAGTGTCTGCATTTATATACAGGGACAGAACAAAGGCAAAAGCATGCCTTTCTTAAGTACCCGTGAAGAGAAGGCAAGATGTGTGCCTTTGTTTCCCTCTGTGGCATTTACATTTAAATGTAAGGTTCTAGGCTGCCCCCAGTCAGCATATACAAACAAAAGGAGGCCGATTGGCCCCTTAACTTTGGCCCAGCTGGAGGTGAAAAAAGGCCCCATCGCTGCCTGCACATTGCTGCTGGGAATGGAAAGCAGGCAAGGTGCAGATGCTGCTGAACGTGTCCCGGAGTCTGAAAATTGCACCAGAACAAGTTCAGCATATTTCTGTGGGGCCCAACTTCTTGGCAGGGGGAACTGTGTCCACCCTGTGAAAAGAGTAGGGGGACGACCTGCGTGTACCCCCAACTTGAGCCCTGAGTATTACACCCCTCGCTCCATTTGGGAATTGATGGACGAACCATGGTGCAGTCTGATGGCACAGTGCTGAAATTTGTGACGGGGAAACAGTTCCCATCCTGGCTTCCCTCACACTGTCAGTGTCAGCCAGTCCCAGAATGGGGCAGCTTCTGATGCTCTTGGGGGGCAGTGCTGTAGTGCTTGCAGGGGAACTGCAGTTGCAGTTGCTGTAGGAATGACAGAGAGTGCTTGGACACTCCACTGGAGCGATAAAAAACCCTTACAACAAACTCTTCATGCAGCTTTCATTTTTTAAATATTGTGGGGCATATTATCAAGGATGTATCACCTAGTTAACGGAACGTTATCGCAGCCAAAGTGGCGATAAATGTATCGCCCCATTCACAAGCTGGTGCTAACAGCCCATAGCACCAGTTTACCTGCGATAGCAGCCACAAAAAACATCGCCAAAGATGAGCCAGGCAACTATCCCTAATGAGATGCAGAGTAGGCGTTCCTGTGCAAAAAGCTGCGACCCCACAGCAACATTCACAACGACCAGCCAGATCGGCGATAAGAACCAAAAACAGGCAATAAGGTGCATTAACAGCTGGAAATTATCACCTGCTCTGACCTGGTGTAAAGTGGAATGACAGCCTGCACCAGAAAATGGAGCCCAGCCCAGAGCCACACCTGAACAACAACAGATGCCATGGAGCTACTGATCATGCAGCTTGGTGTGCCAACAGGGCAACAACACCCACCGCCACCACCTCCAGGCCTGCCACCCCATCCCCCCAGGACCACCCCGGACCACCACAGAGGCAGCGCAGCCAAAGAGAGCAGACCTTCAGGAAACGCACCAGCCTCACAGACTTAACACCAGAGACAACCATCCTCCGCATCCTGAACATCATTGCCCACAGGTTGACGGTACCAACACAGCGGACAACCAACATCCCACCTTAGACAAAGCTGCTGGCTGTGCTGCACCTGTTGGCCTCAGGTACCTTCCAACCCACAACCGCCAGAGTGGGAGGAGTCTCACAGCCAGTCCTATCAAAGTTCCTCACACCTGTCCTGGATGCAATCATCAGCTTGGTACCCCAGTATCCCGACACTGTGCAGGAACAGCTAGAGAGCAAGCAAGGCTTCTACGCCATAGCTGGCTTCACGCATGTGTTGGGGGCCATAGACTGCACACATGTCCTACTTGTGCCCCCTGCCGGCACTGCACAAAATTACCTCCACAGAAAGCACATGCATTCCATCAATGTACAGGCAATAGTGGACCACTGGGGACTCTTCACCAATGTCGTTGCCAACTACCCAGGCAGTGTGCATGATTCCTACATCTTCCGACAGTCCATCATCAACCAGTGCTACCAGGATGGCACCTACGGAAATGCACTCCTCGTTGGTAAGTACCAAATGAACACACGACACACCTCAACTCTACAATCATGCAACTCACAACTCTGGGAATGCACATGTTACAAACTCACATACAACATGCCCACCCACCAGACACGACAGCACAACTTACTGTGGGAACCTGGGCCAGCCTTGTACATAAGCCATCAACGGCATGGCACCTCAGCCACACAATTGCAGATTGTGGGGAGAGGTGGGGCCCAGGCATGTGCAAAGGAGGCAAGTGACCCATGAATGAGAAGGTACACAATGCCAAGTGTGGCGTGGATGTGCTGGACAGACTGCAGTATGCAGACCACACACATATCCATGTTGACATACACCTCTGGTGTATGGAGTGTAGTGGACAGGTGACGAACCATTTCAGCCCAGCCAGTGGGGAAGATCATGGAAATGTAGCTTGTTACGTCCCCCCTGTAAGCGTGAGCGGAGTGGGCTGGCCCAGCGTACGCCAGGTCAGCATAGCGGTGTAATTAAAAAGCACGCAACTCTGGGCGTGGTACTCTTCAGGAATGCCCACTGTCTCTGCCAGGGCTGCACCTCTCAACCCACCACAAGGCGATGCTGTGAGTAGTGTTGGCTGCGATCCTGTGCACCTGCTGCACCCGGGGCCACTGGTCCCCAAACCCGTCTTGGGTGCCCCGCGCACCCAGGCCTCACTGCTCACCTGCGGACACAGGCGTGTGTTAAAGAGGGCCCACCATGTGCCGGTGCAAGCTCCAAGCCCGAGGCCTGTGACCCTGGCAGCCAGCTACGACCACCATGGCCTCAGCGACACAGGCCCCCGGTACTCCTTTCTCGTTGACCCACTCCACCGGCATACTCAGCAGACACATTTGGAACTGAGTCTTGATTACACTATGGCAGATTACATTTTTCATGGCTGAGTTTATATCACTATACGCCCTTCGATGTGGTGCTACCAACGCTGTGCATAGCATTCCAACTGATACACACACAAAAGGGGAGAGGGCCAAAATAATTTAAACTCCAATACCCCAGACACCCTACAGTACTGTAATCACACACAAGGGGTATATAGAGTACATAAACACAACAAAGGGAAATTCCCAAATTTGGAAAAACTGCCCTCACTCACATACCGAAGTATGTGACATGCTTCATCATAGGGCCTGCTACAAACGCCCTGGTGTAGCCACATCCAGGGCGGAGCATTAGGGAGGGGAAGAAAATAATAAATTCCACGTTACAAGACGTACAACATAATCAGTAAATACGTACAATGAACAACAGCATGAGTGATATGACGTGCAAAAGAACACCTCGTGGATCTGATTAGAGTGCGACAAAAAATATAGTGCAGTAAGGATAAATGTTAAAACTGATTAGGGGTCCCAATAGAAAGAAATACTTTATTAAACCCAATTATGGTACCCTTATCAGGATTAAAAATTAGAAAGGATGGGGAAATGTCTTATTGAGAAAATAAAGTTCCTCAAGACTTCCCTCCTACCACTGCTCGCGTCAACATGTTTCAACCGTTTTCCTTATGCCCCGTAAGGTCACTTCGGTCTTCCTCAGGACTGTCGCAGTCAAATCCACTATTTTCCCATGCCGTAATATGGCCGATGGGTTTTCCCGAATGGAGTAGGTCTCATGGATCCATACTCTTCTGGGTCTTTTAATTATTCAGTGGAGTCACTTGGTCCAGACTTATTGGGGGCAGGTCGAGCCGTACTGAACGATTGTGTTCACGGGCAGACCTCCCGGATGGACACCAGTTCGAGTTTACGTAGTCCATAACCTCGTGAATGTTCTCCCCTGTCTGTGGGGACACCTTGTCCACTGAATAATTAAAAGACCCAGAAGAGTATGGAAAAACGGTCGAAACATGTTGACGCGAGCAGTGGTAGGAGGGAAGTCTTGAGGAACTTTATTTTCTCAATAAGACATTTCCCCATCCTTTCTAATTTTTAATCCTGATAAGGGTACCAAAATTGGGTTTAATAAAGTATTTCTTTCTATTGGCACCCCTAATCAGTTTTAACATTTATCCTTACTGCACTATATTTTTTGTCGCACTCTAATCAGATCCACGAGGTGTTCTTTTGCACGTCATATCACTCATGCTTGTTGTTCGTTGTACGTATTTACTGATTATGTTGTACGTCTTGTAACGTGGAATTTATTATTTTCTTCCCCTCCCTAATGCTCCGCCCTGGATGTGGCTACACCAGGGCGTTTGTAGCAGGCCCTATGATGAAGCATGTCACATACTTCGGTATGTGAGTGAGGGCAGTTTTTCCAAATTTGGGAATTTCCCTTCGTTGTGTTTATGTACTCTATATACCCCTTGTGTGTGATCATAGCATTCCAACCACATGTGTCTGTGGGCCCTTGCTGAGTTCTGCCTTCGGCCTACGCTGCGGGCCAGCAGGCCCCACACCAATCAAATACTGCCTGTACCAGGCAGGACACGGCATTGTCACAGGCTGCACACCCACTCACACCCGCTCAGCTCTGGTGCCTCTACTCCGTCAAACACAAATCATCTCCACATGCCATTTCTGTGTCGTGTGTTAGAGATCCAGGAAGAGCTGGCTAAACAGCGGTTGACCCACGCTGACCGATGCCTCTGGCTAACACTGTGGTCAAGTAAGTCACACATTTGGAACTGAGTCTTGATCTCCTAATGGCAGAGTTCATATCATTGTACAGGCATCATCGCAGACTGCATCCCCTCCAACTCTGGTGCCACTGACTCTGTGCCACGGAAGTAATGGACACTCTCTGGTAGGGCTCAGGTTGCTTCTGAGTCTATGGCCTGGGAGTTATCTACATCATCAAAGAGCTGATACTGACATGGTGGTAAAAAGGAGTCTGTAGCATTCAACTCCTCCATATGCCTGTGCTTGCTACTGCCCTCTGCATCATGCCCTGGAAGAACATCTTCCACTGTCCCCCGAAACACTCCACGACAATCACCTTGGACATTGACGAGGACCTGCTCAGCTCTTGTGGCCCTACCTCAGTGCATCGCAAGTCACCGTCCCGTGGCGGTGTGCCTGTGCCGGCCACAGTGCATCCAGAGCCACTAACTCTGTGCAGCTCAGGTCAAGGACACTTGCTGTTTGTACTTTGAACTTCTGATTGTCTGATCACTTTTGCAGCTGTTGCCAGCACCAAATGACCCTGCGGGGTTGCTTACACTCTCCCCACACCCATCCAGCACAGGCATCACTGAACATGTGACCCTGGCAATAAAAGGTGTCGGGCACATGTGCCCGTAGCCAGTTCCACTAACTACCTAAGTGTGTCTGTGTGGTCATTATGTATGCATGCAGGGCCCGGGCCCTACCACATTACATTGTGCTGTGTACAGCAGATGCAAACATGTCACTGCAGGCTGTGGGGTGGACCTGCGACATGTAGCTGTGTCGTACCCCCCTATGAGCGAAATCGGAGTGGACCGGCATACGGCAGTACAGCTTGGGGTGTGGTTATTCGACACGTGGCTCTGTGCATGGTTCAGTTTAGGCCTTGCCAAGGAACTTAGTAATGCGTGTCTCTGTGGTAGTGTCTGCCCCACCCGTCACGCAATGTACAATGTTGCTATGTAGCATGCCCCCGGAGTGCGGCCTCTGCCGGAGGGGTAAATGAGGGAACGCAAGCCCGCTCGGGGTCAGGGATCATACATGCCAACTGTTGTGTGTGTCACTATTACCACAGCATAAGCCAAAGGTCTACACTCAACCACATAGCGAGTTCAACCAGCCATGTACTCTACATCTGTGTTGACCCTGTCGTTACCATATGCCCACACACAGGTGGCCGCCCACCTTCAGCACACAACATCACTGTGTCATTGTCAGGCTTGTGGATATGCACAGACAGGCATGACAATGGTGTGCCGTAGGGGTGCAAGTGATGCAACCGCGCTGTGCACACTAGTGAATAGACTCGGGGGAGGGAGAAGAAGCAGTGAGGCTACGTGATACACATTGATGCCGCACATTTGCTACATGCAGTACATGTCATACAAGAATCACTGAGTCACACATATCCCACACCAGTGAGCCTGCCTACACATCATGCAGAACGAACTTTTGACTCATGTCTCTCTGCACTGTCACAGGGGATCAAGGATATGCATTCTGCACTTGGATGATGACACCCCTCCGAGCCCCGAACACACAGGCCTTAGGCAGTACAATGCGGCCCACAAACGCATCAGGGGCATCGTGGAATGCACATTTGGCATGTTGAAGTCACGTTTCAGGTGCCTGGATGTCACAAGTGGAAGGCTCCTGTACATGCCAGACATCATGTGCAAGATGATCGTTGCATGTTGTGTTGCACAACAAACGTGTATGCAGCAATGCCCCATGGATACAAGTGCCAGATGCACCAGACGATGATGATGAAGATGAGGCAGGTGGACCACACCCCGCTGCAGCCGCAGCCGGAATAGCCCGTAGGAACACCATTATTGACAATTTCTTCTCATGAGCACTTCACATTGTGACAATCCTTAGCAATCATGGGACAGTACAAAATAACCACAGGCACAGCATGTGCAAATAAATGCATTCCTAGACACATTTCCTGAATGCATGTCACTCATCTGTACGTGCACTTCAATCAGACACGTGTGAATGCGACATGTGGTGCTAACAATTTTATGAATTTGTTAATGGATTGTGGGTGTGTCACCTCTGAGCAGTGAGGCTGTTTAGGGTGTCCCGTATTCGACCTGCTAGTTCTGTGTGTCACAGTTTAGTGCGGAACCCCACTCTTCAGTGTTTCAAATGTGCCCAAAACATTCCATTTTGGCTGTAATTTGTGACCTACAAGTGACAACAGTGCTCCTTTTGGGGTCAGATTTGTTCAGACATGATGCAGGGATGCACCCTGTGACTCAAGTCCCACAACCTGGGCAACATGTAGGTAAGTGGGAGTCACTGCCCCTACATTTGTCCATGCTTACATGATTGATTGATCATGGACATGACACATCTGTGTGCATGAGGTGCTGATTGTCCCTCTGCAATGTGCATGGGAGATGCGGTTTTATAGTGTGTTCCATGTATGTTTTAGCATTGGCGCAATTCACATGCAGACTTCATGTCTATGGACATTGTGATTGTTTGTGAGGGGATGCCTATTTGATGCAGGACAATGGTCATTTGTTCTTCGTCACGGATGTGGGGTTGTGCTCGTACATTGTCATCTCACGCATTTTTTACTCTGCTTTTATGGTGCCTTTTCCCGCGTGACGCATGTGAATTGCATCCCTGTCGTTGGTTTTCGCTGCCTTTTGTATCACGATTGGCCTTTTCACAACTTTTATTTTGCGTTCGTGTTTTGCATTTCTGCGGTGTTGCCTTGACTTTACCACAGACATTTGACGCATTATTGTGGGCCTATCGCATAATACAACCGTGTTGTGAATACATAGTTAACACGGCGTTATTTTCCTGCGATGTGAAGAGTTGCGTTAAGCGAATTTTGGGGTATTTATCACACTTTTTTGAGAATATCCCCCTGTATTTTTTAGTCTAAGTTCTCTGCTTTTGGGCAGATTGTTCCAGCCTCTCCATCCCATTCCCTCTTCACAATGGAGAAGGTGTAGGGGGAGGGGCGTCGACAGCAGACCCTCATTGAAAGTCCACCCTCATTTGTAGCGAATGTGAGGGGCCAGTTGCACTGTCTCCACAACTTGAAGCTAGGAGGGTGAAATCCATTGCAGTCTGGAGATAGAATGTTTGTACAGCAGTTAGGAGGCAGCATCGTGTTCCATAGATGATCTACAATTATGCAATAGCGCGGCTGTGGTGATTTTTTCATATTTATAGATTTGCCACATTTGCAATCCCTCATCTGCTGCGTATTCTCCAAACAGTTCAAAAGTTACTAATAACGCAGCAATATGTTGCAGCGTAGTGGTAGACACTTTTTCAAAGGTTGACTGGTCACCTGACACCTTTCTGTTGCTTATTTCTATATTTGGGTGTTAAACTGGTACTAATGAGGTACAGCCAATGATTAGACCGTGTAAGTTTAAAAATGACAAACTAAAGAAGTAATACTATCATAAAATGTGCTGCATTCTGCTGCATAATTTGGTCCTTCCCTGCCGCATAATTCCAGTAGCCCTGGCTATTGCTGTGCCCCCTTTACAGCTGTCTGTGGCTCTGCCTGATCAGTGCCTGTGGGAGTCTTAAATGCCTAACTTCTACCCCACTCAGTCTCACCCTTTGACAGCGCTGCCCTGAGGGCGGTGAGCCAGTGCCTGGCATCAGGGGAAACAACCTTTACAACGCAACTTTTACAGCGCACTACCATTACAACAAAATTTTTACAACGCAACATCCATTACATAGCATGCCATTACAACGCAACAATTACAACGCATGACACTACATGCATACCATTACAGCGCATGTCATTACAATGCAGTCATTACAACGCATACCATTACCATCCAACACTTACCCTACTGTTGCACCCCCTGGAGTTAGAATAGTAATTTTTACCCCTACACTATCCAACACATACCCTACTGTTGCACCCCCTGGAGTTAGAATAGTAATTTTTACCCCTACACTATCCAATACTTACCATACATGCAATGTAATGTTATGCGTTGTAATGGTATGCTTTGTAAAGGTAGTATGCATTGTAAGTAGTTTTTAAAAATTTGTTGTAATGGATGTTGCGTTGTAAAAAATGTGTTGTAAAAGTATGCGTTGTAACATCATACAACCGGCATCAGTAGGTGTGGGCAGAGCAAAACTGTCGAGCTCCAATTCCCTCGTTATTTTATTCGCTCTGGTACAACCTTGTTCACAATCAATTCACCCCTAATAAATGGAACCAATTGGGGCCATCTGCCATGAGTGCGGTTGTATTTATTTCTTTAGTACATCCCAGGATACACACTCCAGTGTTGGTATACAAGTGAGACCCCTCTGGTCCTATGTTTGTTTTCTGGCGTAAAGAATGAGTGCTGGTGCCCAAGCGCTGCTCAGAAGCCTGAGGCCAGTGGAATTGAATGTCAGCGCCCCGAATACCAAGGTCGAGTAATCCTAAATCCACGGCAGGCCTCTTTATTGCACTACCAGATGCCCCTTCCCATAGGTCTCGCTCTTGAAGGATTCAGATTTTTAGGTTTCGACCTGGCGATCTGCGCAAGCAGTTCGCGCAGGTGAAATCTTTTGTTTACCATATTGGCTATCGGAACGTCCCCCACCTCCCATTAGCTAGCTCCATAAATGGAGGCTAGCCATTGGGAGCCGGATCTGTCCGTCAAGGCCGGACCAGATTCGGGGGCGTTCCCGCGATTTTTTCCCTCTCCGCCTCTGCGATGTCGTCATCGCGGCGGTGGGCGGAGTTTCGTTTTTTTTCCTTCTGTGTTTGTTTTGGTCATTCCATGCGAGGAAGCCCAGGTGAGTGCTTGTTTTTTAGTGGTGGAGCACGTGAATTCAGAGTACGTTGGTTAAAAATACATGATGAAGACACAGGCCACGATCTGGCTGTTCATCAAGTGCATGGGCGCTAAAAGTAGTTTTTGCCCCTTTATTTGTAGTGAGGACTCCGCAGTGGTTTGTCTGATGTGAAATTGCTCGGCTGATCCCCTTTGTTGCAGCATGCATAACTTTTCATTCTTTCAGTTCGACTTTACAGTCCGTTTTAAGAATGTCCTTAAAACTGCGGGTGTCCAGTACCCAAACGGCCTAAATAGACTCGTATGGGCTAAGCATCTCGTGCCCCTCGTGAGACACTTGTAAAACTGCTCATAAGATTTGCAACAGGGAGTTTTTTCATGGTTTGGCATTTTTCGTAATGCATTACAGTTGAATTTATATAGCGCTTCATATCCTAACCGCACTGCAAAGCGCTGAAGAGCATCAGAGGCCATAAAGTACGTGCTGCAAAGGTGATTAACAGCAAATGGGTAGGGAGTGCAGAGTGGATAGGGAGTGCAGAGTGGATAGGGAGTGCAGAGTGGATAGGGAGTGCAGAGTGGATAGGGAGTGCAGAGTGGATAGGGAGTGCAGAGTGGATAGGGAGTGGAGAGTGCATAGGGAGTGGAGAGTGCATAGGGAGTGGAGAGTGGAGAGTGCATAGGGAGTGGAGAGTGGAGAGTGCATAGGGAGTGGAGAGTGCATAGGGAGTGGAGAGTGCATAGGGAGTGGAGAGTGCATAGAGAGTGCATAGAGAGTGCATAGGGAGTGCATAGGGAGTGCATGGAGAGTGGAGAGTGCATAGGGAGTGCAGAGTGCATGGAGAGTGCAGAGTGGAGAGTGAATAGGGAGTGGAGAGTGGAGAGTGCATAGGGAGTGGAGAGTGCATAGGGAGTGGAGAGTGCATAGGGAGTGCAGAGTGCATAGGGAGTGCAGAGTGCATAGGGAGTGCAGAGTGCATAGGGAGTGGAGAGTGCAGAGTGCATAGGGCGTGCAGAGTGCATAGGGCGTGCAGAGTGCATAGGGAGTGCAGAGTGCATAGGGAGTGCAGAGTGCATAGGGAGTGGAGAGTGCATAGGGAGTGCAGAGTGGAGAGTGCATAGGGAGTGGAGAGTGCATAGGGAGTGGAGAGTGGAGAGTGCATAGGGGGTGGAAAGTGCAGAGTGCATAGGGAGTGCATAGGGAGTGAAGAGTGCATAGGGAGTGAAGAGTGCATAGGGAGTGAAGAGTGCATAGGGAGTGAAGAGTGCATAGGGAGTGGAGAGTGAAGAGTGCATAGGGAGTGCAGAGTGCATAGGTAGTGGAGTGGAGAGTGGAGAGTGCATAGGGAGTGGAGAGTGCATAGGGAGTGGAGAGTGCATAGGGAGTGGAGAGTGCATAGGGAGTGGAGAGTGGAGAGTGCAGAGTGCATAGGGAGTGCAGAGTGCATAGGGAGTGGAGAGTGCATAGGGAGTGGAGAGTGCATAGGGAGTGGAGAGTGCATAGGGAGTGGAGAGTGCATAGGGAGGGGAGAGTGCATAGGGAGTGGAGAGTGCATAGGGAGTGGAGAGTGCATAGGGAGTGGAGAGTGCATAGGGAGTGCAGCTCGAGGGAGTGGAGAGTGCATAGGGAGTGGAGAGTGGAGAGTGCATAGGGAGTGCAGAGTGGGGAGTGGAGAGTGCATAGGGAGTGGAGAGTGCATAGGGAGTGGAGAGTGCATAAGGAGTGCAGAGTGGAGAGTGCATAGGGAGTGCAGAGTGGAGAGTGCATAGGGAGTGGAGAGTGCATAGGGAGTGGAGAGTGGAGAGTGCATAGGGAGTGGAGAGTGCATAGGGAGTGGAGAGTGCATAGGGAGTGGAGAGTGCATAGGGAGTGGAGAGTGCATAGGGAGTGGAGAGTGCAGAGTGCATAGGGAGTGGAGAGTGCATAGGGAGTGGAGAGTGCATAGGGAGTGCAGCTCGAGGGAGTGGAGAGTGCATAGGGAGTGGAGAGTGCATAGGGAGTGGAGAGTGCATAGGGAGTGCAGAGTGGGGAGTGGAGAGTGCATAGGGAGTGGAGAGTGCATAGTGCATAGGGAGTGGAGAGTGGGGAGTGGAGAGTGCATAGGGAGTGGAGATCGCATAGTGCTTAGGGAGTGGAGAGTGCATAGGGAGTGGAGAGTGCATAGGGAGTGGAGAGTGCATAGGGAGTGCAGAGTGCATAGGGAGTGCAGAGTGCATAGGGAGTGCAGAGTGCATAGAGAGTGGAGAGTGCATAGGGAGTGGAGAGTGCATAGGGAGTGCATAGGGAGTGGAGAGTGCATAGGGAGTGCAGAGTGCATAGAGAGTGAAGAGTGGAGAGTACATAGGGAGTGCAGAGTGCATAGAGAGTGCAGAGTGGAGAGTGCACAGGGAGTGCAGAGTGCATAGAGAGTGCATAGGGAGTGGAGAGTGCATAGGGAGTGCAGAGTGCATAGAGAGTGGAGAGTGCATAGAGAGTGGAGAGTGCATAGGGAGTGGAGAGTGGAGAGTGCATAGGGAGTGGAGAGTGGAGAGTGCATAGGGAGTGCAGAGTGCTTAGAGAGTGAAGAGTGGAGAGTACATAGGGAGTGCAGAGTGCATAGAGAGTGCAGAGTGGAGAGTGCATAGGGAGTGCAGAGTGCATAGAGAGTGCAGAGTGGAGAGTGCATAGGGAGTGCAGAGTGCATGGAGAGTGCAGAGTGCATAGGGAGTGGAGAGTGCATAGGGAGTGGAGAGTGCATAGGGAGTGGAGAGTGCATAGGGAGTGCAGAGTGCATAGAGAGTGGAGAGTGCATAGGGAGTGGAGAGTGCATAGGGAGTGGAGAGTGCAGAGTGCATAGGGAGTGGAGAGTGCAGAGTGCATAGGGAGTGGAGAGTGGAGAGTGCATAGGGAGTGGAGAGTGCAGAGTGCATAGGGAGTGGAGAGTGCAGAGTGCATAGGGAGTGGAGAGTGGAGAGTGCATAGGGAGTGGAGAGTGCATAGGGAGTGGAGAGTGCATAGGGAGTGGAGAGTGCATAGGGAGTGGAGAGTGCATAGGGAGTGGAGAGTGCATAGGGAGTGGAGAGTGCATAGGGAGTGGAGAGTGCATAGGGAGTGGAGAGTGCATAGGGAGTGGAAAGTGGAGAGTGCATAGGGAGTGGAGAGTGCATAGGGAGTGGAGAGTGCATAGGGAGTGGAGAGTGCATAGGGAGTGGAGAGTGCATAGGGAGTGGAGAGTGCATAGGGAGGGGAGAGTGCATAGGGAGTGCAGCTCGAGGGAGTGGAGAGTGCATAGGGAGTGGAGAGTGGAGAGTGCATAGGGAGTGCAGAGTGGGGAGTGGAGAGTGCATAGGGAGTGGAGAGTGCATAGGGAGTGCAGAGTGGAGAGTGCATAGGGAGTGCAGAGTGGAGAGTGCATAGGGAGTGGAGAGTGGAGAGTGCATAGGGAGTGGAGAGTGGAGAGTGCATAGGGAGTGGAGAGTGCATAGGGAGTGGAGAGTGCATAGGGAGTGGAGAGTGAAGAGTGCGTAGGGAGTGCAGAGTGCATAGGGAGTGGAGTGGAGAGTGGAGAGTGCATAGGGAGTGGAGAGTGCATAGGGAGTGGAGAGTGCATGGGGAGTGGAGAGTGCATAGGGAGTGGAGAGTGCATAGGGAGTGGAGAGTGCATAGGGAGTGGAGAGTGCATAGGGAGTGGAGAGTGGAGAGTGCATAGGGAGTGGAGAGTGCATAGGGAGTGGAGAGTGCATAGGGAGTGGAGAGTGCATAGGGAGTGGAGAGTGCATAGGGAGTGCAGCTCGAGGGAGTGGAGAGTGCATAGGGAGTGGAGAGTGGAGAGTGCATAGGGAGTGCAGAGTGGGGAGTGGAGAGTGCATAGGGAGTGGAGAGTGCATAGGGAGTGCAGAGTGGAGAGTGCATAGGGAGTGCAGAGTGGAGAGTGCATAGGGAGTGGAGAGTGCATAGGGAGTGGAGAGTGCATAGGGAGTGGAGAGTGCATAGGGAGTGGAGAGTGCATAGGGAGTGGAGAGTGCATAGGGAGTGGAGAGTGCATAGGAGTGCAGCTCGAGGGAGTGGAGAGTGCATAGGGAGTGGAGAGTGCATAGGGAGTGGAGAGTGCATAGGGAGTGCAGAGTGGGGAGTGGAGAGTGCATAGGGAGTGGAGAGTGCATAGGGAGTGGAGAGTGCATAGGGAGTGGAGAGTGCAGAGTGCATAGGGAGTGGAGAGTGCAGAGTGCATAAGGAGTGGAGAGTACAGAGTGCATAGGGAGTGGAGAGTGCAGAGTGCATAGGGAGTGGAGAGTGCATAGGGAGTGGAGAGTGCATAGAGAGTGGAGAGTGCATAGGGAGTGGAGAGTGCATAGGGAGTGGAGAGTGCATAGGGAGTGGAGAGTGCATAGGGAGTGGAGAGTGCATAGGGAGTGCAGAGTGGAGAGTGCGTAGGGAGTGCAGAGTGGAGACTGCATAGGGAGTGCAGAGTGCATAGGGAGTGGAGAGTGCAGAGTGCATAGGGAGTGGAGAGTGCATAGGGAGTGGAGAGTGCATAGGGAGTGGAGAGTGCATAGGGAGTGGAGAGTGCATAGGGAGTGGAGAGTGGAGAGTGCATAGGGAGTGGAGAGTGCATAGGGAGTGGAGAGTGCATAGGGAGTGCATAGGGAGTGGAGAGTGCATAGGGAGTGGAGAGTGCATAGGGAGTGCAGAGTGCATAGGGAGTGCATAGGGAGTGCAGAGTGGATAGGGAGTGGAGAGTGCGTAGGGAGTGGAGAGTGGAGAGTGCGTAGGGAGTGGAGAGTGGAGAGTGCGTAGGGAGTGGAGAGTGCATAGGGAGTGGATAGTGCATACGGAGTGGAGAGTGCATAGGGAGTGGAGAGTGCATAGGGAGTGGAGAGTGCATAGGGAATGGAGAGTGCATCCCCTCTACTTCTCTTCTATGGACACTTGTACTTCTTCTACTTCTCCACCAGCACAGTGTGTGTTTCCACTCGTGCGTGGCACTGGAGACTGAAGCACATCCTTCTTAGGGTGAAAACCGTCTTGCTGGTCATTATGGACACTCTTTCCAGTTCTGTACTTTTATGTGATCACACTATGCATTATGGGGGGTGTAGTGTTGCTTTGATTCCATTAGAACAAAGCTGAAAACAATGATTTGTAGATAAAAACTCTAGTCCCACTAAATCTTGGAAGTGCTTATTCACACACACACATGCATGCACGCACATATGCAAACACACTCTCTCTCCCTCAACAGGTGCACTACCTCCTCACAAGCACGGACACATGTTTGTAAAACAGGTTCTTTAACCCACCATGCCATCCCATAATGCAGTTCGGTTGGCTAGCAGACCGTGGCTGACTGAAGATGCGCACTAGGATGGCGCCGGCACTTGACAGCCAGGCACAGAGAGGCGCGTGATTGACAATGGGCGACAAGACGAGCGTGACTGAGAGCAGACGCCAACTGAAATGTCCAACCCTTAAAAAGGAAAGATTTAATGACGGTATTTTTTGTGGAACTGGTGGCGAGCTTCCTGTTTCAAGATGAGTGAGTGGACCATGTCCAAAAAGACTGACACTCCAGTAGGGTAGTGTAGTGCTTTCAGCAAGCGTTGCCTTAATGTGCCACCCCAGCACGATTTAACCCCCTCAGCTGTCAATTGGGCATCTGTCACGTGACACCTGCAGACCAGACTCTGAATTTCTTCAATGAAATCCAGTAGGGTACAATAGGTCTTACATTTGCAAGAGATTAAGCTGTTGGCAATGTAAATGACAATGCCATTTATTTATCTGTTTTCAAAACCAACACATAAATAAAAATATTGTCATTTACAATGCCAATAGCTCTAACTTTGGCAAAGGCGAAACCGTTGCATTGTAAATGCTTGTTCCCTTTGCGACAGGCTTCCCTCTTTCTCTTCCTCGGACTTTCCGTTTTGTGCGTTTTCCCTCTCTTGGGCTCGTAATTGTCGGATGAGGAGGAATATGTCCCCAAACTCTAGTGCCAATGGTCCCCACCGGCTCAAATTAAGCACTAGAGCATTTTAGAAGTGGTGCTAGGGCTTTGATACAATTTCTCCAAGTATCCAAAAAACTGTTGTTTCTCAAATGAATTTCTATGCAGGGACAAGATGGCTTTATTCTCCCGCGATTAAGTGCCAATCAAATGGTCTCACATAAAGCACCGAAATGACACAAATTATGGAAATACCACACATTAGCAACCTGAAAACTTGGTAGCTATGCAACTCTAATGGAGGACCCTTTTAAAAATACGTAATTGGCGAGCTACCTACTCGACCATTTGGCAAGCACTTTGGAGCCCGGCCTAGGCAAGAGATACATCCAGTGCTTTAAAGGGGAAAAAAGAAGTACAGGTACTCATCAAATTGAGCTGGGGGCGTGGCAAGAAGGCGGGTCTAGGAGGCAGAACAATGGGCGGGGCTAATGACACTTTAAAGAGCGCAAGAATTTTTGGGGGAGTGAAAAATGACAAATTGCTTCAATCTGTAATATATTTTTGATACCCTTGCATGTAATAAAGATACTTTTAACATTCTCTTTCAAATGTTGAATATGAAATTGCCGGTGCACAAATGGCACACGAATCACATTTATTATGCAGAGATTCATCGACAATCACCATTGAGTATCCAACTTAAAAGGAGAGGCGGTGGACAAAGGTATTAATTTAAAGGGCATACAGATGAAACCGGGGTGGGGTGGGGCGTGGAGAAATGGTTGAAGATGCCAATCCCAAGCCAAGAAACCCCATTCCTTGCACTATATTAAATGGACCCTTACGTAGTAGTAAAGCAAATGGAGGAGGTCTGAGTTAAAGGAAGGGGTTATCCCTCGAGGTATTTTGGTGCTTTCTGAAAGATGTATATTAACCAAGACAATATTACTCATTTTATCGATCTCAGAAGGATGAAAGGCTGAGTGAACCTCCTATGATTTAAAGCTGAGACCAAGAGGTCAAACACACATTTTTTAAGTGGATGCATTAGGCCACTGAGTAACCACAACACCAACCCCCACCATACCTCTTGAACATCTACCAAGTACCAGCTAAACCTGGGACAGTCCTGCTTTAATTGCTCTGCCTTGCTTCTAACAGTGCTGCTCTATTAGCCACAGTTGCCCATTCGGGTGGTGGGGGCGGGTAGTAGAGGAGAATCAGTGTAGCTATGAAGCACATTTAACCGAACTGGTTTGACCCTGACTATCTCTGCCTGCATCAGTGTCTTTCCTGAGACCCGACACGAGAAACACCATTGTGAAAAGAGTCAGCTACCTACACAGTTCAAACAGTGGGAGGAGAGGCAAGAGCCTACGGCACATGACTGTCCCACAAAAGAGTTTGCTGTAGGCTAAACATTCCATGTTTAGGGCCACCAGTATCACCATCTTTAGTATGCTTTATCTTTCTGGTTATGGGCTAACAGAATGGTATACAGCACTGACATTGACGTGTGGCCCAAAATCAACAGCAGCACTAGGCTGCACCCTACGCGACTAAGAACTGACATCAAAAATATGTTAAATAAACATGCAAGCATTTATTTAAAGGTTAAGTGAAGTTAAAGAAAGAAAGTAACTAGGGTGTCTTGCACATCTTAACTTTACCAACACTCGTTTTTAAACACATCTTGCAGCAAGAGTGTAAACAATATATAAAGTCTCTCCCCAATTAAAAAAGTGTTATTTTATCAAGATGCAGAACTGATTATCCTTATTACATCAGATTATACCAGTGCATCGATAAGCATTTTTTTTGTTTAAAGTGATAGTTTTCAAACGTGTATTTAAAAACATTAATTCTACCCTCCACCCGGACAACAATGCCAATATTGATCTTATGTTTATCCTCTTGAGCAGCCTGGGTTCCTATTATACATGATCACTATAATTTATCAATCAAACACAGGGGAGGATTTTGTAAAGCGTGTATCCTGAAGTAATATTGCGAGGTTCTCCTATATGTGATAATGAAGTAAAAGATGGGAAAGTATAGACAATTGCATAGGATCACACAATTTGTTAAAGTGGGAAAGCCAGGATTAAGCCCAGATTTTCTGATTTCTGGTCAACTGCACAATGTGACACCAGAAAACCTGGGATTAATCCTGGCTTCCGCTCTGTACCAAATTGTGTGATCCTAGGCAAACAAAAATATTGGTGAGAACCCATGATATTCACTAAACCACTTGTTAGGTACAAATCTAAACACCACTTCTGGTGTAAATTGGAGAGTTGTATAAAGGACAACAGCCATAAAAACGGCAATATACTGAAGACCAAAACAGTGTATAGCACTCCAGGGGCCATCAAAAAGTAAAACTCTACGTCTGTGATTTTCTAAAGGCCTGCTACGCCAGATACCAGTTGCTGCTGCCTGCTAGCCCAGATACCATTTAATGCCCTGCTAGCCCAGATACCAGTTGCTGCTGCCTTCTAGCCCAGATACCAGTTGCTGCTGCCTGCTAGCCCAGATACCAGTTGCTGCTGCCTGCTAGCCCAGATGCCATTTGCTGCTGCCTGCTAGCCCAGATACCAGTTGCTGCTGCCTGCTAGCCCAGATACCAGTTGCTGCTGCCGATACATTTTAATTGTACCAACGAACTGGCCTAAATAAATGCCAAATACAAAGTATAATTGGGTTGGGGGGTCACCCCAAACAAACTCACCTGATGATCCCTCCTTGGAGAGAGGAGCCGGGCCAGCAGAGAGGACAAACACAGCAGCAGAGGCAGAAACAGCAGGAAAGGAATGTATTAGATTCCTTTCGTTTTGTTCCTGCCTCTGCTGGAACGCAGGATTTGTTGGGCCCCTTGGAGAGATGTAATGCAGGGCACCGGTGTTAATCGCTGCAGTTTCCCTTGCATTACACAAGCACGATTTAGTGCTTGTGTTCTGTGTGTCTTTTGCCACGTTCTTACTTGCTCTAAGTTTACTTGCTCTTCCCGTTGTTTTGCATTTGTTTGTGTCTAGTCCTCTCACACTAGCAGCGATTGGACGAATAAATAAATAGAACATTTTATCACCCAACTAATTTGAAGCAAAGGGCGACATCTGCTGGCTATGTAAATTAGCGCAGCCTGCAGAGCGTTCCGATTCTCAGGTGATATTTAAATTTCTATATTTATTTATTTATGCGATTTTATATAGCGCGAACTTTACCCGAAGGTGTGAGAGCGCTTTACATAGGACCCAGTTTCAACCATAAGGACTGATGGTTACATTCGGAAAAACAGATTTGCTAAATGTTTGATTTACATAAGAACCAGTTGAAAACATACGGATTTAGGATTACATGCGTTACAAAAAAAGGTACAAACAGAAAAAATTGCAAATGTACAAGCGATAGAGTCACACAAGGAGGAGATATAAATGGATAAGCTCTAGGCATATACTAGAGATATCTCTATCTACTTAGAGTCACAGAGGAATGGTAGTGAGCACAGCGGACTCCTGCATAAACTGGTGATTAGAGTTATCTCTATATACATAGGGAAGGGATACACATGGCTACAGCATATACTAGTGATTAGAGCTATCTCTATATACATAGGGAAGGGAAAGGACTGGATATACTCTAAGAGTCACAGAGAAGGCAGGCACGTGAGATAAATGGCAAATGCACCGTTCAAAACTCACAATCAGCCCTGCCAAGTAAGTGCCACGAATCAGACGTTAGAATGACGCATTTGGAGACCCCCCCCCCCCCCCCCCCCACCGCCCATCGCCGTTTGTATATGATATTGTCAAGCAAACAGCTGAGCCCTTCCGCTGATTGGTCCTCTGCGGTCATAGTTGTGCTGCTTGGCTGATTTATTGATTTAAGCTGCTCTTAAAGGAGGATTTTTGAGCAGGAAACACAAACCAGTACGACCAGCCTCTTTCTGAAAGCTAAAGTGAAATAGCATCCACAGTTGGGCTGCAGGCTGCCGCCCCTCATACAGCTCATCTCCTTTAAGGGAGCCCAGTTTAAGTCCAGATGTGTTTAGCTATCTCCGACTGGTGGGTTCCACTTTAACTATAGAAATGCCGTTCACATCTTACATTCTACAGAACAGTACAGCTTACAAGTTTATAATGAGCAAAATAAACTACCTAGGGTCTACGTTCGTAGTTGTAGAGTACAGTGATACTTTTGACCAGGTCAGAAAATGTCATGAAAGCAATTAGCTTAATTGGTGCACGACTGCCATGAATTTACTGAAAACAATAAACTACTTGGTGGCACAGATGGAAATTAGTTTCTGTGAGAATGGGTAGCTCAAAAAATCAAAAGTATACCTTGCATGAGGGGACATATCGCAATTGGAAGTGACTATTCGGTAGAAACCTGGAAAAAACAACTTTGTATATCATATATAAGGTCACATGTAAATGAGCACTATTTGAAGTTAGGAAGTCTGCTAATTATGTATCTGCAATGCCTAGAACAATGGAATTTGCAATTCCACCCTTGCCCCCACCTCTTAGGAAGTCTGATCAGCCGGCCTACTTTCCATCAAAGTCCCAATTACATTTCTAGGTTAGTGACCTTCCATTTCAGTAGTTTTGAAGCAGCTTCAAGATATTTTTTAAGCTTCTCCTTGCTCAAAAGGGTGTCATTCATAATATGTATCTTTTTCCATGGACTTCATTGCTTGAGTCGGCTTGCGAGAAAGTGTCACTCTAAGTGTCACACATTTGGTTGCCGAATGTCACTCATAAATACACTCATAAATACACTGAAACCTTGAAAATGTCACTTACGTATGCCCTTCCTTGCGACATGATGCGTCATACAGTAAATATGACGCATCAATGCTGTCTCAAGGAGGGCGCACTGAGAAGTGTCGCAGTGATGCGACACCTCTCATAAATATGTGTAAACAACAACCCATGTGGGATGCATCTTTTGTGTTGATCACTGGAAGGGGGGATGGAGTGGACTGTTTTATGAATAGCCTGTCTACTGAGACATCCTGTGCATTCTATTATTGCATTCTCCTTTGTACCTTTCCACCATTAGATGCTCTCAGTCACCTGTGACCAATGGTTTTGTAGCCACTCTTGGATAGGCGTTATGTGGATTCTGTCAAACTGGGACTAGTGGAATTTATGAAGCCATCATTCCCAGCAACGTTTCCATTCGCCTGTACCTGCTGGTAGAAGAGAGTTTGCTGTGTCAATGCTAAGACTCTTCTGTACTGGGAAAGCCCTCCTCCCTGTTTGATATCAAGGTTCCTGCCAGGAGTAACTTTTTTTACCATACGTGGGGAGGATTTCTCAATGTTTAGTGAGAAACCCAATTTTTGTCAAGTTTAAATTGCCATCCATCTACAATATTTGCAGTTTCTCATCAAGCTCACTTACCATCCAGTCATTTAGGTAGGGGTACTGATGTATCCCCCGCCTACTCAAGTGAGCTGCCACCACTGCAAGGCATTTCACGAAAACCCTTGGGAATGGCCTTCAAAAGGAATCTTTGAACTGGTAATGTTGGGGTATCTCTTGTGGCTACTGTTCATTGGCCTCTGGAAGTAGGCATACTGGATATGTATGGTCACCATGTAGTCCCCGCACCCTCTTTCAGCATGGGCATAACTTCTTGGAAAGTGGTCCTCTTGATTCATTTAGCTTTTATAGACCTGTTCCAGAATATTGGGTCTATGATGTGCCTCTGTGCCAAGTCATATTTTGGAGCCAGGACGTACAGGGTATATTCCTGGTTTGCCTTCTTCCACCAAGACTTCCGCTGTGGCTGGTTTCTGCAACACTTTTCACATGCATTGCCGGAGTTTAAAATTATAGTACCTAGTAAAGCCTTTTCTTTGGTTTTACATTCAGTGGTCTAACCTAAGATTCACTTGTCTGAGGTGATCTTTCTCCACTGAAGGAGAAAACCCCTTAGTTTGCACAACCTCTTAGCATTTGTTGGGTCTTGCTTTAGATAGTCACTTAGAGGTTGATGCGGCCCTCATGGAGGTCTGGTCTTTTCCCTTACCTAATCGTCAAAAGAGTTGCATCTGGTATTGTTGATACTGCCATGATGTGCTGGATCCCTGCATAGAGGCAGGTTGTGGTGCTTGTGTATGCAGAGGGATATGGTGTCCATTGGCCTGCTTTCTTCAAAGATACAAGGCTCCTACAACTTTTGTTGTGTATTTGACTTTTGTCAAATGAAGAAAGGACACATCTACAGTTAAACCACACAATTTCTCTGGTAATGGACATGGTGAAGGAGTCTTGAACTTCCAGATTAAAAGTCGAGACCCTCAGCCAAGCAGGTCTCCCAGGAGTGGTTCCTGCCACAGTTCCCCAAAAGCTGCGTGCTTGCTCAGTCGCCCAGCTTTCTTTTCGATGCCATTAGGAGAGCACTGTGAGAAAGTGGCTATATATATATATATATATATATATATATATATATATATATATATATATATCAAGCTCCTTGGGGATTTGTCCAACAACATGAGCGGCACTGCAGACGAAACTAGCTTTTCCCCACAGCTTTATTTGTTAGGTATGGACATGCGCGTGAAGAGTTAATTGCCAACACCTGACATACCACATCCGACGCGTTTCGTTAGTTCACTTCCTCATGGATGTTTTGAAAAGTCAGAGGTGCATGCTGGGTCTGTTAGTCCCCTCGTTTGGCATTATTGTTTCCTGAATAGGTTGCACATCGCCGTAGGACTGACAGTTACCATTTCTTGCCACAAATGGATGCACCTCAATATTAGTGTCATTTAAGGCTCTGCATGAGCCCCTCCGCAGGTACATGTCCTCAATCCAAGTTTAATCTCCACTTGTTCGAGCTCGCATACATATTAAGCTCGGTGGCCCCCTCGCTCCAGGGGTGGTGCCAGCTCGACGGCAGGACGGCCGCCTAAATATCAAGCTCCTTGGGGATTTGTCCAACAACATGAGCGGCACTGCAGACAAAACTAGCTTTTCCCCACAGCTTTATTTGTTAGGTATGGACATGCGCGTGAAGAGTTAATTGCCAACACCTAACATACCACATCCGACGCGTTTCGTTAGTTCACTTCCTCATGGATGTTTTGAAAAGTCAGAGAGGTGCATGCTGGGTCTGTTAGTCCCCTCGTTTGGCATTATTGTTTCCTGAATAGGTTGCACATCGCCGTAGGACTGACAGTTACCATTTCTTGCCACAAATGGATGCACCTCAATATTAGTGTCATTTAAGGCTCTGCATGAGCCCCTCCGCAGGTACATGTCCTCAATCCAAGTTTAATCTCCACTTGTTCGAGCTCGCATACATATTAAGCTCGGTGGCCCCCTCGCTCCAGGGGTGGTGCCAGCTCGACGGCAGGACGGCCGCCTAAATATCAAGCTCCTTGGGGATTTGTCCAACAACATGAGCGGCACTGCAGACGAAACTAGCTTTTCCCCACAGCTTTATTTGTTAGGTATGGACATGCGCGTGAAGAGTTAATTGCCAACACCTGACATACCACATCCGACGCGTTTCGTTAGTTCACTTCCTCATGGATGTTTTGAAAAGTCAGAGAGGTGCATGCTGGGTCTGTTAGTCCCCTCGTTTGGCATTATTGTTTCCTGAATAGGTTGCACATCGCCGTAGGACTGACAGTTACCATTTCTTGCCACAAATGGATGCACCTCAATATTAGTGTCATTTAAGGCTCTGCATGAGCCCCTCCGCAGGTACATGTCCTCAATCCAAAACTTTTCAAAACATCCATGAGGAAGTGAACTAACAAATAAAGCTGTGGGGAAAAGCTAGTTTCGTCTGCAGTGCCGCTCATGTTGTTGGACAAATCCCCAAGGAGCTTGATATATATATATATATATATAAATATATACGGGACCAGAATAAGTTACAGTGTGTATAGAGTCCACAAACCCCAGAGGTATAACTATAACAGAGGTTAAAGCCAGGTGTGACCTTACTCTCTAAAGTGGTAGCTTGGTCGAGCAGTAAGGCAGTACCAGAGGACAGTGTAAAGCATTTGTCGTACACACGCAGTCAGCAAAAGGTTCCACACACTCAAAGACTGAACTCCAGGCCAATTGTTTTTATATCAAAGATATAGTTGTTTTATTTCTAAAACCAACAGGTATCAAAATATACTGTTCTCAACATGAGAGGTCTCAGATGAGTACTTTGCAGAAAGGCAATAAACTTTGTAAACACAATAGGTACAGGGGTTGCAGTAGGCAACACAGTTGAACACACAATTTAGCATTGTTCTCAATGGATTTTCTTATATAAACACAGTTGATTACTTTGTAGATTACGTTGGTAGTTCCAGGACTGGCTCCTAGATTCAGTCCTGGGGTCTAAGCTGAAAACAGTTTAGTAAAAATGTTTTAGGTATTGCAGTGATTTTTCAGGAATATAAAGCTATTTTAAAAGTTCACACTTACAAAATTTTCAACAGAAATCTGGTAATGTTATCCAATGGGAGAAAATTCAGGTTGCAGGTAAAGTACGATCTCGTTACTTTGGTAATCCAGTACTGGGCTCCTGGGTCCAGCATTGGGGTCTCAACTTAAAACAGGTAAGTAATTTCGTTTCAGTATTTCGCATGATTTTTAAAGAATATTTAAAGTTTTCAAAAGTAGACACTTAGAAGAAATTTCATAGAAAAGCAGACAATGGATTCCTATGGAGAAAATTCAGGTTACTAGTTAACCCGGTAAGGATTGCTTTTGCGGTTCAGTACTGGGCTACAAGGTACAGTACTAGCTTCTCTCCTGATCACAGGCGAGTACTTCGGAATTCGGTTGATTTTATATGAATATTTAAAGTTTCCAAAACTTCACACTTAGAAGATTTTTCGAGTCAAACCAGTCAATGCTATCCAATGGCAGGTAAGTGAGTCACCGGTTTCCAGGTGAGTACTCGACTGGTGAAGTTGTGGTTCTGGGCATAGACTCAGGGGTCCCCCAGGGTCAGGTAGGTACAGTTGGTTCACCCTCAGCGGCGCAGGGGCGGCCGGGTGCAGAGGTAGTTAGGCCCAATGTTATCCAATAAGGGAAAGGGGGCCTCCGGTTGGTGGCTGCTAGCTAGCAGTGGGAGCTGGGCTCCTGGTCACTTGCTCAGGGCAAAGGGGGAAGCAGGATAGGGCAAAGGTGGCACAGTCAGCGGGACTCGGGCGGCTGGGTGCAGGGTGCTGTTGAGCCGTCGGGCGCTCAATGTTATTCAATGGGAAAGGTAAAAAGGGAACAAAGGACAACAACAACTGACTTGGCCCCAGCCCTACCGGCCTGTCAACCCTGGAACCTGCTCCTGCCTTAATCCTGGCGACTCCTGCGGACAGCAACCTTGGGACACCCAGAGGACCTGCCTACCTTGACCCTCTTAAAGACAGGGACTCCCGTCAGCAGAGGCTCTCTGCTGATGGGAGTCCCCATCAGCAGAGAGCCTCTCCAGGGGCAGAGACTCTCCAGGGGCAACCAGCAATTCGAGAGGTAAGTTGGGATCTTGGAGCACAGGTAGGTACCCCAAAGGGAGGCACAGGGGGCTGTAGGGCACCAGGTGCAGGGGTGTCTTTGGGTGTCGGAAAAGCTTACCCTCAAGCTGGTCGCAGTTGGGGTGGCCCCTGGTTCTGAGTCTGCAGGCGTCGTCTGGTTCATCGAGGAGGGTCTTTGGGCATTGGACTTCATGTCCCAGTTGCCGGGGGGACGTCCTTGAGGTCTTCGATCACTCGGGCACGGGCCAGGCTCGGCGGGTGCCGAGTGGGCTGGTCCGGAGCTTCCTGGTTGGCACCAGGGGGGTTGTTGCAGCAGAGCCTCTGCTGATGGGAGTCCCTGTCTTTAAGAGGGTCAAGGTAGGCAGGTCCTCTGCGTGTCCCAAGGTTGCTGTCCGCAGGAGTCACCAGGATTAAGGCAGGAGCAGGTTCCAGGGTTGACAGGCCGTTAGGGCTGGGGCCAAGTCAGTTGTTGTCGTCCTGTTGTTGGCAGCTGCACGACGGGTCTTCTTCCTCTTGGTCTTCTTTCTTCTTTTCTTATCGGGATCTGAGGAAGGAAGGTTCAGGGAGCCCCTAGATACTGAATTTAGGGGTGTTACAGGTAGGGTCCCTGTCCTGGGGTGGGTACACACCCTAGCCTGCTCCTCTCCTGTGGGAGGGGGCAGGGGCCTAGCTGTGATTGGGCAGGGCTCCCCATCTTCAAGATGGCCAGAGCCCGGGGTCGTGCTTCACCTCGTCTTCCCCACCTAAGGGGTGGGGTTGGCACAGGCTGGCACACTCCCCTTCCTGATATAGTTTTTCCCACCAGTCTTCCCGCCATAGTGGGGGGTCAGAACTGGTGGGGGCCAGTTGCTGCGTACAGCAAATGGTCTGGAGAAGCTCACAGAGGCGGCATGCCTTTGAAGCTTCCCCCTGTCCATCCTGGGGGAGCAGACCTAGCACCTCGCCCAGGATGTGCATTGTTGCAGGTCCAGGAGAGCGGGGGGCTCTCCACCCAGGGGTCGGGCAACATGTCTGCTGTGTGGCAGCCTCTGCAGCCACTCATCCCAGACGTGGATTGTAGGTTAGGTTTTCAGGGGGCATCTCTAAGATGCCCTCTGGTGCATTTTACATTAAGTCCCACACTGGCATCAGTGCGGGTTTAATGTGCTGAGAAGTCTGGTACCAAACTTGTCAGTCTTCAGTGTAGCCATTATGGTGCTGTGGAGTTTGTAATGACAACCTCCCAGCACCATATACTCTTAATGGCATCACTGCACTTACAGTGCCCAGGAATGGCCCAGGGTACTGTAGGGGTACAGGGCTCATGCACCTGTGCCCACACCTCTGGCATAGGGTACCCAGCTAGAGGGGTGACTGAAGTATGCCAGGGCAGTGTGTTCTGTGGGCATGGCACCCAGTGATGTGTGCCATGTCGACTCTTTGTTTAGTTCTGTACTTAGACACTCAGCCTGCAAAGGCAGTGTTATGTTATGTTAATATATATATTTAAAGCGCTCGTACGCCCGTGGGCTTCATGGCATTATCGAAGAGGGTAGTATAAACACAACATAATACTCTAATGGTAGGCCTGTTTGAAAAGCCAGGTCTTTAGGGTCTGTCTGAATATCAGGAGATCCTGGCTCTGTCTGATCGACAGTGGTAGGGGTTTCAGAGGGAAGCCGCTAGGTGGTGAAAGCAGCTGCCGCCCTGTCGTTTCCTTTTAAACCGAGGTACAATTACTAGTGCCTTGTGAGCGGAACGGAGGTTCCGTGAGGGGACATATTTGGACACTAGCTCCCTGATAAAATTGGGGCCTTTGTTCTGTAGAGCTTTGAAGGTGATGCATCCGGTTTTAAAGGCCACTCTTTGAGCTACCGGAAGCTAGTGTAGCTTTTCCAGGCCAGGTCTAATAGATTGCCATTTTGGTTGTTTCCAGATAAGTCTGGCCGCCTGGTTCTGGACCAGTTGTAGTCTTCTCAAAAGACCTGCTGGGAGTCCTAAGTAGAGGCTGTTTGAAAAGTCTAAGCAGGAGAGAACAAGTGCAATAGTCACCTGAATCAGTGCAGAATGTGACAAGTGTGCTATTTTTTTAATCTTTCTAAGCTGGAAGAAGCTGGCAGATACAACAGCTCCCACCTGTGCTTTGAGAGAAAGAACTGCGCTGAGCGTGACCCCCAGGCTCTTGACCGACATAGATTTAGAAGGGGAGGGGGGGGGGCAGGTCAAGTGGCCAAAAATGTGGACCCCAGCTTAGTTCGCTTTTCCCGGGCAAGATCAGTTCCGTCTTACCCGGGTTCAGCTTAAGATGGTTGACATTCATCCATCTCTGTATGTGTGTCATAGTCTTTTGGAACTCGGCCACAGAGTCTGGAGTATTTAAGGGAAAGACAACCTGAAGGTCGTCTGCATAATTAAAAATGGTGAATTTATAATTCTTTAGGGAGTGTAGTAATGGGCGGAGGTATAGATTAAACAATAATGGGGAAAGTGAGGATCCCTGAGGGACCCCACAGGTGGAGAGAGATCTAGAAGCTGTGAAAGTCCCTAATCACACAGATTGTGTGCGGCCTTCAATGAAGGAGGTTATCCAGCTCAGAGCAGGGCCCCTGAGGCCCGCCTGCTCGACACGGTTGATCAGAATGTCATAGTCAACCGTGTCGAACGCGGCCGAAAAATAGAGGAGCACAAGGGCCTGATGGATATCCTTATCTGCATTGGACCTTAGAGTGTCTTGTACTGCTAGTAGCATGGCTTCAGTAGAGTGGCATGGACGGAAGCCTGCCTGGTTCGGTTCCAGATACTCAGTACTCTCAATAAAGTTTGACAGGCAACTGGAGACATACACCTCTAAAAGTTTAGACAGATAGGGCACGAGAGAAATAGGCCTGTAGTTGGTTGAATCCAGCGTGTCCGCTCCCGGTTTCTTTACTAGGGGAATAAGCAGAGCGTTCTTGAAGCTGCTGGGTACCTTACCATGTGAGAGTGACTCATTTAGTAAAGGAAGAATGCCTTGTGGAATAGCTAATCCTATCTCTTTAAAAATATGTGGTGGACAGATATCATTAGGAGAACCTGATTTGACGTGGGAAAGGAGTTCAGAGAAGGACTTTGTATCAATGGGAGGGAGGGATTCCAGTGTAACAGGGTTAAAGTAACTGTCATCCGTAGGAACCTGATTTAAGGGTATGGGTATGCTCTGTTTTATGGTGACGATCTTGTGTTTAAAAAAATGATTTAGAGAGTCACATAGTTCTTGCGTGGGGATTACAGGAGGGGCAGTTCTCTCATTGTTGCAGAGATCATTAACTATGTTAAAAACATCTTGAGATTTATTCTGAGAGTTTAAATTTTTTGCTGAGAAATAGTCTGTTTTATGCTTTAAAATAGATTTTTGATAGTTTTTTCAAGCAAAACAGTAGGCCTCTTTGTCTAAGGGTTGGTAGTTTATTCGCCATTTCCTTTCTTTTTGCCGGACCTCAAGCTTTAAATGCTTTAGATCAGGAGTAAACCATTTATGGGCATCACTATTACGTGAACGAGAGAAGTTCACTAGAGGCGCGTGAGTGTCAGCTGCCTGCTGAAGCCATTGCAGAAGCGCCATCTCCATACTGTCTAGGTCGATACTTGTAGAGGGCAGTGACATGGCCAGTGTATCTAGAAAGGCTGGTAAGTTTGTGGCTTTCCATTTCCGGATTTCCTCACCCGCCCGAGGTGACGATCTCCTGTACCTGCTGATTGTGAATGTGAAATGAATGAGAAAGTGGTCAGACCAGATGCAGTGTGTGGGTGTCAGGGTACAGGGTCCCTGAGGGTGGCACAATAAGTGCTTCAGGGGTCCTCTCTGGTCACCATGCCCTGGGTACCTAGGGTACCATTTACTAGGGGCTGGCAGGTGGCCAGAGATGCCAATTGGATTTTAGTTTCAACACAGTTTTAGGGAAGGGACACAGGCCCTGGGTACCTGGTTGGCAGGAACCCAGGGCACACTCAGTCAAAGCACATCAGCAGTTCAGAAAAAGTGGGGGCATATCAATGCAACAAAGATGGCACTTTCTCACCCCCTCCCCCACCCTCCAACGAAAGGTGATGAGACTAACCTTGCCCTAGGGAGTCTTCATTGTCTAAGTGGAAGAACCTGGAAAGTCCATCTGCATTGGCATGGGCAGTCCCTGGTCGGTGTTGTACTTCAAAGTCCATACCTTGTAGGGAGATGGACCATCTCAATAGTTTTGAATTTTCCCCTTTCATCTGCATTAGCCATCTGAGAGGTCTGTGGTCAGTTTGAACCAGTAAGTGAGTTCCAAATAGGTAGGGTCTCAACTTCTTCAGGGACCAAACCACAGCAAAGGCCTCCCTCTCAATGGCACTCCAATGCTGCTCTCTGGGGAGTAGCCTCCTGCTTATAAAAGCAACAGGTTGGTCTTGGCCTTCCTCATTGATCTGGGAGAGGACTGCTCCTATCCCCAGCCCGGAGGCATCAGTCTGCACTATGAACTGCTTGGAGTAGTCTGGTGCTTTTAGAATGGGTTCTGAGGACATTCATTCTTTCAGGGTGTCAAAAGGCTTTTGGCAGCTAACAGTCCAGTTTACTTTCTTGGGCATTTTACTGGATGTGAGTTCTGTGAGGGGAGTCACAATGGACCCATAGCCCTTCACAAACTTCCAGTAGTATCCAGTCACGCCAAGGAATTCCCTGACTTGGGTCTGGGTGGTTGGAGCTGCCCAGTCCAGGATACTCTGGATCTTGGGCTGTAAGGGTTGCACATGCCCTCCACCATCAAGGTGGCCCAAGTACACCACAGTGCCCTGCCCCATCTTGCATTTGGATGCCTTGATAGTCAGTCCTGCAGATTGCAGGGCTTGTAGAACCTTCCCATGGTGGATCAGGTGATCCTGCCAGGTGGCGCTAAAGACAGCAATATCATCAAGATAAGCTGCACTAAAGGACTCCAATCCAGTCAGGACTTGGTTCACCAACCTCTAGAAGGTGGCAGGGACATTCTTTAACCCAAAAGGCATTACAGTAAACTGATAGTGCCCATCAGGGGGTGGAGAATACGGTTTTCTCTTTGGCTCCTGGGGCCATGCCAGTCTGCCAGTACCCTGCAGTTAAGTCAAAGGTACTGAGGAATTTGGCTGCCCCTAGCTTGTCTATCAACTCATCTGCTCTTGGAATGGGGTGAGCATCTGTCTTAATGACAGAGTTGAGTCCTCTATAGTCCAGACAGAGCCTCATCTCTCTCTTTCCACCCTGTTGATGAGGTTTGGGGACCATAACCACTGGGGTAGCCCAGGGGCTCTCAGAGGGTTCAATCACCCCTAGCTCCAGCATCTTGCTGACTTCAGCTTTGATGCTTTCCTTGACTTGGTCTGATTGTCGCTAGATTTTGTTTTTGACAGGGTTACGGTCACCAGTGTCCACATCATGGGTACACCAGCTGGTCAGACCAGGGGTCCAGGAAAAGATGCTAGCAAACTGTTGCAAGACTTGCTTGCAGTCAGTCTGCTGTTGGGGAGAGAGGGTTTCTGAAAAGACCATTCCATCCACTGACCCATCTTTTAGGCTGGAAGAGAGGAGATCAGGGAGAGGTTCACTCTCTGCTTCCTGTTCCTCATCAGTCACCATCAGCATGGTGAGGTCAGCCCTGTCATTGTAGAGTTTATGGTGGTTCACATGGATAACCCTTTTGGGTGTCCTGCTGATGCCTACGTCCACTAAGTAAGTGACCTCACTTTTTCTCCAGGATAGGGTAAGGGCCACTCCATCTGTCTTGGAGAGCCCTTGGTGCCACTGGCTCCAAAACCCACACCTGTTGTCCAGGTTGAAATTCAACCATGGCAGCTTTTTGGTCATACCAGTGCTTATGCAGCTCCTGGCTGGCCTCAAGATTCTTGGATGCCTTGTCCATGTACTCAGCCATTCTGGACCTTAGGTCGAGCACATAGTCCACAATGTCTTGCTTGGGTTCTTGGAGAGGCCTCTCCCAAACCTCTTTCACCAGACAAAGTGGTCCCCTTACAAGATGACCAAACAGAAGTTCAAAGGGTGAAAACCCCTCTATTTTCTTTGGCACTTCCCTATAAGCGAAAAGCAGGCATGGCAACAGAACATCCCATCTCCTTTTGAGTTTTTCAGAGAGTCCCATGATCATACCTTTCAATGTCTTGTTGAATCTCTCAACAAGGTCATTGGTTTGTGGATGGTATGGGGTAGTAAACTTGTACTGCACTCCACACTCCTTCCACATGTACTTTAGGTGAGAAGACAAAGTTTGAACCTCTGTCTGAAACCACCTCCTTAGGGAACCCTACCCTGATTAAGACACCCAGGAGGGCCTTGGCTACTGCAGGAGCTGTAGTAACCCTAAGGGGAATTGCTTCAGGGTACCTAGTAGCATGATCCACTACTACTAGAATGAATTTGTTCTCTGAGGCTGTGGGAGGTTCAAGTGGACCCACAATGTCCACACCTACCCTTTCAAAGGGTACCCCCACCACTGGTAGTGGTATCAGGGGGCCTTTGGTTTGCCACCTGTCTTGCCACTGGCCTGGCAGGTAACACAGGAGCTCACAAACTCCTTCACCCTTTGGTTCATCTGGGGCCAGTAGAAGTGTCTAACTAGCCTTTCCCAAGTTTTGGTCTGCCCAGCTAGGAGGATGTCATGAACTAAAGTTAGGAGGAACTCCTTGCACTTCTGTGGCACTACCACCCTCCTGGTAGCTTCGGGATTGGGGTTTCTTGCCTCAGCATACAGTAATCCCTCTTCCCAATAAGCTCTGTGGGTACCACTGACATCTCCCTTTGCTTCTGCAGCAGCTTGCTGAATCAGGATTTCAAGAGTGGGGCAGTCTCGCTGACCGTGGCACAGTCAGCTTCTGTGAGCCTGGGTACCACACAGGTGGACTAGGCCCCAGAGAACACATTGGTGAGAGCCCTAATGAAGAGGACCACTTTCTAGCAAAGTTGGCCAAGAGGTTAGACCTAGAGTCCAGACTCCTGGCTCTAAAAAAAGAAAGGAAAGAGGTGGGCTTAGCCCCCATCTCTGGTGGCAGCAATACCAATAATAAGGATAAAGAGCAATCTTATGATCCTAAAATCCCCAAAGGGATTGTCCCTAAATTTGAAAAGGGTGATGATATCACCAAGTGGTTCACAACCTTTGAGAGGGCTTGTGATATCAGAAGACTAAAGAAACCTCTCTGGGGGGCACTCCTGTGGGAATGGCCCAGGGTACTGCAGGGGCACAGGGCTCATGCACCTGTGCCTACACCTCTGGCATAGGGCACCCAGCTAGAGGGGTGACGGAAGTATGCCAGGGCAGTGGGTTCTGTGGGCATGGCACACAGGGATGTGTGCCATGTCGACTCTTTGTTTAGTTCTGTACTTAGACTCAGCCTGCAAAGGCAGTGTGTGGGTGAGGGTGGCACAATAAGTGCTGCAGTCCTCAGGGGTCTTCTCTGGTCAATATGCCCCGGGTACCCAGGGTACCATTTACTAGGGGCTGACAGGTGGCCAGAGATGCCAATTGGGTTTTAGTTCCAACACAGTTTTAGGGAAGGGACACAGACCCTGGGTACCTGGTTGGCACGAACTCAGGGCACACAGTCAAAGCACATCAGCAGTTCAGAAAAAAGTGGGGGGGATACCAATGCAAGAAAGATGGCACTTTCTCACAAGCACACATTCACCAATCTGTTATCAAAGCTTTAAAAATGAAATATCTTTCCATGTTCAGACTTTTGTCTCTGCACCTGTAAAGGCTATCCAAGACCCCCACCCCCTTCTTCACTCTACTAGAATTACTGAAATAAAGGAGATGAATCCAATGAATCATGCCTTGTTTCAGGAGTTGTGCAGGACAGAAGCAGAGCTACAAGATTTGTTTTGCGATCCAAAGTGCTACTTGGTAATACCACTGTTTGTCATGAATGCAGTTTTTATGTCAAGGACAATATACAGAACCTAACCCCTCCCAAAAAACATAAAATGGGTTAGAGCAGTGTCCATTACATAACAATGGTTGGCTCCCACATCACTCTGGTTTCCTTGCTTCTTATTGGTCAGAGCCTCCAGCCGCGCCTACCTCCTGGGGGTTCGTGTGTGACCCTGCCGAGAAGCATGGACTAAGAAGAGCTTCCCGTCTGCGGCCAGTGTCCTTCCTCAGGCTCCAGCAGATACTCTTATTTACTTTTTAACAAGCACCCTTATATATTGCATGTCTCTGCAGTCTGTCTTCCTCTCCCCACCCTCCTTCCACTGTTACTACTCCCTCATGTTGCTTCCCCTCGGACTCCTCCCAGAGTCCGTGGTTGGTTCCCCACCCACCTGATGTCTGTGGCCCACACCCACTGTCCAAAGTTACTTTAGCCATGCCCCCACTCTCCTCCCACCCTCTGTAGTTTCTTTCACACACCCTCTCCTGCTCCCTCATGTCGACTGACTCCCCACTCACCGCACTGTTTTTTTTCTCCACATTGCACAGCAGCATGGCTTTAAGGGGGGGAAAAAGCACTATGATGTGGGTCAATGCTGGCCATGTCAAGTTTCTTTTTGTACACACTTGAGCCATGTTGCACTGCAGCTCACGCTGTTGTACAATATATATAAATAACATTTACAAAGTCAATAGCTTGTACATAGCCTAAACCGATAGGCTTTGCAAGATCTTGTTTTTATAGTGCTTCATAAAACAATTCTACCATTTTAAGAGCTGTAAAAAAAAAACACAGATGTTACTGATACCCACTTTAATGTTACTAGTACACAAATGAATGTGGTTCACTTTACTGATCTGAACAAAATGTAAGGCAGGGCGAATCTGCCTTGCTGGAGCTTGTACTTGTGTCATCAGGTCACTGCAGAAGTCAAGAACAAGCTTTAACCCAGTTAGCCAGGGGACTGCATACCCAGCATGGGTGTACGTAGACCACTGATTGTGTTCCTTAATAAACTATGCCTCCTTTCCCAATTTAATTTTCACATGCTTTCAGTGGCCCCATCACAGGGCATAAAAATGAAATAAAAAGCAATGCTTCCAAAACTGTTTTTTACGTTCAGTTGAACCATTCCTTTAATCTAACAAGTACTCATCTCAGAGTAGCTTCACTGCACATTACGTCAATGTGTTCTAAGGTCATGCCAGAGATCCTGCTGTTTTCAGTCGGAGTAGTGCAGCCACAATGCCTCCCTCCTTGGCCTTCTCTGTAGGAAAAAGTCTTTTTCATACTTCTCCAGGTCGATGAATACTTCTCCAGGTCGATGAATAATATAGTAACACCTTTTCCATCCTTCTACTGCTCTGTAGTGAATAATGAAGCCACTCATTTCACACTTCTCTGTCCCTCCTCTGTGCAAAAAAAGGAAATGTTTTGGACCACTTTAAGCCATTCTCCGAGACTAAAACTGTTGTTTGTCAGTAAGTGTTGGACAAGGCCCTCTCTGCAATGTCACCCCAAAACTTTTTGTATTGCTTTTATGCTAAGCAGTGCTAAAGTGCCTGTGCTCTCTACATTAAACATGGTAAAATTGGCTTACACCCAATTGGCTCATTTAATTTACTTATACATTTGTAGTGAAGTGGTATACCCAGGGGCCAGCAAAAAACAAATTACTTACCTGTACTCTGTGGTTCTCCAGTATTGATATCTGTCATAGAATCACATGCTTGAATTTTCCCGGTCTTCTTGGCGGGAGTCCCAGAGTACTAATCACAAGTAGTGCATATAGAAACAATGAAAGCAATACTAAAACTCAAGTGAAATTATTAACCAATTCATAGGGTTTTGTTAGAGCCAAAACCCAGTCAATCAGAACGCAGATCTCAGAGCACTGCCCCTCTCCCCCAACCACCATACCTCATATTACAAAACCTAGGTGGCAAACTACACCGAATCATTTTGTCCCCGATGTCAATCACCTCTTCGTCCCTCCGCACCCATACACCAAGCTACATGAAACCCCACGGCCCAAACTCTTTCTCCATCATCTTCCCCCACTAACCTATCACTCAGAGCAAAAGGAACCTTCAAACAAAGGATGATTAGACAGTACCCGGAAACACTATTTGTTGATATTTATCACTGCTCCTCCAAAGGCCAGCAGAAAATGGATCTCATATTTCCACACCCTGAACCCCGAGGAATGGAATACTTTTTTGAGAACCCACCTCCACATATCCAAAACAAACAGCACCCCTCTCAGCTGCAAACTGACAATCTCACTCTCCAATCTCCCGAAGCACAGCGGCAACACCTCAGCGACCAATTAGAGCAACCGTACAGTACTGATTCAAGCCAACAATGATAATCTTGACTCACTCGATTGCCCTCTTCCCCACGCTACACAACGCCCTCACGCATCTCCAACATGCCCACTTGAACAACCCCCAAGCCACCAACAGACCAACCCCCCTGGAGAATTCACTAAGCAACCGCATGACACACCACACCCACCCCAACTCCCACCACCACCTTGATTTACCTGGCTAACACTAGTAACAATGGGAAAGGTCTCCTCCTCTCCCCTCTCTCGGGTGAGGGTGGGGGGGGGACATCTTCCCACCCCCCTGGGTTCTCCTCAACTGCACTGGCCCAGGCCTTTAGGGACTCAAGCAACCCTGCCTTCCTCATCTTCTTGGCAGCCCACAGCCCCCGAAGCCTACACTGTTCCCTAAGATCAGCCATCTTAAAGTGGGACAGTTTAGCCAGGTACAGCTCCATGGTTCCCTAGTCTTGGGTCACAAAACAACTAGGCACAATAGACTTAGAACAATTTGGAAAAATCAAAACAATGGATTAAAAACAGTTCAATCCAAATTCAAAAAATCAAACTCAAAAGTTTCGTTCTAAATCTAATGCAACACCAATTTATAAAAATAGGTAATATTGTTATCTCTTAAATGACACCAACACAAAAGAAAACCCACTGTAGGGAACCAGTGATATGATGATTTTTTAAAGATATCACTTTCTAGTGCTTAGAAACCAACAGTGCCCCTTTCAGTCATTTTGTTTTATCAGATAGGAACACACCGGGTCCCAAAGTATCCAACACACAGTCCAAGATTCTGCAATCTCCAAGTGGGTCCTTGAAAGTGTGAAACTTCAATTTCGCAATCCACTTGAACAAAACCCTGACAAATCCACTGGTACTCCAGGCTGGGAATTCCTTGTGGGGCTGTCCAGGTGAGCTCTGCTAACCTGTAGCTTGCAGGGAGTCCAATGAGTCCTTTTGCAGCAAGGTAATCCACAGGACTGCAGTTTCACTTGGTGCAGTCTTCAGAAACAGGCCTTAGAAATCTTTGCACAGCAACATTTCTCAGCAGGGCACTTCTTGTTTCAGTAAGTTTCAAGCAGCAGATCTGGAGGGATCTGCACCTTTCAGATACTTATTCGAAATTATCTGGGTCAAGCACCAGGTCACTTCTGACCAATGAGAGCAGGGCAACTCCTCATAGTTATGACCACATCATGTAGAGTGTGGCGTTATTTTGTCCCAGAGTGCTCCAATCTTCCAAATCCATAATGGCTGATTTCCCAGCAAGGAGGTAAGAGCTGGCTAAACACAACCCCTGGGATGGCTTATTTCCATGGCCTTTCCCCCTACCATCTGCACATACCTCCCATAAGCCTAGCCCTGACTCTGGATCAAGAGTGTAAGAGTGAAACTGAAACCCAGGCCTCCCCTCTGCCTTTGAAAAGCATGGTTACGACTCCAACTCCTGGCCTGGCATTCCTATACACCAGCACACTGCCCTTCCAGCAGAGTTGTTAACCCTAGGGGTTCCTTATCACCTCTTTAAAGCAGCCTGGCTAATCCACTTAACTATGACCATTCAGGGCAGACCACTGGAAGGCTGAATTTGGACTTACAAACAAGAAAGTCTTATAAATTCTTGTATGTACACTTTAGGAGATATTCAACAATATAATATTGTTGGATTTACTACTACCATTCTGGGAATTCTTTGAATGGTCCAGCTAGTCCTCTCCTATCAATATTTATTAATCAATAACTTCCTACCATGTTAACCTATGGGCCATGGGGTTTGCAATGGGGAAAATGACTTGGGCCAGTTTTCTAGCACCTGGGCGTATAACAACATTTTATAAAAGTATTTCCCTAATTTCTACAGGACCCCCACCCCCTGTGTAACTAAGGGAAGACTGTGGGGGCTCTGAATCTGCAGAAATATTGCAGATCCTCCTTACCCAGTGCGCCTAGCATCAAAGTCGAATTTGAACAGCACTTTAATACAATGTGGGGAGTGAAATGTAAAATTTCATTTTACCCAGGCTTATACAAACTCATTTTATAAGGGAGTACCTTATAGATGACTGATCCCCACCCCTGGGATACCTGGGGGAGACCCTGGGGGTCCCTAAGATGCAAAAAAAAAATTGTAGGTGTTCCATTTTTAAGTGCCCCTACTACCAAAGTCGAGTTTTGGCACAATTTACTGTTTAAAAGCAGTACTGGTTGCCAGGACTGCTTTTAAACGGACCGCAGGCTTCAGGACTGCACACATGCTAGTGCAGGAAATCTGCTGGCCTCTAAACTGCCATGCCCCCAGGATACTGGAGACTTCTAGGTAGTTTCAATCCCCTGCCCTATGATATACTAGGGGCTTATGGGGTAGGTCATGCCAATTACAGGGGTACCATACCATAGTGTACCCTAGTGTAAGTTGGGTGTCTAAACTGTATTCTAATGTGTTCCTTTCAGCTTGGCACTGGCCCTGGGCCTAGTTAAACAGAGCCCAGGGTCAGTTCCCACCAGTTCCAGTCAGCAAACAGTTGGGGGTGCCCAGGGCACAGGATGACTTTGCAACACCCACCTTCAAATATTTAGGCATGCATATGTAGCACAAGCCAGCAGGGAGAGTACGGCATAAATGGGAGATCCAGGAAAGTAACCGCATTGGGGGGCCTGGATTGCCCTCCTATTGAGAAGTCTTGTGGAGAAAGTTAATTTGACACAATTTCTCCAACAACTCTTGGCTATGAACAAATCTTTCCCCAGGTAGAATAGCAGATGTGTACTTGGCGAAGGTGTGGTTGGAAGGGGGCGCAGCACAAAGCCCTGCCCGAGATGTATGTCTTTTATGGCAGACTTTCCATAGGTTTGGGCCTGTTCCACAATACAAAGTTAATGAGAGCAAATCACTCCCTGTTTGGGCAGCACTCTGGATAGAGAGATAGCAGATAGTTCTGTGGCGTTGCAGCTAGGATTCCCTCGCCCCAATCTGAAAAGGGTAGGCAAATAGATTGCGGGACCATGTCCTGGTACAAGCCAGAAAACTGCCATGACATCAAGAGCAGGAGAAAACCCTACTTACCTTAGGCGACGAACAGAAGTAGAGCACAGAGCCGGGGGGGGGGTCAGGGGGGAGGCAGTTTTGTTGCACGATGTCAAGCACAGACTGCCTTAGTTGGATATGTGTAAAGTGTCCCAGAGCTTCGAGTATTCTATTCCACCCAGAGTACAGTAGGGCTCAGAATACGTTGTTGCAACAATTCCAGTAATTCCTTCTATTACATATTGCTATTTTTTTTGAATTTTTTTTTTTTAGGAGTTTTATATAGCGCTAGCCAGACCCGAGGGTATCGGAGCGCTTCACAGCAGTTAGATAATCATGCACTCTGTGAGGTTCTCAGGACTGCTCTGCCTCTATGTTGCACTACAGGCCGGGCTTTCCGAACCGATATGTATACCGATGACTATTTAAGATTCCTGTACTTTACTATTTGAAATTCTTGTACTATAACTTCTGTAAAGCGCTCCGATACCCTCGGGTCTGGCTAGCGCTAAATAAAACTCCTAAATTAAAAATAAAATAAATAGTACAAGAATTTCAATTAGTCAAGTACAGGAATCTCAAATAGTCATCGGTATACATATCGGTTCGGAAGGGAAACAACCTTTACAACGCAACTTTTACAACGCACTACCATTACAGCAAAACTTTTACAACGTAACATACATTACATCGTATGCCATTACAACGCAACCATTACAATGCATACCACTACAACGCATGTCATTACAACGCATGTCATTACAACGCATGTCATTACAACGCATGTCATTACAACGCATGTCATTACAACGCATGTCATTACAACGCATACCATCACAATGCATACCATCACAACGCATAGTACCCTTACACTATCCAACACTTCCCCCTACTGTTGACCCCCTTGAGTTAGAATAGCAATTTTTACCCCTACACTATCCAACACTTACCCTACTGTTGCACCCCCCTGGAGTCAGAATAGTAATTTTTCCCCTACACTATCCAATACTTACCATACATGCAATATAATGTGATGCGTTGTAATGGAATGAGTTGTAAAGGTAGTTTTTAAAAATGTGTTGTAATGGAATGCGTTGTAATGGATGTTGCGTTGTAAAAAAAAGCGTTGTAAAAGTATGCGTTGTAACGTCATACATCCGTTCGGAAAGCCCGGCCTGTAGTGCAACATAGAGGCAGGGCAGTCCTGAGAACCGCCATAGTGCACGATTGTCTTGCGCAGAACCATTTCAAAGGGGGGGGGGGGAAGCGTGGAGGGGCGAAAGGAAGCTGGGAGGAAGTAGATTATGGTGAAGTGTCATGGTGCTGCGGAATGCAGGAATGAGCCCTTTAGTACTGGTTATCTGACCGGTAAGGCACGGTTGCGGTAGAGGTCTTTTAGGAGTTTTTTTAAATTCACAAAGGACGGGATAGTCCTAATGTCTGCTGGGATGGAGTTCCAGATTCTGGGTGCGTTTCCAGAGTAGGATCGTGCAGCGTTTTTTTGTTTACGTGTTTTCATAAGAATGAGCAGGAGAGAGTTGGAGCTCCTGAGGTTTCTAGTCTGGCCTGCCTTTTTGAGTTTGGAGGCCAGGTATTCAGGTTTCCGTGTGTGGAAGGCTTTATGCGTGAGGCAGGCGGTTCTGAAGCTGGCAAGCATCACTATTGGGAGCCATTTTTGATCTTTGAGTGCGGGTGCAATGTGCTCAAATTTTATGACTCCGGTTACCATTCTGGCTGCTGCGTTTAGAGTGGTTTTGAGGGGGGCCAGGTGGGATATCGCTGTACCAGTGAGGATAGCATTTCCGTAGTCTAGTCTGGATAACACTAGGGATTGGGTGGCTTGTTTGAGGTCGTTAGATGGGATGAAGGGTTTTATTTTGTTGAGAAGCTTCAGATTGAGGAAGGCACTCTTCGCCGAGTTCTTGATGTGACTGACCATGTCAAGTTTGGGGTCTATGGTAAATCCTAATGATTTGGTGGAGTTAGCTAGAGTGAGATTACAGTTGAGAGCATCGATTTCTTTAAGCCATTCCATGATTTGGACGTTTTCTTCTTTGTTTGAGAAGAGAATTTCAGTTATGCCTTGGTTGAGTTTGCAGTGGTTCATGGATAGCCAATGCTGGACTTCTTTAAGAGTTTTGTTTAGTCTCTGAATATCTTCAAAGGAGGACGATTCCGGATAGATCTGGGTGTCGTCTGCTTAGAGGTGAAAGGTGATATTGGCTTTTTTGAGCATGGAGGTGAGGCGTTCCATATAAATGTTGAATAGTTGAGGGGAGAGCACTGATCCTTGGAGGACCCCCCTATTGACAGGATGAGTCAGACATGAAGGTTGTGTAAGAAGGAAGAGAACCACTGTATGACCACCTCGTCTGCTCCTACCCTGTCTTGGAGAGCCTTCATGAGAAGGTTGTGATCCACCGTGTCAAAGGCTGCCGACAAGTCCAGGAGGATGAGTAGGCAGCATTTGTCGGTATCTAGAGATTTGTGAATGTCATCCAAGATGTTAAGGATTGCGGTCTCAGTGCTACAACCTTTTCTGAAACCAGATTGGTGGGGATCTAGAAGGTTGATGCTGTCCATGTGCGGAGTCAATTGAGAAAGAACGCACTGTTCAAGAATTTTGGCAAGGAGGAGTAGATTGGAAACAGGTCTGAAGTTGAGATTATCGGAGTCAAGGCCAGGTTTTTTTGGGGGTGGGGTAATTTGGCCAGTTTTAAGGCAGTCAGGAATGACGCTGGTTCTCAGGGAGCTGTTTATGATCTTGCACCAGTATGGAGCTATGGAGAGTTTCAGTTCTTTTGTCAGTTGAGTGGGTAGAGGATCTAATGCAAGAGCTGCGGGTTTGGTGGTGGAGATCAGATTGAGAATCTCGGCTTCTGGTATGGGGTTGAAAGATTTCCATGGGGTGTTTGAGTGCATTGGCTTCGGTTTCTGGGGGTGAGATAGTGCAGGAGGTGTTGGGGTTGATGTCTAGAGAGCTCCATCTTGGTGATTTTGTCTATGAAGAAGTTGCCGAAGTTGTCGCACAGGTCTTTGGAGGGCTGCCCTGTGGCAGCAGAGGGTTTAGATGTTTGTATTCTGATGATATTAAAAAGTCCTTTGGGTTTGTTTTTAGCCTTGCCCAGGACGGAGCAGAAAAAGGTGTTTTTTTTTTTTTAAATTAATGTGTTGTTTGTATATCCTTCGGATTGCTTGGAGTTGCTCGTGGAGGCTTGTAGAGGGGTTGTTCCTCCATCTTCGTTCTGCAACTCTTAGTTGTCTTCTTTCAGCATTGATGTCAGAGTTGAACCAGGATCTAGACAGAGTGTTTCTGGTTTTTGTTTTGTTTTGTTTCAGTGGGGCCAATTGATCTAGGAGGGAAGTCATAGTAAAGTTGTGGTGAGTTCCGTTGTAGAGAGATCTGTGGAGGTAGGCAGGAGTGAGTCTACCCTTTATTCAAAGTCGGTAATGGATATCGGACTAAGATTTCTTGTCCATTTTGGGGGGGGATCTTGGGTGGGAGGGTTGATGAGATATTGGTTGGGTAATGTGAAATGGGATAAGGTGCTGGTCAGACCAGTCCACAGGTAGGATCTGATGGTGTCCTGTTGGGAGATGGCATCCAGGGTCCCTCCTTTGTTGTGGGTGCCCTCTGAACAATGCTGGGAGAGGTTGTTGTTGTGCAGCAGCTCATTTAGGTTCTGGATTGCCGGGTTGATATTTTCATTCCAATTTAGATTCAGGACTCCCAGAATTAGACTGTTGGCATCTCGGAGTGAGCAATGAGGTCAGACAGGTGCTCTGTGAATGCAGTGGTGTTTCCTGGGGTATGATATAGGGGATGGCACTGGAATGTCTTATTGTCACTTGTGTTGATGTGAGCTGAGAAGCATTCACATGCGTTATAGTTAAAGGTGTCAATTTCTGTCACAGATATAGTGTTGTTATGAATGATTGCTATACCTCTGCCTTTTTGGTCTTTTCGGTCTTTGTTGATGATTGTAAAGCCTGGTGTCACGAGTGTCCAAGATTTGTGTCGAGCATTTGTTTAGGTGAAGAAGGCTATGTCTGTCATGGGTGAGGATGGATTCTGCTAGCTCAGTTGCATGCTTAGAGGCTGACCTGCAGTTTATGAGCATGCAGTTGGTGGCGATTGCCTCTTTGGTGGGGTTCATCTTAAAGGGGGCCCTGGGGATGTTGGAAAGGGTCTGGGGTGTTTAGGAGGGGAGAGGGCCCTTCTAAAACCGTTGATCACCTGGATTATGGATAGAGGGTTGGTAGTAGCTGGGGTGTCGTATGAGGAGACACGATCTGCTGCTTCACTCGGGTGACATCGCTGCTCTAGTTCTGCTGATAAGTTTTGCGTTCCAGATATGTTGTGAGGGGGGGGGTTGGGAACCCCCTGGGACATGGGACACATGGTAAGCCCTTGGTAGGAGTGGTTGTTGACAGTGGGGGTGCTGTGAGGATCATGGTAAGGTTTATTAAGCGAGGCGAGGTTTGTTAGGATTTCGTTGAAGCTCTGTAATACGACGGATAGCTGGCTTTCGAGCAAGGTGAGACATAGATCAGTCTCTACTATGGTGGGGGTAGGGTGCTTCTGAATGGGGGCCTCCCCGGAGGGAGGTGTCCTAACGCTGCTGTCTTGTCGTCTAAAAGATAGTGTATGGTCCGTGTTGTCATTGGGTGGGGCCAAAGGCGCAGCGAGTGGAGGGCCCTGTTGTGGCAGCTGGGTTATTAATAGTGTGTAGTCCTTGTGGTCGTTGCACGAGGTCGAGGGAGTATCGAGAGGCAGGCCATGTTGTGGCTGCCGCGTTCTTATGAGTGTTGGAATAGGGAAATAGATGGGGTCAAGGACTGAGAGTTGTGGTCAGTCATAGTAGAGGGGGGGAGCGGGGGGGTGGTTGAGGAGATGGTCAGATGTGGGAAGAGAGCCCTTGTTCAAGGTGGTAGCTGTGAGGGTGGTGTTACATGCCGGGTGGCTAATGTTGATAATAGGGGGCTTGTGAAAGGTTTGGGTGCTCTACTTGACGGACCGGTTTTCCGGTGACACGGGGTGGGCAAGACGGGGAAGAGGAGCATGGGAGGGGGGAGGACTGCAGAGGGGGGAAGAGTGCGTCAAAAGCCTCCAGGTTGTCGTTGTTAGCTTGAATTAGGAATGTTCCATTATGGTAGATCATCATAGAGGTATAGCCTCTTCGCTTCAAGCGGTTGGGGATAACGATTGTTAGCTTGCAGCTGAAAGGTGTGTTCTTCGTTTTGGAGATGTGCAGTTGAGATCTGATGATCGAGTTCCACTCTTTAGGTCTTTCAGTGTGAAAGATAAAATCCATTTTAATTAAGCCCTGGGAGGAGCAATGATATACGTCCGCGAATAGTAGTTCTGGGTGCTGTCGCACAAGTTACTTACCTTCGGTAACGATATATCTGTAAGAAACAGTAGTTACTATTAGATTCCTTACCTTAGAATATCCACAGGCGTCAGACTGGATCCGGAAACTTTTGCGTAGCAGTACCCTTGCGCGTCGGTAGGCGTCGTCTGCGGCTCCGCGTCTGTCGTCGGCACCGGAATGACGTCGCCGGAGTACTTAGACGCCGCCCTCGCGCGCTGACGTCAGTTCTTATACACAGCTTTTCCGCGCCAGAAACGCAGAGCCATGAGAAAAACCAACACTGGTGCCATGAAACTAGGGCCCTGAAAGGGGATGACCTTAACCCTAAATATCGGTTCGCAGAACGGGGTGGAGCGGTAAGGAATCTAATACTAACTAGTGTTTCTTACAGATATATCATTACCGAAGGTAAGTAACTTGTGCATCTGAAAAAAACAAGTTAGTATTAGATTCCTTACCTTAGAATAGATACCCCAGCAATACCAACCCCAGTGGTGGGTCTGCGAACCAATAATCACACCAGAAAGTCCTGGAGGACAGAACGACCAAACAAGCATCCCTCCCGACTTGGCTGTCCAGGCAGTAGTGTCTTGCGAACATGTGCAGCGAGGCCCAAGTAGCTGCCTGACAGATGTCCTGCAAGGGGACTCCCCGGCCCAGGGCAGTAGCAGCCGCCGTGACCCGAGTGAAATGAGCCCTCAGCCCTACAGGAGGCTCTTTCGTGGCCAAAGAGTAGCATGCCTTGATGCACAACATGACCCACCGAGAGATGGTCCGTTTGTGCACCGCCCGCCCCTTCTTAGCACCCACGTAACCAACAAAGAGTTGGTCATCCACCCGGAACTGGCATGTGCGATCCAGATAGTATGACAGCGAACATTTTGGGTCCAGACGGTGGAGCCGCTCTTCCTCTTTAGAGGGATGCGGTAGCGGAAAGAAGGTGAGCAAGGTGATGGACTGCCCGATGTGGAAGGCTGTGACTACCTTGGGCAGGAAAGAGTGTCTTTTCCGCAACACAACCTTGTCCAGATGGAGAGAAAGGAAAGGTGGTTTAGAGGAAAGAGCCTGGAGCTCACTCACCCTCCTGGCAGAGGTGATGGCAACCAGGAAAGCAGTCTTAAGTGTAAGACGACGGAGAGGACAGTTATGAAGCTGCTCAAAAGGAGCGCACATCAGGTAAGTCAGAACCAGGTTCAAGTCCCACTGGGGCATCACGAAAGGAACAGGGGGGAACATATGAGTGATGCCCTTCAAGAATCTATTAACAATCGGGGACTTGAACAAAGAAGGCTGATCAGGTAGCCTCAAGAAGGCGGAAAGGGCAGAAAGGTAGCCCTTGATAGTGCCCAGAGCAGAGCCCTGCTGGGCAAGAGAAAGGAGGAAGAGGAGTACCTCAGAAAGGTGGGCAGAGAGTGGATCCACAGCCTTTGCTGTGCACCATGCCACAAATCTGTTCCACCTGCAGGCATATACCGACTTTGTGGAGGGCCGCCTGGCCGCCAGAATCACATTGCAAACTTCAGGAAGCAAGTCAAATGGCCTCAACTGTCGCCGCTCAATCTCCAAGCATGGAGGTGGAGACTGGACAGGTTCGGGTGGAGGACCGTCCCCTGCTGCTGCGACAGAAGGTCCTCCCGAAGAGGCAGACAAATGGGGGGGAAAAAAATCGACAGACATGCTGAGTAGCTCTGGATACCAATATCTTCGTGCCCAGTCCGGAACCACAAGGATAACTTGAGCCCAGTCGAGCCTGATCTTCTTCAGCACTCTGGGCAGAAGTGATATAGGCGGAAAGGCGTACAACAGACGGCAGCTCCACTCGCGACGATAAGTGTCTCCGAGCGAGTGACGCCTTGGAAATTCCAACGCGCCGAACTGATGACTTTGCGCGTTCTCTTCTGTGGCGAATAGATCTAACCAAGGCTCTCCCCACTGCTGAAAGAGGCCTTGCGCCACGTCCGAGTTGAGACGCCATTCGTGATCCAACATGCACCGATGGCTGAGTTTGTCCGCCCTGGCGTTCAGCGAACCTGCCAGGTGTTGAACCACCAGGGTCACGCCCTGATGTTCCAGCCACTGCCAGAGGGGCAGAGCCTCCTGGCATAGGGTCCACAACCACACCCCGCCCTGTTTGTTGCAGTACCACATGGCGGTGGTGTTGTCCGTGAACACCTGCACAACACTCCCCCCCCGGACAGAGGGGAGGAATGCCTTCAGTTCAAGCCGGATCGCCCGCAGGTCCAGAAGGTTGATGTGGAGCCGGGACTCCGCCGGAGACCAGAGGCCTCTGATCTCGGCCTCTGCCATGTGGCCCCCCACAGCCCTGGAGGGACGCGTCTGTCACAACTACATGCTCCAGTTGTGGTAGGGAGAGGGATCTGCCGCTGAACCAATCGCGGTCCATGAGCCACCACTGCAACTGTCTTGCAGTGCCCCCCGAGATCAAGACATGGTCGGACAAGTTGCCCTGATGCTGGGCCCACTGAAACTTCAGGGCCCACTGAAACTTCAGGGCCCACTGCAGAGCCCGTATCCGCCACCGGGCGTGATGCACCAGAAGGATGCAGGAGGCCATCAGCCCCAGAAGCCACAGCATCAACCTCTTCGAGACTCGGGATAACGGCTGAAAGATCAGAATCAGATCCTGAATATCCCGAACCCGCTGCTCCGATGAAGAGGAGCTTCTGAGAGGGACACAGGTGTGACTTCGGCACATTGATGGAGAACCCCAACAGGTGCAGAAGGTCGGCCGTAGTCTGGAGGTGGCTGACGACTGTCTGGGGCGAGCCCGCCTTCAACAACCAGTCGTCGAGGTAGGGGAAGACTGAAATCCCTAACACGTGCAGATGAGCTGCGACCACCGCCATCACTTTCGTGAACACTCGTGAGGCACTGGTATGGCCAAAGGGAAGCACGGTAAACTGAAAGTGCTTGTGGCCTACCGTGAACTGCAGGTAACGCCAGTGGGCCGGCAGGACGGGGATGTGAAAATAAGCGTCCTGCAAGTCCAACGCTACCAGGGTCCCGGGTCCAGGGCAGTTAAGACCTGAGCCAGTGTCAGCATCTTGAACTTCTCCTTCCGGAGGAAGCAGTTAACGTTCCGCAGGCCCAAGATAGGGCGTAGGCCCCCTTTGCCCTTCTTGGGTACCAGAAAGTAGTGGGAGTAACAACCACACCCTACTTCTGGCCCAGGAACGCGCTTGATGGCCCCCTTGGCCAAGAGGGCCATAACTTCCTCTTGTAGAAGTTTCAAGTGATCCCCCAACACGCGGTGGTACTGCGGTGGCATGGCTGGAGGGGACACCTCGAAGGGGAGGGAGTAGCCCCTTTGGACGATTTGCAGCACCCACATGTCCGATGTGACAGTGCGCCAGTGGAGGTGGTGATGGCGAACCCTGCCCCCGACTGGCGTCACATGGGCCTGAAAGCTCGGACTAGGAGGGTTTTGAGGCGGATGCTGCAGGGGTAGGTGTGGACTGGCATCGCCGTTGTCCCCGACCACCGCCACGGCAGTTTCCACGTCCACCACCGCGCTGGATGGTAGTCTGCGGCCCATGGCTGGCAGGACGTGTGGCGGCGCCTCTTCCTTGGCCACGAAAGGCAACCGTTTGCTGGCGCAGGGCCGAGAGGCCCAAGGACTTGGCCGTAGCCCTTGAGTCCTTAAAGTGCTCAAGCGCATGGTCTGCCTTGTCGCCAAAGAGACGACGGCCATCAAACGGCATGTCCATAAGGATGTTTTGGACATCAGCCGAAAAGTTGGCGGACCTCAACCGGGCGAGGCGACGAATCGCCACCGTCGTTGCCATCGCTCTGCCCAGCGAGTCCGTGGTATCCAGCCCACACCGGATGGAATACCGTGCCACATCTCGACCCTCCGCAAGGGCTTGGGCGAGTTTAGTCCGGGCCCCCTCCGGACCTTGTGGCAGAACATCCGTGACCGTGTCCCACAGAGGGTGGGTGTAACAGCCCAAGAGGCATGCGGTGTTGACTGACCGCAACCCCAAACTCAGCGAGGAGAATACCTTTTTCCCGTATTGCTCATACCTCTTGGATTCCCAATTGGGGGGAGCCGTCGGGAATGCAGTCTGGGAGTTAGAGGCCTGGATGACCAGGCTCTCGGGGGTGGGGTGGGTGGACAAGAAGCAAGGGTCACCCGGAGCCGGGCGGTGGTGCCTGGCCACGTTACTATTTATAGGCAGACCTGTAGCGGGCTTGGACCAAGTGCCCAGAAGAACGTCTGACAAGGCCTCATTAAAAGATAGCAGAGGCTCGGCTGAGCTTGCCTGCAGGTTTAAGGACCTCAGTGAGGTGGTTAGTCCTCACGGCCGCGACGGGAGCTCAAGGCCCAAGGCCTTGGCAGCCCGCGTCACGTGCCAGAGGGTCCTCGGACCCCTCCCAATCCTCCTAGTCACCCATCACCTGGTACTCCGGTTCAAAGGATTGGGCCAGGTCATAGAAGTAAAAGTCTCCCATCGGCGTCGAGAGCGGCGCCGCTAAGACGCCGGACCCAAATCGAGGGTAGGACCGGGGACGACACCCTGGGGGCCGGCGAGGTAGTCGGCGACAACCCGGATCCTGCGGGGCCCTGCAGTGTCGGGACCGAAGTCGCCGACAGCGTCGGGGCCGAAGCACCTGATGGCACCGGGGCCGAAGCACCCGGCCCGCGTGGGGACCCAGTCGGGCAGCTTGGCCCGAAGGCGCCACGGAACCCGACGGAGGAGCGAGCGACCTCATGGCAATGAGGAAGGACTCTATCTCCTCCGGCATCGCGTTCCGCCCAGTGACCGGCAGGTATGGAGCAGGCCGCGACGCCTGCGGCGGAGTCGCCCGAACCCCATCGTCCGCGAGCATCGGGGGGGGGGGGGAGAGCGTCTGAGGGGGGTGGGGTGTCAGAAGAGCGATGTCGCCTCTTCGACTTCTTGTGCCTCTTACCTGAGGACTTCGAGCCCAAAGACTGATGACGACTCCCGGAACTGTGGTGACTACGGCCCGCGACCGATCCCTCGACCTCCTTCCGGACCGGGACCTCGAGCTGCGTGGGGCTGACTGCCGGAGCTCGAGTCGCTTGCGGGACCTCTCCCATCTAGCTTTGGACGTCAGGGCCCGGCAGTCGGAGCAGGGCTTGTCGTCGTGGTCGGGGCCCAGTCAGTGAAGGCACCGGCGATGGGGGTCGGTAACCGACATCAGTAGGCTGCAATCGATGCAGGGTTTGAACCCAGGCATCCCTACAGGCACCGTCTGAGTCGAGAGACGATCAAAAAAGGATCGAAAAAGTTAGTCAAAAATTGACTAGGGTACAACTTTTTCCAGATTGGCGCTTGCTGGCGCGGAAAAAAGAAGAACTGATGTTAGCGCGCGAAGGCGGCGTCTAAGTACTCCGGCAACGTCATCCCGGCGCCAATGACAGACGCGGAGCCGCAGACGACACCTACCGACGCGCAAGGGTACTGCTACGCAAACGTTTCCGGATCCAGTCTGATGCCTGGGGATATTCTAAGGTAAGGAATCTAATACTAACCTGTTTCTTTCAGATTTATCAGTTTGTGTTTAAGTTTTTTTTGCGCTTTTGATGAGAGGTTGGTGGGAAAGCTGATTGCGTAGGATTTCAGGCCTGGGGTTAAAGGTAGTTCGAAGTGATCGGGATGTGGTGATTTGGCGTAATCGAAGGCATGTTGCCTAAATTAGACCGGGGGTTGGTTTCTAGTTAGAGAGCGGCAGGTCTGGGAAGCCGGGGAAGTAGATCAGGAGTTAGCCCAGGGAGGCCATAGGTGGATAACACTGTATAGCTTGTCGGTGGTAGTGTTACGAATTGTTTTTGGTTCACATGGAGTCTGTTAGATTCAAGTAGTGTCTTGGGATTTGCTTTGGGTTGGGCTTCGGAACCTGTTGGGTTCAGGCTTTGGTCCTGTCTGTTAGATTCAGGTGAGTCTCTCGAGGGTCCCAGCCGGAAACGGAGTGAATTTGTTTTCTGGTTAGCACTTGGAGGTCATCATTGGGTCAGGTCCTGGTGTGATACGGCTTGGGTGAGTGGTGGCGCTCATGTTAATCTGTAGTTTGAGACAATTGATTATTAAGTTCAATTGGGAGTCTTTGAATAGTAGCGACTCTTGCGCCCAGAGGGGTTCCCTGGGGCCATATATCAAGGGTTAGTATGAGGCAGCAATCTTGAGGACAAGCCCTATGGCCATAAAGCTAGGGGAGGCAGTGGTCACTCTGTTACCAAGCCCTCATCACTTCTGGACTGTGGCCAGAGGTTCGGGATGCTGGTGTTGCGGCGGTGAAGGCACTTCTATTTCAGTGCTGATGAGATACCTTGAGCAGTTGGATCACTTAGTTGGCAGCGGCCATCATGGGGACAGGCCCAGTGGGCACAGGGTGTCTGGAGGTGGTAGCCGAGGTGAGGCTGAGCCCTTATTGTTTCCTTAGCTGAGACCACCAGGGATGGGAGTGTTCCAGCAGTGTAGACACTACTTTAGTAGTGCTGAGGGCTCATCTGAGAAGTTGGATTGATGTGCAGTGATCGAGAACAGGTGCGGCCATTTTGGGGTAAGGCACTGGTGTCTCGTGACTTGGTTACTGTGTTATGAGACCTTCATTGTTATTAGGCAGTAACCAGAGGGTCATGGGTGGCGTGCTACACAGCGAGATTAGCTTTTTGTAATATCTGCGGGGTTACAGGGTTTGAAATTCAGGAATGTCTCTTTCGCCTGGTCTGTAATGGTGGTTAGCAGGGGCAAGAATTGTGCCTTTTGTGCCAGGAGTAATGACTCAAATAGGAAATATGTCTCTCTGCTCTTCCTATAGCTGCACCCCACAGAGTTCTGCCATCCTTTTAATCAAAACATTATAGAGAGGTAGGGTGAAGGCAAGAAGGAAATCAAGACTTTTCTCTAGTGACTCAGTGCTGCGATCCTCCCAAATGTCCCGTTTGTGCAATGTGCCAGATGTGGGGTTCTAATATTGGTCTTCTCTTAAAGAACTCTTCCAGTTGTTCCTCTTGTGGCTCTGGTGTGGAGGGTATTCCAACTCTAAGTTACCCTCTGTCTCAGTTGGCTTCTAAGCTTGCTGTGTTGGTATGTGAATCACCATTTAGGATTTACCTAAGCTTTTATTTTTCTACAGTAGTGCTGTCATTTTGCCTTGAAGCCTGCGTACCTTCTTTTTGAATCCAGGTGCCCTTTGTTTGCAGATCACTAGAGACCTTATGCCCTCCCCCCGTAATTTAGGGGTCTTTTATCAGCTCCTTTCACTTATCCCAATCGCGTTTCAGAATAGAGCAGAGGTGTTAAGATTCAGCTCACAGAGGTGTCTTTGGGTTTAGACCTGTGAGGTTCCTTTGGTTTTTGCTCTGCCTTGGACTACATTATGCTTTGGCATGGAGGTTGGTTTTGGGTACTTTGCAGTGAAGCTGGACAGAAAGCCTCAGACTCAAATTTGTGGTCTCAGGTGTACATTCCCCTGTGGGTCGTTTCCTGTGCCTTTAATTCTAGGGATCAACTCAAGTCAATACTTCCACACCTGACCCCTAATCTTCTTGGGCCTATTTGGCATCCTACGCTATCTCGTCACCAAACAGTCCCACGACCTTAGGGGACTCCTGACTGCTTCATGGTGTAGTACATCCATTTCAGCTTCTCCCTTACTTTAAGGATTCTCTGGAGGAATTTTGCACCGACCCTGCACCAGTTTGTTGGTGTCTTTTGTCAGAGACACTAAAATTTGTGCTGGTCTTTTTGTGCAAACTTGTATCGCCACTCGACATAGAACACAAGATATTTTGCAACACCCCTGGAAAAAGAGTGAGCACCATGCAAACAGAGAAAAGAAGGACTTTTGGACCCAAACACTAGAGGTTAGAAAAATGAACAGCACGTGAAAATAAAAGATTCCCGCTGCAAAACATACATACTATACGCTGGGAATGTCTGGGGTTTCTGGTTCCTCAGTGGATAGTGTGATTTTCATTGTAGGTTGGTAAGTGAAATTCTTGTTCTGCCCAATATCAGGTACTTTGGCAACTGAACGATCAGAGGCTCAGTGCTCAACTCAGATCTCTGCATCAAGGGCTTGTGTGGTGTTGGCCTCAGGGTAATTTTAGAAACACGTTTGGGTACCAACTTCAGCTCTGAAGGGTAGGAGATTTCCCTAAAGACTGACTGGGGCAGAGGCATAGTGCCTTTGTTGTGAGACTTTTCTAGAAGCGGTTCTCAGTTCTGGACCTAGAGGTAGGAGGACTATTCTGGCCAGTCTTGGGACTTAATGCCCAATTCCTTCAGGAGCAGTGCTCTGCCTCTGCATGTTGTAAAGTGGGTTATGGGTAGGGGCAAATGTAGGTCTGCCACTGGCAATAAGGCCACTAACACATGATAGGACTCAGCATAGGTCTTAGAAAATTATTCCTTTGATCAACCCTTGGTAACGTGGCTGCGAGCAGACAGGCTTAACTTCAAAGATAGGTATGTAAAGCATTCAAAAACACCATTTCAGTAAATAATTAAGACAACACAAAATAAAAATCCAACACCAATTTATAAAAATAGGTAATATTTTTTATCTTTTAAATGACACCAAAATGAAAATAATCCACTGTAAGGAACCAGCGATGTGAATTTTTAAAGATTAGTCACTTTCTAGTGCTTAGAAACCAGCAGCGCCCCTTTAAATCATTTTGTTTTCTCCGTCAGGGACACACCTTTATAAATTGTTCTGAAGAATTCTCACCACTGTAGTGGGCCGCCTTCTTCAGCAAGCGGGGTCCAGTTAGAACACCTTCCTGGCGTTCTGCTTGCGGGTCCCAAATTATCCAACACACAATCCAAGGTTATGGAATCTCCAAGAGGGTCCTAGAAAGTGTGAAACTTCAATTCCGCAATCCACTTGAACAAAACCACTGGTACTCCAGGCTTTGAATTCTTTGTGGGGCTGTCCAGGTGAGCTCTGTTAATCTGTAGCTTGCAGGGAGTTCAACTCTTGAGTCCTTGGGCAGCAAGGTAATTCATAGGGCTGCAGTTTTACTTGGTGCAGTCTTCAGAGGTCAGGCCTTAAGAGTTCCTTGCACAGCAAAATCGTTTCAGCAGGGCACTTCTTGCTTCAGTAAGTTTCAAGCAGCAGATCTGGAGGGCCCTGCCCCTCTCAGATACTTATTCACATTTCTCTGGGTCAAGCACCAGGGACTGCTGACCAATGAGAGCAGGGCAACTCGTCATAGTTATGACCACATCCTGTAGAGTGTGGCATTAGTTTGTCCCAGAGTGCATCATTCTTCCAAATCCATAATGGCTGATTTTCCAGCAAGGAGGTAAGAGCTGGCTAAACACACCCCCTGGGATGGCTTATTTCCATGGACTCTCACCCTACCATCTGCACATACCTTCCTTAAGCCTAGCCCTGACTCTGGGTCAAGACTATCGGAGTGGACTGAAACCCAGGCCTTCCCTCTGCCTTTGAAGAGCATAGTTTACGATGCCACCTCCTGGCCTGGCATTCCTATAGACCAGCACACTGCCCTCCCAGCAGCCTGGCTAATCCACTTAACTCTGACCAATCAGGGCAGACCACTGAAAGGCTGAATTTGGACTTACAAACAAGAAAGTCTCATAACTTTGTGTATGTACACTTTAGGAGAAATTCAACAATATAATATTGTTGGATTTACTACCACCATTCTGGGAAGTCTTTGAATGGTCCGGCTAGTCCTCTCCTATCAATATTTATTAATCAATCACTTCCTACCATGTTAACCTATGGGCCATGGGGTTTGCAAGGGGGAAAATGACTTGGGCCACTTTTAAAGAACCAGGGCTTATAAAACAATATTTATTAAGTATCTCCCCAATTTCTACAGGACCCCCACCCCCTGTGCAACTAGGGGAGACTTCAGGGGTTCTGAATCTGCAGAAATCATGCAGATTATCCTTGCCCAATTTTTCTAGCATCAAAGTCGAATTTGAGCAGCTCTTTAACACAATGTGGGGAGTGAAATTTAAAATTTCACTTTACTCAGGCATATAAAACCTAATTTTATAAGAGCGTACCTTATAGGTAACTGACCCCTGGGATACGTAGGGGTGACCCTGGGGGTCCCTAATAAGCACAAGCATTTGCAATGCACTAAGGTCTCGCATTATGAAAGTTTGAGCTATTGGTCTTGTGAATGACAATTTTTTTATTTATGTGTTGGTTTTGAAAATAGCTAAATTAATAGCTTTGTCATTTACAATGCCAATAGTTATAACTTTCGCAAATGTGACACCTATAGCATTTGTAATGCAACATGTTTTGTATTTACGTGACTTAGATGATTGTAATTTATAATGGCAATAGCTTAAACTTTTGTAAATAACTTTTGTGAAGATTATGTTCAGTGTATTTTATTGTGATGAAAATCCAATAACAGAAGTGAAATATTAACATCTTTTTGTGACATTTGTAATAAAGCTTGAAACATTGAGAGAACATATTTGAACCAGTTGTTGAATGGTTGCACAGATTGATGCTGTGGTGGCGCCGAGTGACGCTGGGGTGGGGCCGAGTGACGCTGGGGTGGTGCCGAGTGGTGGTGCAGAGTGGTGGTGCCGAGTGGTGGCGCTGAGTGATAATGGGGTGGCGCTGAGAGATGCTGGGGTGGCGCTGAGTGATGCTGGGGTGGCGCTGAGTGATGCTGGGGTGGCGCTGAGTGATGCTGGGGTGGCGCTGAGTGATGCTGGGGTGGCGCTGAGTGATGCTGGGGTGGCGCTGAGTGATGCTGGGGTGGCGCTGAGTGATGCTGGGGTGGCGCTGAGTGATGCTGGGGTGGTGCTGAGTTGGTGCTGAGTGGTGATGCGGAGTGATAATGTGGTGGTGCTGAGTGATGCTGGGGTGGCGCTGAGTGGTGCTGCTGAGTGATAATGTGGTGGTGCTGAGTGATAATGTGGTGGTGCTGAGTGATGCTGGAGTGGCGCTGAGTGATGCTGGAGTGGCGCTGAGTGATGCTGGGGTGGCGCTGAGTGATGCTGGGGTGGCGCTGAGTGATGCTGGGGTGGCGCTGAGTGATGCTGGGGTGGCGCTGAGTGATGCTGGGGTGGCGCTGAGTGATGCTGGGGTGGCGCTGAGTGATGCAGGGGTGGCGCTGAGTGATGCAGGGGTGGCGCTGAGTGATGCAGGGGTGGCGCTGAGTGATGCTGGGGTGGCGCTGAGTGGTGCTAGGGTGGTGCTGAGTGGTGATGCTGAGTGATGCTGGGGTGGTGCTGAGTGATGCTGGGGTGGCGCTGAGTGATGCTGGGGTGGCGCCGAGTGATGCTGGGGTGGCGCCGAGTGATGCTGGGGTGGCGCAGAGTGATGCTGGGGTGGCGCAGAGTGATGCTGGGGTGGCGCAGAGTGATGCTGGGGTGGCGCAGAGTGATGCTGGGGTGGCGCAGAGTGATGCTGGGGTGGCGCAGAGTGATGCTGGGGTGGCGCAGAGTGATGCTGGGGTGGCGCAGAGTGATGCTGGGGTGGCGCTGAGTGGTGCTGGGGTGGCGCTGAGTGGTGCTGGGGTGGCGCTGAGTGGTGCTGGGGTGGCGCTGAGTGGTGCTGGGGTGGCGCTGAGTGGTGCTGGGGTGGTGCTGAGTGGTGCTGGGGTGGTGCTGAGTGGTGCTGGGGTGGTGCTGGGGTGGTGCTGAGTGGTGATGCGGAGTAATAATGTGGTGGTGCTGAGTGATGCTGGGGTGGTGCTGAGTGATGCTGTGGTGGTGCTGAGTGGTGCTGTGGTGGTGCTGAGTGATAATGTGGTGGTGCTGAGTGATAATGTGGTGGTGCCGAGTGGTGCTGCTGAGTGATGCTGGAGTGGCGCTGAGTGATGCTGGAGTGGCGCTGAGTGATGCTGGGGTGGCGCTGAGTGATGCTGGGGTGGCGCTGAGTGATGCTGGGGTGGCGCTGAGTGATGCTGGGGTGGCGCTGAGTGATGCTGGGGTGGCGCTGAGTGATGCTGGGGTGGCGCTGAGTGATGCTGGGGTGGCGCTGAGTGATGCTGGGGTGGTCACATCATGTTCAAATTTAGACAAGTGTTTCAGAGAGTTGATGTAAGATGAGCAACATGCCAGAAACAAATGGGGAAGAAAGGAACTGACGGGGAAAAAGCTGCGGCAGAAATTTAGGGCATTACATCAAGAGTGAAACAAGCGGAAAGAGGAGAATATACTATTAAAAGGAAATACTCCTATAAGTAGAGCTGTAACAGGCGAAGCGGGCCATGAAACCTTGCAGCTTACTCTTTGATGTCACACGGGCTTGTGAAGTGTCGGCCACGGGGAGAGAATGTGACTTCACGGCCTGGGCTGGGACTTCTGAGTGTGGGAAACCAGGTTCTAATCTCGGCGTCGGCTTGCCTTGACACCCTGTGATTCTGGGCAAATCCCGTTATCTTCCAGTGCGTACAAAAAAGCAAATGTGTCCTTGTTTAATGTAACTGGTGCCATGTTAAGCATTCCAATAGCTTCGAGTTCAATTTGCTCTATATCAAAACTGCTAAAACACAAAACAAACTGCAAAAAAACAAGTATTGGGCAGGCTGACAGAGCTGTAACATGCGGTGAATGAGCGTGTTTTTTTAGAAAGCCGAAGCGGGCCATGAAACCTCGCAGCTTCCTCTTTGCTGTCACACGGAAAGAGGAGAATATACTATTAAAAGGAAACACTCCTAGAATATAAGTAGAGCTGTAACAGGCGGTGAATGAGCGCGTTTTTGTTTAGAAAACCAAAGTGGGCCATGAAACCCAAGTATTGGGCAGGCTGGTGGCCTGAGAAGCGTCCGTGAAGCGGAGACGGGGCAGCGGAACCCTTTGAAGTAGCTCACGGCCTGGCAGCCGTGAAAGTGAAAGCAATTAGGGGGGAGGAGAAGTGAAGCCAGCGCGCACTGCGCACGCTGGGGAAGCCTGTGGGAGGGAGGCTGATTGCTTTGATGTGGGGAAATGCTCGTGCTTGTGTCCACGTGAACAGTCTTAAATCCTCCGATGGTTTGAGAACCTATTTTGCCCACTAAAATTCTCCCCTATCCATTCCTACGGAATGGGATAGGCCCGACCTAAACAACATTGTAGGTTTTTCATTTTTAAGGGCCCCTACCCCCAAAGTCGAGTTTGGGCACAATGTAACGATATATCTGTAAGAGATATTAGTTAGTATTAGATTCCTTACCTTCAAATATTCCCAGGTGTCAGAGTGGATACGGAATTTTTTTGCGTAGCAGTACCCTTGCGCGCCGGTAGGCGTCGTCTGCGGCTCTGCGTCCGTCGTCGTTAACGCCGTGATGACGTCATCGGAGTACTTAGACGCCGCCTCCGCGTGCTGACGTCAGTTCTTAGACACAGCTTTTCCACGCCAGAAGCGCTGAGCCATGTTAAAAACCAACACTGGTGCCATTGAACCTAGGGCCCTGAAAGGGGTAACCCTGACCCTAGATATCGGTTCGCAGAACAGGGAGGATGAGTGGGTCGGTAAGGAATCTAATACTAACTAATGTCTCTTACAGATATATCGTTACACAAGTAGTAACTTGTGCATCTGAAAGAGACACGTTAATATTAGATTCCTTACCTTAAAATAGATACCCCAGCAATACCAACCCCGGTGGTGAGTCTGCAAACCAATAATCACACCAGAAAGTCCTGGAGGACTGAACGGCCAAAGAAGCCATCCCTCTGGACTTGGCTGTCCAGGCAGTAGTGTCTTGCAAACGTGTGCAGCGAAGCCCAAGTAGCTGCCTGACAGATGTCTTGTAAGGGCACTCCCCAGCCCAGGGCAGTTGTAGTCGCCGTGGTTAGGGTGGAATGAGACCGCAATCCAACAGGGGGCTCCTTTTTAGCCAAGGAGTAACATGCCTGGATACACAAGATGATCCACCGGGAGATGGTCCTCTTGTGCACCGTTTTCCCCTTCTTAGCACCCACGTAACCAACAAAGAGTTGGTCATCCACCCGAAACTGGTGTGTGCGATCCCAGTAGAATGAGAGCGCACGTTTTGGGTCCAGACAGTGGAGCCGCTCTTCCTCTTTAGAGGGATGCGGTGGCGGGAAGAAGGTTGGCAAGGTGATAGACTGCCCGATGTGGATGGCCGTGACAACCTTGGGCAGGAAAGATGGCTTAGTACGCAACACCACTTTGTCCGGATGGACAGAAAGGAAAGGTGGAGTACAAGAAAGGGCCTGGAGCTCACTCACTCTCCTGGCAGAGGTGATGGCAACCAGGAAAGCAGTCTCCAGAGTAAGAAGGCGGAGAGGACAGTTGTGAAGTGGCTCAAAGGGAGCGCACATCAGAAACGTAAGAACCAGGTTCAAGTCCCACTGAGGCATCACAAACGTAACAGGAGGGAACGTGTGTGTGATGCCCTTAAGAAATCTATTTACAATGGGGGACTTGAACAAAGAAGGTTGATGAGGCAGCCTCAGAAAGGCTGAAAGGGCAGAGAGGTAGCCCTTGATAGTGCCCAGAGCAGAGCCCTGCTGGGCAAGAGAAAGAAGGAAGAGGAGAACCTCAGAAAGAGGGGCAGAGAGAGCATCCACAGCCTTTGCTGTGCACCATCCACAAATCTGTTCCACCTGCAGGCGTATACCGACTTTGTGGAGGGACGCCTGGCTGCCAGAATGATAGTACAGACTTCAGGAGGCAAGTCAAATGGCCTCAACTGCCGCCGCTCAATCTCCAAGCATGGAGGTGGAGACTGGACAGGTTTGGGTGGAGGACCGTCCCCTGCTGCTGCAACAGAAGGTCCTCCCGAAGAGGCAGACGAACCGGGGGATCGACTGACATACTGAGTAGCTCTGGATACCAGTACCTTCGTGCCCAGTCCGGAGCCACAAGGATGACTTGGGCCCGGTCGCGCTTGATCTTCTTCAGCGCTCTGGGCAGAAGTGGTATAGGCAGAAAGACGTATAACAGACCGCAACTCCACTCGCGACGAAAAGCATCTCCGAGCGAGTGCCGCCTTGGAAATTCCAACGCGCAGAACTGATATTGCGCGTTCTTCGGTGGTGAATAGATCTAACCAAGGCTCTCCCCATTGCTGAAAGAGGCCTTGCGCCACGTCAGAGTTCAGAAGCCATTCGTGATCCATCATGCACCGACGGCTGAGCTCGTCCGCCCTGGCATTCAGAGAACCTGCCAGGTGTTGAGCCACCAGGGTCACGACCTGGCGTTCCAGCCATTGCCAGAGGCGCAGAGCCTCCTAGCAAAGGGTCCACGACCCCACCCCGCCCTGTTTGTTGCAGTACCACATGGCAGTGGTGTTGTCCGTGAGCACCTGCACTACACTCCCCCGGAGGGGAGGAATGCCTTCAGTGCTAGACGAATCGCCCGTAACTCCAACAGGTTGATGTGGAGCCGGGCCTCCGCCGGAGACCAGAGGCCTCTGATCTCTGCCTCTCCCATGTGGCCTCCCCAGCCCTGAAGGGACGCTTCCGTCACAACTACATGCTCCGGTTGGGGTATGGAGAGGGATCTGCCGCTGACCCAATCGCGGTCCGTGAGCCACCACTGCAGCTGTCTCGCAGTGCCCTCCGAGATCAGGACGTGGTCTGACAGGTTGCCCTGATGCTGGGCCCACTGAAACTTCAGGTCCCACTGCAGAGCCCGCATCCGCCACCTGGCGTGCTGCAGCAGTAGGATGCAGGAGGCCATCAGCCCCAGAAGCCGCAGCGTCAACCTGACCAAGACCCGGGATAACGGCTGAAAGATGGGAATCCGAGCCTGAATATCCAGGACCCGCTGTTTGGGTGGATAAACCCGAAACCGCGCCGAGTCGAGAACCGCTCCGATGAAGAGGAGCTTCTGAGAGGGGCACAGGTGTGACTTCAGCACATTGATGGAGAACCCCAGCTGGTGCAGGAGATCTGCCGTAGTCTGGAGGTGGCGGACGACTGTCTGGGGCGAGCCCGCCTTCAACAACCAGTCGTCGAGGTAGGGGAAGACTGAAACCCCTTGTCGGAGATTGGTGTCTGCAATCCTATGGTCACCCCAGATTTTTTGCTTTTTGCTTCACTGGTTTACGACTTTCCCAGGCTGTGGGCCTGCTAAATTGGCAACAATATACTTTAGGTGCATTTACCAATTGGTACTGGGCCACCTTATCAGTCCCTGTACAGTATACCTTAGGTATCCAGGGCATAGGTGTACCCAGGGCCTACCAGGAGCTGAAGCATGTATTATGCCACCCCTGGCTGGCCATCTAAAACGTACACAACTGGCTGCATGACAGCTGGGGCAAGGTGGTGTAATCACCCTTTGCTATAGATATAGTATACCTATATCTAACCCTAAAATGGACACATATATTCCTATCAGTCACTCCTATGGAAGGCCTTATCTATCCTGAAGGCAGAGTGCTTGGAATTATGTGAGATGGTGCTCTGGCATGAGCTGAGCCCATTTGCAGCTTGCGGAACCAAGTCCTAATAGCTGTTCCATGATAACGCTATACCATATACTCTTAAGTGCATTATCAACCTCGCAGTTAAATGCTAACTCTGGTATAACATCAAAACATGTCGAGTGAGGTGTCATACGATTCTGGCGACGGGGGTAGCATTCCACCCTTCTAGAGGGACACGACATGTTAAAGTTAACTCGAGCCCTGGCATCACAAAATGGATGCTGCCACCACAGACAAGTCTGACCTCCTGCTGCTGGGAGTCCTTCCAGCGAGGGCAGCTTGGACAAAGGGTTTTCTGCCTTGGGAGGTGCTAGCACCACCCCAGACAGGATTTTGTGTATTGGGGAGGATAGGCCTGAAAGGAATGAGACATGCCTGGGGCTCACAAGGTGCCCTGTGCATACACTGGTTCAAACCAGTTGCTGGGGCATCCCTGCCCCAGCTCTGGCGTGAAACCGGACGAAGGACAGGGGGTGTAACCACCCCCCTTCCTGGTCCCACCCAGGGGAGGGACCTAGTCAGTAGTGCAGCCCTCTTTAGGAGAATAAAGGTAGGAGCTGGTCACATTCCAAATTAGATTATCCTGAACTATTCAACAAGAAGAAACTCTGGCCTTCGACGTTCTGCTCCACAGAAGACTGAAGAATCTCCCTTGTGGGCAAGGAGTGTCCACCCTGCAACTGCAGGCACCATCAAGCGGCTTCCCTTTGTCGTCTTCCTTCCAGGATCCAGACTTCAGAGCCCGACGAGACCCGGATTCCCAGACCTCTCCGACGTCTACCTACATCTGCAGCACAGCTGAGATCCGTGGGTGCGACGAGACACGTGGGACCGGCCATCTTGAAAGAAACTGCACTTCGCTTCCAGCACGACTCCAGAGGTAAACTCGACCAAGTGCTTTGGGGACTGAGAAGCCCCAGCCCCGAGTAGCCCCTGCACCGAAGATCAGCCCTCCAGCATCCACGAGATCTGCGTGGGGCCCTTCTGCTTGTTTGCTGCTCGGCGCGTTGTCTGGTCACTTGCCGGCTGGCTAGTGACCTCCTAGACGACGAACCTTTGAATCTTTGCTGCTGGTCTGGTTGCTCCAGACTGGCCCTTGCTCCCTTCCGAAAGAGGGGCACCCCGGACTCTCCTAGTCCGCACCAGACGTCTTTTCCCTTCACCGCGTGGGTTGCCTTTGCCAAGGCCTGTTGACTTCAATTCCGGATCCAACACCGCCGACAGCGAGGGCCTGTGTGGGATAGCTCGTGCCTCCATCCTGGTCGTCGAAGACACCTCCTGGTCCACGTGGCTGTCGAGTCAAGCGTCCACTCTTACCTGATCGCGACAACAGCACCTGGTTTCTTCCTGGTTCCACACCGGTCACTGGCTAGTGACTTTGAACACTGTCCCCTCTGCTTTCAGGTCCTCTTCTTCACCGATCCACCCTTGGATCGCACCGCACATCTTCCTCCTGGTCGCCTGCAGCATCTTTTCGTTCAGGCTCCATTGACTTCAACGCAAGAACCCGACACACTTTGGCACCTATGCACCCGCAGCCCGTGGGTGAGGTAACGAGAGCATTTCGGTGCTCAAGGGTAGTCTAACTGTCCTAGTGTCCAGTTCCACAGTCGTTTTAGTCCTACCTAGTCAGGATTGTCCGTACTTACCTTTAACTTGAACTGTACTGTCCATAGACGTTGTTACGCATCTCGCGTGTGAGTTCACACTCTGCACACGCGTGCCGTGGGCCTCCTATTACTTACCTGAAGTTAGTGTAGCGTGGTCCCATCGATCCTACAGCTTCTGGACAGCTCCATTCCTTTTATCGACTCTCACATTCCACTTACTTAGTATATGGTTTGTCGTGCCCCTAGGGCACCATTGTAATTTTGTGCAACTTGTCGTATTTTTCGTAAGAGATTGTTATGTGCTTAGCCCTCTGACCTCATAAAGAGTTCAGAGGTGTTGTTATTAATATATATACTGTTTATTTTCATAACAACCTGTGTGGTGTCCTTTCATCTGGTATTCAAGGGGTTATATTGTGGTAAAACAGCTGGCTTCACATGCCAAAAGAGTTTAGCCTAAGACTGCTTTGTCCATGCTACCATTAGGATAGCTGGTCTATAAGGTTGACTTACAACCAATCACCATAAGGGTTGTTTGGACTGATACACGGTGATCACTAGAACTAGTGAGCATCATATATCAGGCCAACTTCTCACACCCCTAACCTGCGCAGATGAGCTGCAACCACCGCCATCACCTTTGTGAACACCCGTGGGGCGCTGGTAAGGCCGAAGGCGAGCACGGTATACTGAAAGTGCTCGTGGCCAACCGTGAACCGCAGGTAGCGCCGGCAGGACGGGGATGTGGAAATAAGCGTCCTGCAAGTCCAAAGCTACCATCCAGTCTCCTGGGTCCAGGGCAGCTAAGACCTGAGCCAGTGTCAGCATTTTGAACTTCTCCTTCCGGAGGAAGCCGTTGACGTTCCGTAGGTCCAAGATAGGGCGTAGGCCCCCTTTGCCCTTCTTGGGTACCAGAAAGTAGTGGGAGTAGCAACCACATCCTACTTCTGGCCCAGGAACGCGCTCGATGGCCCCCTTGGCCAAGAGGGCCGTAACTTCCTCCTGCAGAAGTCGCAAATGATCCCCCGATACACAGTGGTTCTGCGGTGGCATGTGACAGAGGGAGATAATTTCACTGCATAGTTATCCAAGCATACCCTTATCACTTAGCCAGCATTAACCCCTGTGTAGGCCCTGCTGCTTGAGTGTTATAGGCCTCAGTTACGTTGGCCTGAGCACTGCCATTTCTTTCAGCTTAGAGTAGATGCAGAAAGCAGGTCTGACCGAGCTTCACCCAGCTCCACTTGTCTGCGCGGCCTCGCACTCCTTCATTTAGACCCCCACCCAACTGTATGCTAAGTTCATGAACGATAAAGGTCAAGTTCCTTATTAATCTTGCAACACACCCCAGGCCCCCACCTGAAAGCACAGAGAAAGAGGAAGTTCCCACCACAGCTAAGGCTAGTCCGATAAATGAGGACAAAAGTAGCAAATCAGTATCACAGACTGGCACGTAAACGCATGAATAGAATCCTTCAAAGTAATAATAACACATTTGTGTTGTGTATGATGAATTAATTACAAACCTCCAGTCAAGATGCCAGGAACTCAGTCTGGACTGGCGTACGTGCCACACACAATTACGAGAAATGGGGCCACATTTACACTTATGATGGGAAGGTACCAGGCAGGGGCGTAGGAGGCGATGGAGAGATATGTGACACGAGGTTGCGTGACATGACGTGAGTACAGTCTCACGCAGTCTCAGTCTCACGCTTTGGACATATAAAAAGGAGACCCGCAAGAATATCGGCGGGCAACTCCTCGTCTGTTTGTAGGTATTCAGGCAGAGAGTTGTCTCCAAGGGCCCTTGATCAAATGTTCATGTTCTATGTATATTTTATATTTTACTTGTATTTTATTAGTGTAACTGTAACTGCTTTCCAACTAGACTTTTTATATCTGCATGTATTCTTTGTAACTTGTTTTCTATACTTTGCTTTTATATTGTGATACCAGGACATCTCACTAAGTATAGAGTTGTGAGCGTACCTAATAATAATTATAATAAATTGTATTTTGCATTCTAATGTATTAGCATAATTCTCACTTATAAGTAGCTGTTGTGAGTATTTTTCAATGTAACTAGCACAACCGTGTTTATTCAAACTGTCTCAAAGCTCACAAGTGTACTTAAAGCATTAAAGCAAAGCCTCTCTCTCATAGCAACTGTAATCAGCACTGTGCATATTAAACTGCTATAATTGAATACTTCCTGAAGCTGTGTCTTCTAATAAAACTTGTTCAACTTTCAGAAACAGTCTCCAAGGCTCATATATCCATTTTTCCCTGTTTTTAGAGCAAGCGTTCCAGGAGCACCGGTTACAAATTAAGGTGTGCCATTTCCCTTAGTTCTCTCTCACTGTCTCCCCAGCGCGGCTTCGGAGCTGCCGCGCCAAGCCCCCTGACACCTCCTGCCCACAATTAATTTTCCCTCCGACATCTTGGTGACCTCGACGTGATGGCTAGAAACTAACTGACACAGGATGCATCTGGATTAAAGGAGAGGAAGTACGAAGCTGTTAAGCGATTCTGCACCACTCTCCGCCCGGGCCATTGGGATGAACACAGCGCATGGGTAAGCATCATATTGTTTGACTGCCCGTCGCTGCTATTGTTCTCTCTGGGCACGGAGGAGAGGTGTGTTGTGTCGTGACGCAAGCAGTGCTCTTTGCCTGGTTTTCCATGCTCCCTGTCTGTTGGCCTCGCCATTTGATCTTGCGCAGAGGAGGGATTGTGTGCTAAATGGAGACTGAGCCTGACAGTTAGGTCATTACTATGATTTACGTGTTTCTCTATCTATAAATGGCTAGCCGAATGTTATTGCTTAAGCCTCGTGTAAATACAAAGAAGGATTGTGTCTGTCTTTCTGTAACGCTTATTTTTTACATTTAGCTTTTTACTCAGCATTTATTTAGCGGTTAAAGGGAGCCCCTGTTGCATATAGAATACAGGGAAGGAAAGAACGCATGTGGCAGTTCTTTCAGCATTTATTTTGATTGAAGTGTCTCTCTATATAAGGAAAGGGAGAACCTCTGACTGAATCTAATAGGTTATCAGGGAAGGGGGAAGTTGGAGCCGTCGCTTTCCCAATATTTATTCAATTTTTGGTTTTTAAGGGATCCTCTGTGGAACATACCACCGCAGGGAAGGGGGAAGTTGGAGCCGTCGCTTTCCCAATATTTATTCAAGTCATTATTGTGTTTCAGTTTGCCTCTCTGTATAAGGAAAGAGGGGGCCTCCATTTCATTACTAATGGAGATGAAGCTAATCTGAAAATCCGCGTAGCTAACGGCATTCTTCAGACATCGCTTATCCCTGCCATGTGACCAGGGAAACATTTATCTTTGTAGCCATTGTATATTCGCTAGTTAAACGTGTCTTATTATTTACTTTTTTGGTGTACACCACGTATATAGGGAGCATTCTAACGCACTCTAGTGGCCACAGTGCGCAATTTTTTGTAATATATAATTCAAATAGTACAAGTATCTGCATGTTAGCGCTTAGTGTTTAATGGTACATGCACAGTTCTCTTTTCCTTTCTTCTTTCTGGTTCATGGAACAAACCCTTGCGTGATTATTTCCTTTCCTTTCTATGGTCATTGTGTTAAGAGTCACTGGCTGGTACAGGGGCTGACTGTAGAAGGACCATATTAATATTATTCACGTTCATTGTGATTGTTTATTTCTATTCTTGGTTTCTATGATTGATTATAAGCTGTGTACATTGATTTCTGTTTCTGAACCTCATTTGAGGACTGGGTTGTTAGTGAGATTCAATAACTAGGGAGATTGTAAATGCATTTTTCTGTATCCCCATGTGTATTGATTTGCCACTGATAACCTAAGAGTTTCTGCAAGGATACAGAATATTGAGCACCACAATTATCACAGATATATATATATATTGTTTTTTTAATACTGTTGCTCTCCTGAGTGCACCCTTGGTATTCAGGATTGCTCCCTCCCTCCACGAGCACTGCAGGCTTCAAGAGGGAGGACACAGAGAAGTACTCTGCGTTTTATTGAGTAATTGGGGTCATTTAGAATAATAGGAAATGTTTCTCTTTTCAACTGAATTCCACACAAATGAATAGGATACAGGATTACAGGACATACACAACGACACACTCCATATTAGTGCAGGTTTTATGATAACACCGGGACTAGAGATACCTGTTGTTGTGTCATCATTGTGGCCTCGCCACACTTCGCAGAGCAAGGTCCTCGAGGCTTGTTTTGGTAACCACTCTACTGCCCTGCAATTCCCTGACAATTCCCCAGAAGGTATTTACAACGGCCCAGATAAAGAAGAGATTAGAGAGGCGGTTTATTCAGTCATTATAGAAGCACTAGGTGATGAGCTTGTGGTAAACTGCCCCACCCCTGAAAACGACTGACAGGAGGTCAGGCAGGTTCCACTATATATATACGCACATATAACAAAAGAAAGTACAGATGAACAATAGTGGGCAGCATCCGGTTGAGGTAGTCCTGCATATATTGGACAACAAGATCGTGGCAGTACAGAACACTGGCGCACGAACTATAAATAAGTTTGACAGACGCCAGATTCCCTTGGTAACTAAAGTGTGGAGACTGTTGGGACTCCCACTCACGCAAGACACTGAGGTAAAGATATCTACATTACATCTGACGCGACTGTGCCTCCCAGTACAGCCCTACACACCCCTCATTGACAATAGTCAAATCATACGTGAGGGATTTCAGGGTTCCCCCTCCTTGGGCGAGAGGCAAGAAATACCCTTGCAAGTGCCACGGGTGTCCCCACCAGCACCACGTGGTACTGAAGAAGCCCCCATAGAACTAGCTGAAAATCTGGTGAATTGCGAAACCATCGACCTCACCGACCCGCCCTCGGTAACCTCATCTCCCCCGAGAACAAACTACCGGGAAAGGCGGGGAGACTCACACGTTACCCGCACCCCACCAGACTGCGAATTTTACGCATCGTTTCTGCAAGCACTATCTGTCCCCGACTTGCCCCTGACCTGTGAGCAGCACACCCAAGAGCTGCACGCTCAGCTGGGACAACAGCCTTCATCCAGTATCTCAGAACAACTGCAGAGACACCCCTTCACATCGCATTGCCCCCTACTGTGGGCATATTTGCAAAACCGTATGGTAAGCAGTGAGCACACTTGTCGTTGCCACCAATTGCCCACCCCCCAAGATCATCTTAGGATATGAACAGACATCCCACGCCAGACCATAGAGTGGAAGTCACAATACATATAGAGGACGGACGCGTTACTGTCATTACTGAGGACCCATCAGTGTCCTCAGTTCAGGTTCCGCCACTGGTGAGTACAGTCATCTTGGCACTAATATCAACCCTGGGATTAGACACAGCAGACTTACAGCGGGTGACACTGACCTTAGCCCCTGTAGGGGGACACCTTTTTTCCCCTCACACACACAAGGCGGAGTAACCATGACAACGCCCCTGGAGCACGTGATAAAAAACTTTACGGCGCAGGAAAAACGCATCAGGAAACATTGTAACGAGTTACATTCGCTCACACAAAATGCGCCACATTCATGGCCCAGAGAAGGGACCTTTGATAGAATAGTACTAGAACATGCTAGAACATTCCTGGAAGGTAAATACTCTGGTAATAAACTCAAAAAGCGTAAGGACACCCTCGCTATGTGGAGTGTCTTTAGGGAAAATGATACAACTGCCCAAACACCCACAGCACCCCCACCAGCCTACTCTGACAATCGCCTGTATCCCGAACTAGTTATTAAAACTGACCTAGAACCAACATCAAATGACAGGGCAGCCGTAGGCCATGAAGATATCTCTGTCCCAGACCGTGATACCTTCTCCCCAGACATCGCAAACAGTCCACAAGACAATAGACAAGATAGTGCACAAACCCACCAACTCATGAGATCCCAAACCCCAGTGATACAAGGTGCAACATCTGGAATACCAGGTCAGATTGATGCGCTATTCACAATAAAGATGACTCCTGCATCCAATGCCCCAGGCCCCAAGCCAGAAGAAGACCAAGAGAGTGACGGGGTCTCAGGTGGTTCACAGCATAGCTCTCACATGCCTCTCCCCAGACCTCACGGCCCAGCCCCAATGTCCATTACTAGGGAACACAACACCTCCAGTGCCAGAATTAGACATTATGGCCCGTTTCTGTCCCCCATCCGGCAGCAATGCGATACACAGACACCCTATGAGGAGTGGCGACCCCTCAACACTGATTCCAACAGAGAGGAAGAACGCCAGACACAGTTTAATGAAGAAAACACGGATGGTGAATTACGTCCCTCTGAAGTAATAACTGAAAGAGAGATCAGTAGGTGGAGGACAGAACAGGACTTACAACAGGACTTATACTATAGAGCAGGCAGAACGGTTGAGGACATGCCACTTGCACGCTGCTCAAGAAGTGCCACTGACAATACAGTAACTGATCGGCGGCGGCCATTACAAAGAGGTAGAGGAGATGAAAGAATGACTGAACTGATGGATGGGGTAGGCCAGTTTAGAGAAAGACAACAACCGCCGACACTCAATGAACTGGCAGGTGGTGCAAATAAGGTAGGGTCACACAACGGGGGGATCCTAACAACAAGGCCACAGCAGAGGCCATGGATACAACTAGATTATGAGGCCCAGAGTGAAGCACCACCACAGAGTGACACAGCAGCTAATTTAATACAAGCCCCTCCAACATTCCCCAACTACAACCCCCAGAGATCGCTGCCACAGACACCGGTACGCCAGGCATCACCACCAGTAGCCACACCACGCAGAATAGTAGCACCAGGGATAGAAAGAGACAATTTAGAACTGGCTGATGTGCTTGAGCGAGCAGAAAGGAGGTACAGGCAGAGAAGGACAGAAGTAGAAAATCTCGCAGTACTAGGTAACCATGGGAGACCTGACGACATCCCAGAGGAATATGACGTAATAGGTAAAGCACGCCTGCGCACCACCAGATCTGGAGCACTGTACAACATGGCCATTAGTAGGCCAGGACAGCTGTCATCCAAAGATCTGACACCATATGAGATAGTCGTACTGGGAGAAGGGAGTAACTTCTATGCCGATAAATTTTCAGATGACTTGGCAGAATGGACAGAAGCTAATGCACCCAAGATGAATGTGTGGCCGCGAGAGGGGTCTTTTGAACCCGAGGACATGGCCACTGCTGAGGACTGCATCCTACGGGGGGGAAGGGGATGAAGAATGGGACTACAACTACATGCGCAGAGGCCTAAGAATCTGGCAGAAATATGCGCGCAGATATGACAACACAAGGCCCTCAGGGGTGCAACGACAGCTGCCCCTACTGTATAAAAACATCAAGGACCACCCCATCTACACCCCTTGGTCCCTGATGGACAAGGAAAACTTAAAAAAGCAACTTCCGCCCCTCACAGAGGGTGCTGGAAAATGGATACAAGCCTTTGAGAAACACACTGCAGGTGTGCCATTGGCTGCTGGAGACGTAAAAAGCCTGCTCACTTCTCTGATTGGAGAAGATGCAGATGAGATGTTCACACGCATCGACTATAGACTTTCCACCACTAACTCAGAATTGGATGGTAATCCTTTTAATATAATATGGTCTGCCCTATGGAGTGAGCTGCGTAGGAAATTCCCCGATGTTCCAGACATAGGGTCCCTAATGTCTCAGACAATGCAAAGCAATGAAGACCCTGCACAGTACATTGCAAGAATGAAGGAAAAATGGCATCAGGAGTTAGGAGAGAAATGGGACGCGACAGGAGGTAACTGTAGGTTCTTCTACCATACAGTTAAGAAGGGACTACCCAGTGCAGTACAGGACAAGTTAGATGGGATAGTAGCAATGGAATGCAAACCATGGCCAGAAATACAACACCATATCATTCACTACTGTAAGAAGGAGCAAGAGCAGGAGAAAAAGAGGCTATTGGCTATTGAAAATGCAGCCGCTAAATTGGTGCAACAGAAACTATAGAAAAGAGAGGTTGTGGACACAGTTATGGTCGCTACGCCAGTAAATCAAATGACTACTGTCGCCCAAATCCAACAAAATACCCAGGGTACATTAGAGGGAAACCCGCAGGCAGCAGTTCAACAGACACAGGCGCAACCCTCTAATAACTCTCAGCGACAACAGCAGTATGATGATAATAGACAGGCAAGGTCATCAAATACAGGAATGAGAGGAAGGGGTAGAGGAATGGGCTACCAAAGACCTGCACAACAGCCAGGTCCTCTACGGTGTTACTACTGTCAGCGACCAGGACACATAAGGGAGTGCCGCACTAAAATGCAAGATGATGAAAGGTCAGCAGGCAGAGGGCAACCGCAGCAAGTTCAGGTACCAGTGCAGTACGTTCAGCAGCAGCCACAGCCGCTGCAGCCCAACTTAGTGTACACCTACCCATCTGCACCACAACAACAGCCAATGTTGCAGCAAGTACAATTACAGACACCAGTTCAACAGACTCAGCCACAACTGGTTCAACAGCAAACGCCTGTATACCAAATGGTGCCACAGACGCATGTTCTTGTACCTCGGGGAGCTACAGTACTGCAGCCTGCAAATTCAGTCTTGCAGGGCACCATTCAGCAGCACAGGAATGGAGGGTATTCAAGTTAGGACAGCCCACGGACAAGCCTAGTGTGTCCATTGTTGTCGTGTCTCACAAATATTAGAGAGGATCTAGTTGTGTATGTCACGATCAACAACAAAACTTATAGCTTTTTGATTGATACAGGTGCTACATTCTCCTGTATAGCAGAAGGAGCACTGCCCATCTCCAATCAAAGTGCAGACACACAGGGTTTCTCTGGGGCAATAACTAGGGTCCCTTTCACAAAACCAATACCATTGGAAATAGGAGGTAAATGTGTTCGGCAGCGCTTGCTTTACTCAACACAGTCCCCAGTCAATCTCTTGGGGCGTGATCTCATGGCCAAGTTAAATATGACAATACACTTCAGTGAAGATGGCACAATGACTTGCTCCATCCCTGGTACATCGCTGACTAGAATGATGGCTGTCACAGTGAATTCTTCCCTGAGGGATCAGATAAGAGCACGCCCAATGGATGAGCAAGCATTTTTAACAGCAGTACAAATTGTCATTGCCAATTCACCAGAAATGGCAGGGCGCACTGTGCAGCTACCCAAAGAATTTCTCTTCCGCCCTCAATCACAGAATATGCCAACACTAGACAAAAACATGATTCTAGGAATACAGTGTTTTAAAATAACACCCACTTATGGAGCTTTTCTAGCCCAAGATGACTCCACCCATTCGTGGGCCTGTGTCATTTTTATTGAACCCGGACATCTGGTAAGAAATATTACGGATCAAGAACTATTCAGTGATCCTGAGGAACATCTAATGACAGAAATTGGTTATCAGAATCCAGTCCCCGTGTCAGTGACAGTTGAGATTAGCACACCAGTACCACCCACAGTAGTTGATACTGCACGTGACTCAGACTTAGCTCAGGTGCCCAGCATCCTTTGGACTACAGGTCCCAATGATGTGGGACTCATTCGATCAGCTACACCATTCAGAGTAACACTGAAAGAAGGCGCCATTCTCCCCAGAGTGCGCCAGTACCCGTTGTCTAAAGAAGCCAAAGAAGGAATAGCCCCTACTATACAAGCACTGCTAGATCAAGGTGTGATATATCCTTGTATCTCACCTTGCAACACCTGTCTTTTTCCTGTGAGGAAGCAGCAAACAAATCAATGGAGGCTAGTTCATGATCTACGCTCAATTAACAGCATAGTGGTACCCGAGTTTCCCATCGTCCCTGACCCTTCAGTGATCCTTACTAACATCCCACCCAATACAAAGTACTTTTCTGTCATTGACCTGAAAAATGCCTTTTTCAGTGTCCCACTGCATGTTGACAGCCAGTTTCTATTCGCATTTACATTCCGAAATAGGCAATTTTCGTATCAAAGACTCCCTCAAGGCTATTGCGAGTCCCCCAGTGTGTTTAACAGAGTTGTCAAGGACGATTTATCGAATTTCCAATGTGACAGCACTTTGCTGCAATATGTCGATGACATACTACTCTGCAGCGTAACAGAGCAAGAGTGCAGGAAAGACACAATTTCTCTGCTCACAACATTGGCCCATAGAGGATACAAAGTAGACAAGCAAAAACTGCAATACTGTCAGGAAGAAGTACAGTACTTATGTCAAATGATTTCAGCATCAGGAAGAAGAGTTACACCAGGAAGAGTGGAAGCAATAAGAAAGACTCCAGAACCACAGACAGTCAAAGACATGCAAAAATTCTTAGGACTAGTGAACTATGTCAGACAGTGGGTCTTTGATTATTCTACAATAACTGCACCACTCCTGAAAGCTGTCAAGACGGCTAAAGACAGGCATAACAAGATTGACTGGACACCTGAAATGACATCTGCCTTTGTGAAGTTAAAAGATGAGATTACAAATGCACCAGTGTTAGGCTCTCCTAACTACACAAAATAATTTTATCTGTTCACGCACTGTAATGGACAGGTCATGACAGCAGTTCTCACCCAGAAATACCCCATGGGTCCCAAACCAATTGCATACTTCAGTGGCATGCTAGATTCAGTGATGAAAGGCCACTATCCTTGTGAACAGGCTCTCTCAACAGCAGCATTCGCTGTTGAGAAAAGTACCCCCATAGTCATGGGCTCCCCTCTGACGCTGTACACTGAACATGCTGTCTTTGCAATAATACAGAAAGCTAAAACTACTCTTACCACTCAAAGAGTGTCAGGATATGAAGTCATACTGTCACTACCATCCTTGAAGGTTGTAAAGTGTCACACTGTAAACTCAGCCACGTTCTTTGCCCATCCAATTGCAACAGCTGATGATGACACCCATGATTGTGCCACATACTGCCCAGATGAGTCAGGTACAGCAAAGGAAGACCCAATACTAGACAGTATAATCTACTTTGTTGATGGTTCTTCCACTATTGATCAAGAGATAGGGATAAGACACACCGGAGCAGCTGTAGTCAGAGCACAACAGAATAACTCCTCAGACACTCTGGACATTGTACAGCAGATTACATTGCCACCCCATTACTCAGCCCAGGCAGCAGAGTTGGTTGCATTAATAGCAGCCCTGAAGCATGGAGCTGATGAAAAAATTACTGTGTACTCTGATTCAGCATATGTGACCACAACGACTCATTCAAGCATATTGAGGTGGAAAAGGCGCGGTTTTCTTAAAACAGACGGCACGCCAGTAATGCACAAACAGTTACTTGAAGAATTAATTGATTCTCTGACATTGCCAGCAGAAGTAGCAGTAGTGAAATGTGCAGCACACACGAATGGCCAAGATTTTGTTTCCAGAGGAAATGCAATGGCAGATTGGGCTGCTAAGGCAGCAGCGAAGGGACTGAGTTGTACACTATCACCATCCCCGACACAGACTGATTGTACACCCATTTTGCTTTCCAAAGATACACACTCAATAGTACAGGAAGATATACAAAATGAAGTTGAGGACCCAAGTAAGTCACCACTCCCAGGTACACCGGATCCAACACTTCCATACACCATTGATGACACACAGCAATATGACATTATCGCACAGTTGCACCTCAGAGAGATACAAGAAAGTGCCCCACCTGAAGAAAAAGAGCTATGGAAGAGGAGGGGAGTGCAACAGGATGCTTCAGATTTCATTTACAGGCAGACAATGACAGGGAAGCCTGTCATGCCACATGCCCTTCTGCAAATAGCACTCACCCAGCTGCACCTTCCTACACATGTCCCTCGTGATATCATGTCCACTACGTTGCAGACAGAGTGGTTCATCCCAAATGCATACGAGTATATACAACTCTTTGTCCATCAGTGCCTCATTTGTCAACAGTATTCCCCTAGCCCAGCTATGAAAACAGTTGCATCAACAATACCAAGGCCCAAGGGTCCGTTTAGGGAGCTCCACATTGACTATGTTGACATGCTTGACAGATGCCAGAATTACAGATACCTCATAGTGGTAGTGTGTCCTTTTTCACGGTGGATTGAAGCTGGACCATGTGTCCATTGTGACGCTAAGGCCGCAGCCACCTTCCTGCTTCGTGAGGTCATATGTCGCTGGGGAATACCAGATTCTATTCGCAGTGACAATGCCAGCCATTTTTCAAACACCATTTTTGACACAATTGCAACAATGCTAGGATTAAAACATAAGTTGACTTCAGCCTATCACCCCCAAAGCAATGGCATTTGTGAACGCCTTAACGGACTGCTCAAAGCCAAGATCAGTAAAATAAGTGCCACAATTGGGAAGAAATGGCTTTATTGCCTTCCCATCGCTCTGTTTTCACTCAGGAACAGTCCCAGTTCTGATCACCACCTTACACCTCACCAGCTTGTCACTGGCAGATCAATGAATATGGTTGTTCCTTTCACCAGATCTAAAATAGACAATGAAGCATCTTCAGAAATTGTAAAAGCTGAATTATTTGATTACTTGTGTGCCCTAACACGTGCTGCTAGGTTTCTCTCAATTCAGATATCGAAGACAAAGAACAAGATCGGCACCAATTCTGATGAACTTTTGCCTATCCACCCTGGAACACAGATCTTCATAAAGAAGCACGTACGGAAGTGGAGAGACCCTAAATACGAAGGACCATTCCAAGTCATTGACTCTTCACCCACTGCTGTCCGAATAGCTGAACGCAAGGCATGGGTTCATCTCAACCACGTGAGGATCAATCCAGCACCATCAGTGACTTGAACTTTAACAGAAAGGAGGGCATCTTATTTCCTAGGACGATCCAAGACCGTGAATATGGAGATCGAACGAGGGTCTATGGAATAAGAGACAATAACAGACCAACGCCTCCTACCAAGATTCCAGTCAAAAAGATATGTACAGCTGTTCTTATATTGTTTGTTATGTATGTTGTTTCAATGGCTGTATTTCACTGGTTCACAGTACAATCAGAGAGAGAGAGAGCTACACCTAGCAATGTTAGACCTACCACCTTAGTAGGGTATCACATACCCAAATCGCCTCCTGGTAACATACTAGATGAAGAATGCACCAGCGATGGTTGCACCACCCCTGTATCCACCTTGACACCTTCCACACCCCTTGCAGACACCACCGAGTGGGACAGGGTACTTGATATCACTGTCCATGCCCCAGAGAGAGATGCCACTAGACGTTTCCGTCAGCATAAGAGGAGTATCAGGTATAAAATGGGTCGCAATAAAACACCAAGGATATATACAAAACGTACCCAACGTAAGGAGGAACGCACTGTACACGTTTCAGACTGGGTTAGTGATCTCCAGGACACAGTTGTGTACACATTTGAACAGCACTCTATACCCGATTTCTACTCCCAGCGCCCAAGTAGTTGTCAGTGGAGGATTATGGTATCCACAATGCCTTGTTAGATAACATGTGGTATAGAGACATGAGGGAGGTGGGAAGAAAAGCCACAAATGACTCCTGTTTTGTATGCTCACACATTCCACACGCTGTAGGTGCAGATAAACTGCTCTTTCCCAAAGAGATTCCACCGCTCACTGCCAAATGTCTCCTACACCTGTTCCTTTGCCGCATACATGGTCAGATTCAGCTCCAGTCAGCAAGGATAAATAAGGCATATGTCAACGCCTCAGAGTGGGATAACAAGTATGTTACATTCACTGTCGTTTCTGATCCAGTAGAATTTAGTAAGAGGATGCAGGTTTACCATAATATGGGAGTAGCTGCTGAGATGATGCAGGTTTGGGAGTATCAGTTTAAAACACTAGGATACTTCACTTTCCCAACACCCCCATCAAGATGCCACTCACCCGAACATCAACAAGCTAACCATACACATGACACATGCCCTTGTCAGTGGAGACCAATTTTGCGCCTGAGGGCCAATATATATTTTAACAGCAAGTGGAATGGCCCACATGACTTAGTATGTAAGGCAGCCCGATTGTAGGTCAGGAACATGAACATTATACCAATGAGACTATTGGGAGGGAGTGTGCTGAAATATGGGCACTAGAAACTAGAAGATACTCTCAATGAAGGTACAAAGTACAAACCAAAAAGAGCATACAAGCTAAAGTCTCCTCTCCTTTGCTTCCTAGGTAATGGAACAGTACCTGTGGGTCGAAACACAAATTGCAGTCACACAATTTTTAATTTTGACCTTCAGTACGGCACCTCCAGTCTCATGGATATTTACTGGGCCTGTGGCGAGCACATCTATCTGCAGCTGCCCCCCCCCAATGGCAAGGACTTTGTTCCATCGTGACGATGCATGAACTGCATCTGGTTGTCCCTGCAGCGAACATTTCCCACATCCATGCACACCCAATGGCAGATGACGTTACCCTGCTTCACCACCGGAAGAGAGAAATCATGAAATACTTCTCAGATGGCTCATTTCACAAAATACCTCAGGATTTCAGACTTTTCAACGATGCTGAACTTTTCTTTGGGGGGAGTTATACCCATGTTCCAGACTAAAGCCAATGCTCGCTGGCTACAAGTAACCAGATATGAACTAATGCAGCTTGTCAACAACACCCGGGATGGGTTCAACGCCGTGAAAGAAGAACTTCGACCCCTAAGACTTATGGTACTAGAGCACAGATACGTTCTAGATCAGCTAACAGCAATGAATGGTGGTGTGTGCGCCAAGGTGGGAAAGAGGTCCTGCTGTACTTTCATTTTAGCGAATGATGCCGATAACGGAACACTTACAAAAGCCATCGAGGATTTGGACAACCTGGGGAAAGAAATGCATGAGGAAGGAGGTGCTCAAGCGGATGTCTTAAATAACTGGTTCAATTTGGACTGGATGCCTTCATGGCTGTCCGCAGTACTTAAATTTTTAATGCCAATTTTTTGTGTGCTGTTATTGTTGTGTTTTGGATCACAGATACTCATACACTGTGTAAAGAGATTTAGCTCTAAGGTGATAGGGATGAACTATGCTTCTCCATGACTCTCAGTCGGGATTCAGAGCAGGCTTCAGTACGGAGACAGCTCTCCTTGAAGTCTCCGAAACTGTCAGAGAGTGTGTGGATAGGGGCGAGGAGGCCATGTTGGTCCTCCTCGACCTATCCGCCGCCTTTGATACGGTTTCCCACACAATCTTATTGGACCGCCTGTGCCAGTTGGGCATAGGAGGCACTGTGCTGACCTGGATCAGGTCCTTTTTGAAGGATCGTTCTCAGAGGGTCTTTCTGAAGCCTTTTACTTCAACTGAGAAACCTCTTCTTTGTGGTGTCCCCCAGGGCTCGGCCCTGAGCCCTTTATTATTTAATGTGTATCTTGCCCCTCTGGCCAAGGTGGTGGAATCCTGGGGAGTCAGAGTGATCTCCTATGCTGATGATACCCAGCTGATGTTTTCTTTTAGGGATCACTCTGACACCTCTTTTGCCAACTTCCGTCAGTGTTTAAATAACATCCGCAATTGGATGACCACCAACCACCTCAGGCTTAATACTGATAAAACGGAGGTGATGTTTTTTAATCAGAAAACTCCTATTCCATCCAGCCTGTGGTGGCCAGTGGTCCTTGACCCCCCCCCGATACCAGCTATTACAGTTCGCAATCTGGGCTTCCTGTTTGACAATACCCTCTCTTGTGCTCCCCACATTACTAAGACCACATCTGCCTGTTTTGCGAAACTGAGTATGATCAAAAAGATTTTGCCTTACCTCCCATTGAATGCTCGTAGAACGGTGGTTCAGTCTCTGATCACGTCTCACTTAGACTATGCGAACAGTCTCTACGCAGGTGCCCCGCTATACCAGATTGAACGTCTGCAAATCGTGCAGAATGCCGCTGCCAGATTGATTGGCAATATTCCGTTTCGACAATCTGTAGCACCTTATCGTAAACAACTGCATTGGCTCCCTATTACTAAACGGATTCACTTTAAGATACTGATCCTTGCTTTTCGAGCCTTGAACAATCTTGGCCCAGGCTATCTGAAAAAACGTCTTGTTCTATCACACTCTGTGAGATCTTTACGATCCAATAGTTTGCGTCTCTTGGTTGTCCCACGTTTCCGCCTTTCTAGAGTAGGTGGTAGAGCTTTTGGAGTAGCAGCTGCTAGACTGTGGAACAACCTCCCCTTGGAGCTAAGATTTGTCCCCACTGAATCCATCTTTCGCCGCAAACTAAAGACTTGGCTGTTCTCTTCTTGATTCTCTCCTCCTTCTCAGGGCTCATTAGTTGTTAGCGCCGGGACACCCCCTCGGGGGTAGCCGTGCGCTCTATAAAATTCAAAAATAAATAAATAATAAATAATATGCTGGTTCAGGCTCATATATAGGAATACGCAGAGAAAAGGGAGATGATGGAGAGGCGACCGTGATGAGTATAGTGGAGGTGACAATTCCTGACTCCCGCCCATTACCAGATGTTTCTATGAATAGTCAGTACCAGGCCCAGGTACATGAGGCTCCACCACTTTCGTCACAAGGTGGCTTGATACATCCCTATGAGACAATGTGTGATACATTAGGGAAACTCAGTGCAGATTTAGAAAAAATACAGGACAAAAGCCTAGAGGAGCCACCTCTTTATAAATCACCCTGGCCACTTCCCCCATCTCCAGCTAAGTATGCAGTACGTATGATGTTTAATGATGTTTGATTGGTTCAAATATGAACCAGAGGGAGGAATGACAGAGGGAGATAATTTCACTGCATAGTTATCCAAGCATACCCTTATCACTTAGCCAGCATTAACCCCTGTGTAGGCCCTGCTGCTTGAGTGTTATAGGCCTCAGTTACGTTGGCCTGAGCACTGCCATTTCTTTCAGCTTAGAGTAGATGCAGAAAGCAGGTCTGACCAAGCTTCACCCAGCTCCACTTGTCTGCGCGGCCTCGCACTCCTTCATTTAGACCCCCACCCAACTGTATGCTAAGTTCATGAACGATAAAGGTCAAGTTCCTTATTAATCTTGCAACACACCCCAGGCCCCCACCTGAAAGCACAGAGAAAGAGGAAGTTCCCACCACAGCTAAGGCTAGTCCGATAAATGAGGACAAAAGTAGCAAATCAGTATCACAGACTGGCACGTAAACGCATGAATAGAATCCTTCAAAGTAATAATAACACATTTGTGTTGTGTATGATGAATTAATTACAAACCTCCAGTCAAGATGCCAGGAACTCAGTCTGGACTGGCGTACGTGCCACACACAATTACGAGAAATGGGGCCACATTTACACTTATGATGGGAAGGTACCAGGCAGGGGCGTAGGAGGCGATGGAGAGATATGTGACACGAGGTTGCGTGACATGACGTGAGTACAGTCTCACGCAGTCTCAGTCTCACGCTTTGGACATATAAAAAGGAGACCCGCAAGAATATCGGCGGGCAACTCCTCGTCTGTTTGTAGGTATTCAGGCAGAGAGTTGTCTCCAAGGGCCCTTGATCAAATGTTCATGTTCTATGTATATTTTATATTTTACTTGTATTTTATTAGTGTAACTGTAACTGCTTTCCAACTAGACTTTTTATATCTGCATGTATTCTTTGTAACTTGTTTTCTATACTTTGCTTTTATATTGTGATACCAGGACATCTCACTAAGTATAGAGTTGTGAGCGTACCTAATAATAATTATAATAAATTGTATTTTGCATTCTAATGTATTAGCATAATTCTCACTTATAAGTAGCTGTTGTGATTATTTTTCAATGTAACTAGCACAACCGTGTTTATTCAAACTGTCTCAAAGCTCACAAGTGTACTTAAAGCATTAAAGCAAAGCCTCTCTTTCATAGCAACTGTAATCAGCACTGTGCATATTAAACTGCTATAATTGAATACTTCCTGAAGCTGTGTCTTCTAATAAAACTTGTTCAACTTTCAGAAACAGTCTCCAAGGCTCATATATCCATTTTTCCCTGTTTTTAGAGCAAGCGTTCCAGGAGCACCGGTTACAAATTAAGGTGTGCCATTTCCCTTAGTTCTCTCTCACGGTCTCCCCAGCGCGGCTTCTGAGCTGCCGTGCCAAGCCCCCTGACACCTCCTGCCCACAATTACTTTTCCCTCCGACACATGGCTGGAGGAGTCGCCTCGAAGGGGAGGGAGTAGCCCCTTCGGACGATCTGCAGCACCCACCTGTCCGATGTGACGGTGTGCCAGTGGAGGAGGTGATGGCGAACCCTGCCCCCCACTGGCGTCACATGGGCCTGAAAGCACGGACTAGGAGGGTTTTGAGGTGGATGCTGCGGGGGAAGGTGTAGACTGACCTCGCCGTTGTCCCAGACTGCCACCACGGCGGTTTCCACAGCCGCCACCGCGTTGGGTATTACCCTGCGGAGCGTGGCTGGCAGCACGTGTGGGTACACCCCTTCCGTGGCCACGAAAGGAATGAAAGGCAGCCGATTGCTGGCGCGGGGCCGAGAGGCTAAAGGACTTGGCCATAGCCCTGGAGTCCTTAAAGCGCTCAAGCGCATGGTCTGCCTTGTCGCCAAAGAGGCGACGGCCATCAAACGGCATGTCCATCAGTGTGTTTTGGACATCTGCCGAAAAGTTGGCGGACCTCAACCAGGCGTGGCGTCTGACCGCCACGGTCGTTGCCATCGCTCTACCTAGTAGGTCCGTGGTATCCAGTCCACTCCGGATAGAATATTTGGCTGCATCCCGGCCCTCCACAAGGGCTTGGCCGAGTTTGGCCCGTACCTCCAGCGGACACTCTGGCAGCACTTCCGCAACCGTATCCCACAGAGAGTGGGTGTAGCGGCCCAAGAGGCATGCGGTGTTGGAAGACCGCGGTGGCGTCTGGCCACATTCCTATCTACGGGCGAACCCGTAGCGGGCTTGGACCAAGTGCCCAAAAGAACGTCGGTTAAGGCCTCATTAAACGGCAGCAGAGGCTCGGCCTAGCATGACTGCGGCTTAACGACCTCGGTGAGGAGGTTAGTCCTCACGGCCGCGACGGGGAGCTCAAGGCCCAAGGCCTTGGCCGCCCTCATCAACACCACACTATAGGTTGCCCCCTCCTCCGTTGCCACGGTAGAAGGCGAGACAAAGCCAGTGTCAGGCGAAGTGTCTATACCACTGGCCTCCCCAAGTTCCTCTGCCCAGTCCTCTTGAGACTGGCATTCACGTGCCAGAGGGTCCTCAGACCCCTCCCAATCCTCCTCAGCACCCATCGCCTGGTATTCAGTGTTAGGAAAAGATGGGGCCGGTTCATGGAAAATGAATTCTCCGAACGGCGTCATATGCGGCGCCGGGTCGAGGGAGGCGTCTGGGACAGCGCCGCCCGAGGTGACACCTGAGGGGTCGGCGCCGGGGAGGTCGTCAAATCCACCGGCGACGACCCGGATCCGGATCCAGTGGGGCCCTGCGGCGCCGGGCCCGAAGGCGCCGGCGGCATCGGAGCTGAAGCACCCAACGGCGTCGGGGCCGGAGCCCCCGACCAGCTAGGACCCCAAGACGGGGCCGCTGGGCCTGAAGGCGCCGCGGAGCCCGGAGGAGAGAGAGACCTCATGGCCATAAGGAACCGCTCGATCTCCGGCATCACGTTAGGCCCAGGGACCGTAGGGTATGAAGCCGGACGCGGCGCCTGCGACGGAGCCGCGGGGCGGTGCCACCTGAACCCCCCCCCTCACCCCCCTGCCGCGTGAGAGTCGGGGGGGGGGCGGAGTCGGAAGAGCGATGATGTCTCTTCGACTTCTTGTGCTTGCCTGACGACTTCGACCCTGAGGAGTGATGTCGACTCCCGGAGCTATGATGGCTCCGCTCCCGCAACCGGTCCCTCGACCTCCGTCCGGACCGGGACCTCTCTTGGTGCGGGGCCAACTACCGGAGTTCAAGTCGCTTACGGGACAGCTCCCGTCTAGCCTTCGAAGTCAGGGCCCAGCAGTCGGAACAGGTCTTGCCATCGTGGTCGACGCCGAGACAGTGGAGACACCGACGGTGAGGGTCCGTGACCGACATCAGCCGGTCGCAATCCTCACAGGGCTTAAAACCAGGCATCCCTACCGGCACAGTTTCGGAGTCGAAGACTCGAAAAAGGAGATCATAAAGATCAAAAAAGAGTTAGTCAAAAAGTGACTAAGGTACCACTTTTTCCGGATCTGCGCTGCTCGCGCGAAAAAAAGAAGAACTGACGTCAGCACGCGGAGGCGGCGTCGCAGACGACACCTACCGGCACGCAAGGGTACTGCTACGCAACAAATTTCCGGATCCAGTCTGACGCCTGGGGTTATTCTAAGGTAAGGAATCTAATACTAATGTGTCTCTTTCAGATTTAAGGTTTAAAAGCTATCCTGGCCACCAGGGATGCTTTTAAACTGATCTCAGGCTTCAGCACTGCACACAGGCGAGTGCAGAAAATCTGCTGGCCTCTACAGTGCCATGCCCCCGTATACTGGAGACTTCTAGGTAGTTTCAATCCCCTGCCCTCTTACATACTAGGGGCTAATGGGGTAGGTCATGTCAATTACAGGGGTACCCCACCATACCATAGTGTACCCTAGTGTATGTTGGGTGTCTTAACTGCATTCTAATGTGTTCCTTTTAGCTTAGAACTGGCCCTGGTTAAACAGAGCCCTGAGTCAGTTACCACCAGTTCCAGTCAGCAAAAAGTTGGGGGGTGCCCAAGGCGGGAAACAACCTTTAGAACGCAACCTTTAGAACGCAACTTTTACAACGCACTACCATTACAACGAAACTTTTACAACACAACATTCATTACATCGCATGCCATTACAACACAACCACTACAACGCATGTCATTATAACGCATTTCATTACAACGCATACCATTAGAACGCATAACATTACAACGAATAGTACCCTTACACTATCCAACACTTACCCTACTGTTGCACCCCCTGGAGTTAGAATAGTAATTTTTACCCCTACACTATGCAACACTTACCCGACTGTTGCACCCCGCTGGAGTTAGAATAGTAATTTTTACCTCTACACTATCCAATACTTACCATACATGCAATGTAATGTTATGCGTAGTAATGGTATGCGCTGTAAAGGTAGTATGCGTTGTAATGGATGTTGCGTTGTAAAAAATGCGTTGTAAAGGTATGCATTGTAAGATTATGCGTTGTAACGTCATACATCCGCCCAAAGCACAGGATGACTTTGTAACGGGGCCCATTTAGGCGCCTTCTCGTGGAGCTACGTTGCACCTGTCAGGGGAGTCCCGGGCCGCTCGTAAGCTGTGAGTAAACGGCTTGTTGAGCTGGGAAGGATACCGGTGCATGCACATCACCCACCGGAGCCGCACTGCAGTGGGGAAAAGCTCGCCTTTTGGTACAGCCCATAGCTCCTGCTCGTAAAATGGCAGCCGCCGTGCGCTGAAGCGCTAGAGACCGCGAGTGCGAGGGTAGGCAAGAGAAGCACAGTGACCAGCATCGGGTGCGCGCCCCGCTTACATCCCGTAGCAGCATTAAACCAGTGTAGCCCACCCGTGAGACCACCACCCACTCTACAGTGCCTATGTGCAGAGCGGATCGGCAGGCCCAGTGGATGACAGCCCCGGGACAGCCACTGCAGCAAGCCAGCGAACAGTGCGGGCCAGCTGCTAGTGAACAGAGGTGGGTCACATACACCACATACCCTATACTTCCCGGGGGGAGACTTGCACCAGCCAAAGCGCTTGCGCAGGTGGAAAGACAGGGAGGCCACACTGGCCCAGGCTCCCGCAGCAATGATTTTTGGCACGAGTGGGAGTTGAGGCCCTGCAGGACTTCATACAAGTGGCAAATTGTAGTGAGTGGATGTGGAATGACACCTACAACCTGTGGAGTGGCTCCAAGTGCCCTTTCAGCCAGCAGTGAGGGGGTAGAGGCACAGTGACCGTTACCAGGTCCCAGTGCAGAGCAGACCAGCTAACTCCATAACCCGTTGAGGAGGCACGGCGATTGCAAGAAATTGGAGGTGTGTGTTGTGTCTTACAGCTACACAAGAATTGCCGCGGCCGCTACAGGTTAAAGCGGTGGGGCCAGGTGAGGGGGGTTTGAGAGACTACCACAAGAAGATGAATTAAATTTTTCCTCGTGGTCATCTCTCGAAATCCCCCCCACCCAGCCCAACCGCTCTTACCAGCAGCGGATGCACAAGAGCACCTACCCTAACGCCTGAAGTGTTTACTGAGCGGCCCCTTAGCACCCAGGGCCTAGGATACCTGCTGCCGTAAGGTGCCACTGGTGACAGATACTCAGTGTCCTTCTTGAAGAGCACCCCCTGATTCAAGAGCAGACTGACTTCTGCTATGGGGGGCCCTGCTTTCTAGGTCTGCCATTAGAGGAGCGGAGCAGGCCCAAGATCCCACATCTCCTTTGCAACTTCCCTCTGCTTTCTCACAGGAGGACCACACAGATGAAAGCACCCCAGTTACATGCAGGTTTATGGACACTTTTCCTCACGCTGCACAATGACATAGCTGCCTTTAAGCAGAAAGCAGCCCAGGATATCAAAGAGGTCCGATGGGAGACATGGTCGAACGGATCAACAACGCACTGGAGCAGAGCAGCAAAGGAGAAGGAACTCTAAACGTTCCGGCACTAGCTGGCAGAGCTTGGAGGCCAGAATGCGGATCTCCAATTTCATATGGAGGACTTAAAGAACAGATCCCAAAGATCCAATATTCTAATCAAATGAGTTCCACTGCAGGCAGACTCTGCCAAACAGAAGGATTATATCCTCTGCGTCTTCTGCCACATAGTACCAGCACTCGCCGACAAAAATATCATCCTGGACCGCACTCAGAGCATGCCGCCCCTCCAACAGCCCCTGCCCTGCAGCACATATTGACATGCCTACACCACTACTGTCCGAAAGAACTGATCATGAGAGACCAAAGGTGTGTCGCCTTTGAAGGTTTGAATATACCCAGACCTCCCCCTCATCACACTGCAACGCCGTAGAGCACTGAAGACAGTCCCCACATTCCTCCTGCTGAAAGGAGTAAAACACAAATGGGGACATCCATCAGGCCTTATTTTTGTCTGGAACGGCAAGATTAATGTTGTGCACAACCTTGAAGAGACCTGACCAATCAAGTGAGACAGCCCTCCACTCTCACAACAGCGATAGCATCCTTCCCAGCACCAGATGTGAAAGAAAAACAGCAAACCCTCAGCTGCTTTTTTTGGATCGCTATGCACAAAAGACAGGCTTAACTGGGACATTCACAACAGATTACAGTGACAGAGGCTAGACTGACAGACGACTGGTGTTCCCAAAATCCCACAACAAAAGACTACACCGTTTTTTCTGCAGCACACCAGATGTATGCCAGGATCGATTACTTTCTCTTCACTACACCTCCTGTCGACAACTACACATACAGACATCAGGGTAGCAGCCTTGTCGGACCATGCCCAATACAATTACTCTATGTACACAGCCTGTGCCCACTGTCACGTGTGGCATTTCACCCCCAAGTCATTTGCTTATAAGCCTATCATTACAGGAATCAGAAGCATCATACAGGCCTACCTTGCCTCCAATGATAACCTAGATATTTCAGGAGCTCTACTTTGGGACACTTAAGGCTGTAGTGAGGGGGAATTCATGGCTATAGCTGTTAAGCTCAACAAAGATGGGCAGGACAAACATTCAACATTGGAGGACCCCCAGTGTCCTAGAAGATACCCACGACCGTCCTATTCGAATAAGATACAACACCAACACACATTGGCCAGGAAGCAAGCTATAGCCTAGATATCGATACTGCACAACAAATTGTTTACCTGTCGGTGTAGTTTTGCAGCTTGAAGACTTTCTGGATTCACTATACTGTGCATTATTCTGCGGTCTAGTGGTTGGGTCCAGAATCGTAGTCTTTTTCGTGGCCCAGGCGGGTGTCGACGTCCCACCATTTGGGGTCCTCGTGACGTCAGCGTGCTTCCCCCAGAAGCTCCCAACTTTGGGCGCCATCTTCGGATTCTTTTTTGTTTTGTGCCATCTTTGTTTATCCTTTTCCGTTTTGGTGGTCTTTTTCCATTCTTATAATTTCTTTTAAATCCCCTGTTCCTCCTGTCTCATCTTTCTGGCAGAGGTGGGTGGGTTCACTAGTGAATCAAGAAAGTCTTCAAGCTGCAAAACTACACCGAAAGGTAAGAAACTATTTGTTTTGCAGCGTGAATCTTTCTGGATTCACTATGCTGTGCATAGACATTGTAGCGGTTTGCTAAGTTTGTGGTGACTGGGTGGAAGATGAGTTGTTTGTTGAATACATGTTGAAGCATCTTTTGTCCTACTTGTGCTTCCTTGTTTATCTGTATATCCATGCAGTAGTGCTTAGTGAACATGTGCACTGAAGCCCATGTTGCCACCAGGCAAATGTCTTGGATGGGTGCGTTTGCCAAGAAGGCTATTGTTGCTCTCTTTTTTCTGGTAGAGTGGGCTTGTGCCGCTCCTTGTAGTTCTTGACCTGCCTGCGGCAGAATTGTATTGTCTGTGCGATCCATCGTGATATGGTGTTTTTTGTTACCAGTCTTCCCAAGAAACTGCTTGCGAAAGACACAAAGAATTGTTTTTCTACAATCCTTAGTTCAATGTAATGCATCACTGCTCTTCTAGCGTCCAGATTGTGTAGTGCTCTTTCTGCGCTTGTGGATTGTTTCTGGAAGAAAATTGGTATCTGTATTGTCTAGCTCAAGTGGAACCTTGACACCACCTTTGGCATAAAATGTGGGTCCGTTCTCATTACCACCCTGTCATTGTGAATTTGAATGTAGGGTTCTTGTAGTGTTAGCGCTTGCAGTTCGCTTACCCTGCATAGCGAGGTGATTGCTACCAGAAAGGCTGTTTTTATGGTGAGCATATTCAGAGAGGCCTTGTGAATGGGTTCGAAGGGTGCCTTTACAAGTTGCATGAGCGCTAGATAGAGGTTCCAAGCTGGTGGTGGTACCCTTTTTGGGGATGGGGGCGGGGGGGATTCTTTTGGCCTCTTCCAGGAATCTTTTTACCCCCTGGGATGTAAAGGAACTTTTTCCCCTCTTGTGTAGGCTACTATTGCTGCTAGGTGTACCTTTAGTGAGGTGTAGCTTAGGTTGCTTTTTAGCAAGTGTGATATCTTGGCACTGTTGATTCCCTGGTGATTTTCTTCTGTAGCTTTTCCTTGTTGCACCATTGGGTGAACCTTTTCGTTTTTGCTACGTAACACTTCCGTGTGGTAGGTCTCCTTGCCTCCCACAGCACCGCCAGTGTGCTCTCTGGGAGTTTTAGGTGTGCGAACTCTAAGTCTTCAGGAGCCAAGCTGCTAGGCTGAGGCTCTCCGGTTCTGGGTGGAGCACCCTTCCGTCTTGCATTGAGAGCAGGTCTCTTCTTTTTGGGAAGTTGTGTGGTGGCCCCTGTGACATTTCCACTATCTGTGAGAACCAGGACTGCCTGGCCCACTGTGGTAGTATCAGTGTCTTGTTGCTTGTTCTGCACTTGCCGAGCACCCTGTGCATCAGCGGTATTGGGGGGAAAAGTGTAGGCAAATGTCTTCGACCAGCTTATCCATTGGGCATTTCCTTGCGATTGCTGTCCTGGCTGTCTGGATGCGAAGTTTTGGCATTTTCCATTCTGGTGTGTTGCAAACACGTCTATTTCTGGGGTCCCCTACTTTTTGTATAGCTTTTGCTTCTCCTGTGTATTGAGCTCCCACTCGTGGGATGCTGATGTCAGTCTGCTGAGTCGGCCTGCTTCCACATTTTCCTTTCCTGGTAGATGTATCGGCAGGAGGTCTATTTGTAGTGGGATGGCCCACTTCCATATCTCCTGCACTGGGCTTGATAGCGCCACAGTTTGTGTACCTCCCTGCTTGTTGATGTAGAACATCGTTGTGGTGTTGTCAGTTTTTATAGACACCCCCTGCCCGTACAGTTGTCTCTGGAAGGCTTTTATGGCAAGGAACATAGTCTTTAGGTCCAGGTAATGGATGTGTCTTATCGCATCTGTGTGTATCCACAAACCCCTCACTTTGAGTTGGCTCATGTGCGCCCCCATCCCATTTGGGATGAGTCTGTTGTGATGATCACTGTTGGAGTTGGTGGTGTAAATTGTTTCCCTTTGGTTTTTTTTTTTTGAAATATATTTTTATTGCAGAATCAGGAATAACCAAGATCAACAGGCCAACCTATACATTGATGGCCCTCAACATTCAGACCGATAGTAACATCATACACAGCCGATTAGCCCACATCCCGGAGGCAGGGCGGCGTATCAATGAATCAGTTCACTGGAGGCACCTCAGTGTGCGCCCTGGTCGGGCCATAGGTCGAATGCAACATATCGTGACTGCTTTTACCCCATAACAACCTATTCACCCCACTCCAGCCCGCGCTAGGTCAGTCCATCAGTATTTCTCCCAACCGTGATGAGTACTTCCCAGGACCCCCCGGTTCCGGGAGGCTGCCGCGGAGCCGGCTAATCTCCCCTCCCATGATCCACTCCCAATATCCCCCCCTCCCCACCAACTGCTGCTAATGCGGGCTCCAATCTTCCTCTCCTGCTCTAGGGTGCCAACTATCAGGAAGTTCTGACATTCAAACAGTTCCATGGAATCCCGTCCAATATCTAATCAGATTCCTCGCCTTCTGTTAAGTAGTCCCGTAAAGCTTGCACCACCAGCTCCCAGGACCGGGCCAGTTCCAAACATTTCTCGTTACCAGTTCTAGTCGCCTGACGCATCCTTAACACACTCTCACAGCCCGACCATTTCAGCAACTCATTCCTCCATCGCCGCACAGACGGCCCCTCTTTAGACTTCCAGTGCCAAGTGATTTCCCGCTGTGCCAGTATTAAACCCAACCCAATGAATTTGCTCGTCACCTTGGTCTTTTTGGTGTGCGGGAACCAAAGAAGCAGGCATGCAGCCATGTCAAAGTCCACCTCCCGATCCGTAACCGCCTGCAGGATGTCTCCTATCTCAGACCAGTAATTCCCTAATCTTGGGCACCCCCACAGCATGTGGTCCAGATCTACCGCAGGCACTAGACATCTGGGGCATACGGCGTCAAGCACCTGAAAGTGTCGACGCAACCTCTCCGGAGTCAAATACGCTCAATGAATAACAAAAAAATGCACCTGTTGGAACCTCGCGTTCCTTGTACCTTTCCAGGTCCTGTGCAGCACCTGGGCCCATACGGCGTCTGGGATTTGTTTACCTATGCTGGCCTCCCATCGTGACTTCAACTCAACCAAAGGCACCAGTCCCTCGTTCAACATTCTGTTGTGGAGGCAGGTCACCGCCTTGACGGTGCCCGCGGCCATCACCACGTATTGGCACGCCATCGTCAGCTCCGGTTCTACCAGTCCAGTTCCCCAATGCCGCTGCATCGCAGCGGTAACCGCCGCATGCAACAGGAAGGTACCATTCGGCAGGCCAAATTGCTCTTGTAAAGTCTGGAATGGGGCCAGCGTCCCGTCCACATAGAGGTCTCCCACCATCTGCAAACCCAGGTCTTCCCACGTTAGCAGTTGGGACCAATCACCGCCATGCGGCAAGGCAGTCAGCATTCCCAGTGGAATCTCCGGAGCATACGGCCGGCGCTTCCCAGCCCTCTTCAGGTGCCGAATCCAACACAATCTAAGCGTCCTCTCCTCCATCGTAAGACCCCTATCAGCCAGTCTCTGTTGCATCACAATAGCCGACAAGACATGCCTCTGAACGCCAATCCCCCGGCCGCTATCAGGCCCCCTAAATTCCCTGGCCACATTTTGAGTCAGGATCTGGAGCTGCGCCGCCAAATAGTATAACTCAAAGTCGGGGACTGCCATCCCCCCTTCACATTTGGGTCTCATCAAGGTGGTCAGCGCCACTCTCCGGCGACCCTGGCCCCAGAGAAAGCCAGTCACCAACGTCCTCAGTTCCCTAAAGATCCTCTGCGGGATCCATATCGGCAATGTTCTAAAATAATAGAGCAACCGCGGGAGAGCCACCATTTTCAGCAGCGCAACACGACCCAGCACTGACAGCGGAAGGGACGCCCAGAATTCCATACTACCCCTCAACGCCCGGATGCAGCGCCCCACATTCCCCTCAAGGAGGTCCAGTGTGTCATGGTAGATGCGCACTCCGAGATAAACAAAGCAAGAGGGTTCCCACACTACCGGCCTCGTGAGCAGGGGGCAGTGCGCGGTCTTCCGCAACGGAAACACACAGGTCTTAGTCCAGTTCACCCTGAGGCCCGAGAGCTTCCCGAACCTGCTCAACATGTCCACTGCGCCTTCCAACGCCCTCCCAGAGTCCGCTAAGTACAATAACAGGTCGTCGGCATATAGCGAGATATAGTGCGAGTCAGGACCCTGTGCTATTCCCTCGTAAAGAATGCCTGATCTAGCCTGCGCCGCTAGCGGTTCCATAGCCAGGGCAAAGAGCAGTGGGGAAAGCGAGCAACCCTGCCTCGTGCCCCTGCCAACCGGATAAACCTGAGAAACCAAGGTCCCCAGCCGTACCCGCGCCTTAGCCGAGGAGTAAAGTACTCTTGTCCAACGCCGGAACCCCTCTCCAACTCCGAACTTCAACAGCACGCCATCCAGAAAATCCCACTCCAAGCTGTCAAACGCCTTCTCTATATCAACCGTCAACACCACTGGGCCCAGTTCCGCCTCAGCTGCACTATCTATAACCCCGATCAGCCGACGAACATTCATCGAAGTGTTCCTAGACGGGATAAAGCCCGCCTGGTCCCCATGCACCAGGGAGGTCATCAGCGGTAGGAGCCTGGTAGCTAGGATACGACTCAAGATCTTGTAATCTACGGTCAGCATAGACAACGGACGATAAGAAGAGACATCCAATGCATCCCTGCCTGGCTTCAGCAGCGGCACCACCAGCGCCTCCCTCATCGAGTCGGGCAACCGCCCCAATTGTCTCGCTTCCTCAAATACAATCTGCAGCCTGGGTGCTAACACCTCCATAAATTTAGCGTAGAACTCGACCGGCAGTCCATCTACCCCAGGGGTTTTGTTCCGTGCCATATGGGCAATTGCCCCTTTGATTTCCGCCAGGGTGATGGGCCCCCCTAGATCCCGGGCTTCCTCCCCATCCAGTAACGGTAAAGGAATCTGTTCCAGGTAATCCCCTATTTCCGTGACCGTCGCCTCGAGGTGGCTGGCATACAGTCCTGAATAGTAAGATTGGAAGCGCCCCAGGACCGCTGACTGCGAGTAGACCACCTCCCCGTCCTCCTGTCGCACACTCAGGACCGGGCACACCCTAGGGTTCGGATCAGCCAGCTTCGCCAGGAGCGTGCCCACCTTATCCCGCTCCTCATGCACTTTCACAGCATATAATTTGTAATCATAGCACCGCAACCTCTCTGTCTCAGTCGCCACATTCTCCTTGGCTCGCAACAATCGGTCCTGAATCTCCGGCCTCTCGGGCCTCTGCTGTTCCACCCCTCTCAACACTTCTTCCGCTTTCGCAAGGTCATTCAGCACCGCCCCTCTCACGGTCAGAAACCTCCCCATACACACCCCTCTCACCACCACTTTCATAGCGTCCCATTCAATCGCTCTAGCCGCTGTCGATCCAGCATTTTCCTCAAAATAACCGTCTATGCCCTGGCGGACCGTGTCGCAAAACACCGGGTCCTCCAGCGTCTCCGGACGCAGTCGCCACGTAGGGACTGCCGATCTCGCCAGCTGCCATTGCATAGAGATCAACAGGGGGTTATGGTCCGAGATGGTCCTGGACAAATACTCAGAGCCAGTTACCACCCTCGCCAATGCATCGCTACACAGCACTGAATCCAGTCTAACATGGAGGTCATGCAGCGTTGAAAAGTAGGAGTAATCTCGAGTTTCGGGGTGTTGCGCCCTCCACACATCCACCAGACCCCACTTATCCTGCCAGTCCCGCCTATGGGACGCTAGACGGCGCACAGGGGAGTCAACTAAGGGCGGGTGCGATCTGTCCATCAGCACATCAGTAATGGAGTTAAAATCCCCTGCCAACAGTACGGGGCCTGCCAAATAATACGCCAGTGATCGCGATAAACCCTCGAAGAAACGAGCCTGATCAGCATTGGGGGCATAGATGTTACACAGCACCACCTCCCTTCCATGTAGCCGCCCCTCCACTACCACATAGCGACCCTCTGGATCTATCTTCTGACTAGTGACTTGGAAAGGCGTGCCCGCCCTAATCCAGATCCATACCCCTCTGGCGAATGCCGAATAAGTCGTGCCAAACACCTGACCCCTCCACCTCTTCTGCAACGCTCCACATTCCTGCTGCGTCAAGTGCGTCTCCTGAAGCATCGCTATTTGAACACCCCGCCTCACCAGGTAGGCGTGTACCTTGTGGCGCTTCACCATAGTTCGAAGACCCCGGACATTCCATGTGATACATTTCAGGTTAGGTAACGTCCCCATAGAGCATCAATCCCAACAGTAGCGCATGCCAATATGTGTAACCCGCATTGCAGCAATGGTGCATCCCCTTCAAAACATGTACCCCAACTCCCCCCAACCCCCTCCCCAGGACAGGGCCTAGTAACCCAGCTTCAGCCCCGTTCCAAACCGTAAACACCCAACACATCACACTAACCTGTGGTCGACACCACAGAAGACCTTAAGGGTCTATTGAGGGCTATGGAGCCCCTAACCAGGACGACAGAGCAACCACCCCGCGCCCACAGCCCCATATTGCTAGTGCAGCCCCATACCTGGTAGGCAAAAAAGGTCAGGATCAATCGCCCCTTCAGGCCACCCAGAAGTGTTCAGCAGCTATTAGCATCATCCATTAAAGATACCATCTGATGTCTGTGGGGTGACCTCCGGTCCCAGCCCTCCACCCGCTTCTGAGTTCTCTTCACCGGATTTCACTCCTTCCTCCTCCGATGCCGAGCCTCTGGAAGCGTCTTCTTGCTGTGACCCCGTAATGCTAGCCGTGGCCTCCAACGCACTCTGTCTATCGGCCAGCATTTGTGCTTCCCGCTCAGCTCGTTGGCGCCTGTTCCTGGAGCGGATACGCTGGGACTGCCTGACCCTGACCGGCTGCTGTCGATCCCTGGTAGGCCTGTGTGCACGATCAGTCCCCGCACGATACAGTTCCAGCCAGGACCATGCTTCATCGGGCGTTTGGAAAAAATGAGTCCGGTCATCAACTATGACCCGTAGCTTGGCCGGAAAAAGCAAGGAGTATTGGATTCCTTCTTCTCTTAGCTCCTTCTTCACCGACAGGAAGGAAGCCCTGCCCCTCTGCACTTCCTGCGTGTAATCCGGAAAAATCGTCACCTTACTGTTATCCACCTGGAAGGGCCCCAGGGATCTCGCAGTGGCAGTGATCGCGGTCAAGATAGCATCAAGGCGGAGATTCAGACGTTGTTCCTGTGGTGACGGCCCTGTCGTGATATCGCCCTCCACGTCCTCAGATCCCGTGTCTCCACGCTCAGGCGGCGCCACGACGCCATTTCCCTGCGCGGCCATCTTGAGCAAGCAGTTCCCACCGAAGACAGCCAATGGTGGCGGTCCCTCCGGACGGTTCGGTCCTAGGCTCGCCCTGTGATGTCCATGCGGGGCCAGCTTCCCCTCCACCACTCCCAGCCGGTAACCTCCAGTCCAGAGGTGCAGGCCCCTCAACAATTACAGTGCGCCCCAGGTCCAGGGAGCACACGCCCTCCCGCGATGGCGGGCAGCCAGAAGCTCGTGTCCCCGGGCAGGTCCAGCCAGCCGCACCAGAATGGGCTCCGTCCCAACCCGCCGTCCTCGCCGAGCCTGCGTTCTTCAGCCCACCTCCCGCGCCAGGAGAGGGTCGGCCGCAATCGGCGGGCGGTGCCACCCAGATTCTTCAAGTAGGGACAGGCAGCCGTTGGTGCAAGAGAGCACTCCCCTGGCAAACACTGGGTTGGTCGTGGGAGCTCGCCCCAGGCCCCACTGCAGATCCTGCTATTCCCCGCCGGGTAGCGTGTGCACCCCCAGACGCCCAGCGTAGACTCACTCGGAGCAGTGCACAATGTCCCGAACTGGGCCACAGAACGCAGGCCACCGCTGCTTCAGCACTCGTTGGGGCCGAAATATCAGTGCGCAGGCCCAGCGCACCCCTGCCGGCCCCCGGGCGGGCCCTGCATCGGCGATCAGTCCGCCAGCTGCCACTCGGCCAATCCGCCCCTCGGGACGCCACTGGCAGCTCCCACTGCAGCACTCCGGTACTCCTTGCCTCCCGCTGCGTCTCTGCTGCCTCCGCTGCGGCTGGCTTAACGGCCCGGCGGCCCTTCGCTCCAGCCGCGCCCTGCCCGCCCAGCGCAAGCCGGGGCCCAGCTCTCCAGCCGGCCGGGGAATAAGGGGGGGAGGGGCGCCACCCACCTCCGCTCGCCGCTTCGGTCTCCGCTGCTGCTCTGGCCCGCACCTGCAGTCCGCCTCCCGGCTCACCGCTCGGAGCAGCCCTCTAGGCGCCTTCCTTCAGTCTCGCGCCTCCTCACAGCGTAGCCCTCGGCGCTTTCATTTATTCGGCGCCGCCATCTTGCCGTCTTGGTCCGGCCAGACCGGGCCAGTCTCCAGGTCAGCCCACACTCGGCAACCAGGGGCCAGTCGGGGTCCGGACGCAGCCCACTATGTCAGTGACCCTCCAGGACCTCAATGTCCGCCGTCAGGTGACCAGGGGCTCGGGTTTGCAGGAGAAAGTACGGGGCTTGGCGCGGAGCAACTCGCTCACGCAGCCATCCCGGTCGGCGCTCAAGCCACGCCCCCTAAATTGTTTCCCTTTGTTATGTTCTTTTTGTTCCACCATGTGATCTCCTCTTGCACTGCGTGCATTACAATCACTAGATCTTCCCAACTCCGTTGCCTGTGACCATTGCTGCTGTAGCTATTCCTGGAATGGTCTCATGTGGAGTCGGATATTGGAGACTAGGTGTATGCAGGACGCCATCATCCCCATGAGCTTGCTCACTGTCAGATGTTGAACCTTCCCGTAGTGAAATGTCTCCTTCAGCAGTGCAAAGGTTCTCTTCTCGCTGGGGAACACCCTGCCCTGAATGGTGTTGATCTGTGCACCCAGGAAGATCTTGACCTGTTCCGGTTCTATTGAGGACTTCCCCCAGTGTATCGAGAACCCTAGTTCTGTCCGTGTGTGCGTGACCCGCTGACCATGTAGTTTGCATTGGTTGTAGGATTTGGCCTTTACCAACCAGTCGTCTAGGTAGGGATATATATGTATTCCCTGCCTTCGTAAGTGCGCCGCTACCGCAGCTAGGCATTTTGTGAAGACCCTTGGTGCGGATATTAGTCCAAAGGCTAGGGCCGTGAACTGGTAGTGCGCTCCGTTGATGGCAAATCTCAGTAGATGTTGGAGTTTTTGGTTCATGGGAATCTGGAGGTAGGCATCCTTGAGATCCATAGTGGACAAAATCCCCGTCCCTTATTTGTGGTATAACTTCTTGTAGGGATTTTATCTTGATTTTGAGTTTTTATGTATTGGTTTAGGAACCGTAGGTCCAGGATGGGCCTTAACATTTGGTCCACTTTTGGTACGAGGAAGTAGTTGGAGTACACTCCCTTGTTTCTTTCCTTGAACTGCACTGTTTCTATTGCCTCCTTGTGGAGGAGTTCTTGTGCTTCCTGCAGGAGGAGTGTGAGCTCTTTTGTTGAGCGCGTTTTGTTAGTTGGCCCCCTGTTTGGTGGCCTTTTTTCCGGTTCTATATAGTATCCAAACTGTATGATGTTCAGTATCCATTTGTCTGTTATTTTCTTCCACTCCTGGAAGAAGTGTCTGAGTCTGCCTCCTACCGGTGTTTCATGTTCGCTGATTTTTCTTGTGTGCCCGCAATTGTTTTTTGGGTTTTTTGTTGTGCCACCCCAGCAGAGATGTTTGGATGTGCACGTTCGATACAGCGGAGTCACTTGGAGGTGGGTTGCTGCCCCCCATTTCTTGTTTGTCCCCGTCCGGTCGCCCTAAAAAGGACTGGCCCCTAGGTTGGTACTGCCAGTTTTGCTGTTTCTGTGCCTGGTTGTTACCCTGGTATGTCTGCTGGAAGGTTTGGTGCGACGTTCCAGGCTGGTTTCCTCCTCTGCCGTTCGGCCTCCTTGAGGGGGTGCCCCTTCTCATTCCTCTGAAATGCAGCGCTCCCATGGACCTCGTAGGCTCATGATCCTTTTTGAGCTGTGTCAGCTTCTTGTCCACTGGTGTGAGGAACAGTTCCCCATTGATGGGTGTGTTCAGAATATTGTTCTGGACTTCCGGCTTGAAACCTGAAATCCTTAGCCAGGCATGCCTCCTCTGTCACTCCAATCATAAGCCTGCTGGATGAGTCTGCCGCATCCAGGGCCGATTTTGGGCAGGTGTGTTGCCCTCTGCTGGTATTGTTCCGGGAGATGTTGGAGCAGCTGTCTGACCTCCTCCAAATGTTGGTACGTATGTTTGTTTATTATGGCATTGGAGTTCGCAATGCACCAGTGAATTGCTGCATTCCTTTCTATTTTACTCCCTGTGAGGTCTATCCTCTTACTCTCCTTGTCTGGAGGTGGCCCAGAGTTTGTGGGAATGTTGGCCCTCTTTCTGGCTGTTGCTACAATGATAGTCAGCTGGCACAGATCCCTGGATATATGCTGGGTCCCTTGAGGAATGATTAGATTTCTTCTCTGTTCTAGGGGTGACAGACCTCAGGTTGATGGTTCCTTGAAAGCTTCCCTGCCCTGGTCCAGTACACTTGGAATCATGGGTAAGAATTGGCTCCTAGTTTGAGTGGGGATCAGGTTCTTTTAGAGGAAGAACGCCTTTGGTTTCTCTTCCTCCAATTTTACCCCATAAGTTGCTGTAGCATTCTTGATGACCATGTTGTAGATGCCAATGTTGTCTGGCGGCGAAGGCCTTGACGGATATGACTATGGCTTCTTCTGGGCTTTTGGCGTCAATGTCCTGCCAATCCAGGTCCTGCGCCACCGAGGATGTCGATTCCAAGTTAGTTTCTCGATCTTCCTCGCCTTCTCCCTCGTAATACGGGCCATCGACCTGTTCTGCTGGCTCTGGAGTTTTCGGCTGGTCAGCGGCGTCTAACTCCTCTTCGACAACCGTCAAGGGCTTCAAAGGGGTGGTGTATCTGCTCATCCGTTTGTCAAAATCCTTCTTTCTCTGGAGGATACGGTCCATTTCGGCCTCGAGCCTTCTTTCCTTCCTCTCCATTTCAGCTGCTTGTTCAGGGTTTCTCTTAGATGTCAATGTTGACGTCGAAGTTGCCTTTGGGTCTTTTTCCTTCGGCGTCGAGCGTGCCTTTTTTGGGGAGTGCTTCGACGACCTAGGTTTTTCTTGAGCTTTCGCCGGCTGGGAGTCCTTTTCGAAGGATGCGCTGGGTTGTTTGTCCATGGACGCAGCGGTGGCTGTTGATTGCTTCGACGGCAGTGCTCCTTTCGAGGACTTTGGCTCCGTTTTTTGAGTGTCTGCCAGGGTTTTAGGGGGTTGACGTCTTACCTCTTTTGTCGACTTATCGATCCCTGCTACCGTGTAGTCCTCTGGTCCCTTGGCGATGTAGTCCTCTTCTACACTGGAGAGGCCCAAGTCCCGGAGTGACAGGGGTTGTCCTTGCCCATGCATGGTGTAGTTCGATGTCCTCTGTCTCACCCTCACTCTGGGGTCTTGGGGGTGAATGCAGAGCAGGCGTTGCAATCCTTGCTTCCGTGGTCGATTGTCAGGCAGAGTTGCACACTGGATGCTGGTCCTTCTGCACGTACTTTGGCATTTATTGTAAAATTTGAATGAGTTTTGTCCATACCTGCGTTCAGGGGGCCCCGTGTGCGCATTCTCCATTGGACGCCGAAGTTCTTTATCTTGCTCTCCTTCTTAATCGTCCCGGCTGTGTTGCTGGTCGGGATATGAAAACTCCAATTTTTCTGTAGTTTTCTGGTTGATTTTTTTCCTCTTTACAAAGAAACTCCCCCGTGACGATCTAGACCCAATGACGGAAAAAAATCTGAAGATGGCGCCCAAAGGTGGGAGCTCCGGGGGAAGCACGCCGACTTCACGGAAGGACACCAAATGGTGGGATGGAGAAGCCCACCTGGGCCACGAAAAAAAAAAAAAAAAAAAACCCCACAAGACTACGATTCCGGACCCAACCACTAGACTGCGGAATGCACAGCGTAGTGAATCCAGAAAGATTCACCCTGCAAAACACACCTTTCTTCACACTAAGCAGAAGTACTATGATGGCGGTAACAAGGTGTCTGGGGTGTCTTCTCTTACATTGTCTTAGGGCCCAAGTCCAACACTATAGGGTTTCAGAAATTCAGGGTCAGTCTGTCCTAGAGTCTGCCACGATGAATGAATAGCGGTGGAATTTAAACGCTTCTAAACTGAGCTATACTCAGCTGAGTAACTCTGTCACGCATGTGGAAATATGCATCCTGCAAGTCCAACGCAACCATCCAGTCTCCAGGGCAGCCAGGACCTGAGCTAAAGTCAGCATCTTGAACTTCTCCTTCCAGAGGAAGCCGTTGACACTCTTGAGGTCCAAGATAGGGCACAGGCCCCCTTTGCCCTTCTTGGGAACCAGAAAGTAGTGGGAGTAGCAACCACGTCCTACTTCTGGCCCAGGAACGTGCTTGATGGCCCCCTTGGCCAAGAGGGCCGTAACTTCCTCCTGCAGAAGTTGCAAGTGATCCCCCTACAACATGTGGTGGTACTGCGGTGGCATGGCTGGAGGGGGTCGCCTCGAAGGGGAGGGAGTAGCTCCTTTAGACGATTTGCAGCACCTACCTGTCCGAAGTGATGGTACGCCAGTGGAGTAGGTGATGGCGAACCCTGCCTCCTACTGGCATTGAATGGGCCTGAAAGCTCGGACTAGGAAGGCTTTGAAGCAGATGCTGCGGGAGTGGACTGACCAAGCCTCTGTCCCCTTGCACTGCCACGGCGGTTACCACGTACGCGTTAGGTTGGTTCAGTGGCTGGACGAACGTGTGGGGGCGTCCTTTCCTTATCCACGAAAGGGACGAAAAGCAGAAGTCTGCTGGCACTGGCCCGATAAGTCCCAAGAACTTGGCCGTACCCCTTGAGTCCTTGAAACACTCAAGCGCACTGTCTGCTTTGTCACCAAAAAGGCGACGGCCATCGAAGGGCATGTCCATGAGCGTGTTCTGGACATCCCCCGAAAAATTGGCTGACCTCAGCCAGGCGTCGCGACGGATCGCCACTGTCGTGGAAATCGCTCTGCCTAGCGAGTCCGTGGTATCAAGTCCACATCGGATGGAGTATCGTGTTGCGTCCCGCCCCTCAGCAAGAGCCTGGGCAAGCCGTGTCTGGGCCTCCTCCGGACACTGAGGCATCACGTCCGCCACCGTATCCCACAGAGAGTACGTGTAACGGCCCAAAAGGCATGCGGTATTGATGAACCGCAACCCCAAGCTGACTGAGGCGAACAGTTTCTTCCCAAACTGATCAAGCCTTTTGGATTCCCGATCCGGGGGAACCATCGGAAATGTGGTCTATGACGTAGAGGCCTGGATCACTAGACTCTTGGGTGGGGTGTAAGGACAGAAAGCAGGGGTCGCCCGGAGCCAGGCGGTAGCGTCGGGCCACGTTCCGATCCACAGGGGGCACTGTGAAGGGCTTGGACTAAGTGCCCATCAGAACTTCCGTGAGGGCCTCATTGAACGGCAGCATAGGCTCCGAAGAGCTTACTGGAGGTTGAAGCACCTCGGTGAGGAGATTAGTCCTCATGGCTGCAGCAGGGAGTTCAAGAGCCAAGGCCTTGGCTGCCCTGCGCAACACCACACCATATGTAGCACCCTCCTCCGTAGCCACGGAGGGATGAGAGAACAATCCAGTGTCCGACGATGTGTCAAGACCACTGGCCTCCCCCAGTTAGTCTGCCCAGTCCTGACTTAGCTGGAGGGTCCTCAGACCCCTCCCAGTCCTCCCCTTCATCCGTGTCCTGATAAACAGGCATAAATGACGGAACCGGGTCATAGATAAATTGTTCACCCACCGACGCTGGAGACTGCGCCGAGCGGCGCCAGTCCGAGGCCGGATCCGAACGTGAAACCAGGAGCAGTGTCATATGAGGGCGGCGCCGGGAGTGGCACTATAGGGGTCGGTGCTAGCAGAGTCGTGAGGTCGACTGGCGTCGACCGGGTTCCAGGCCTGGATCCCGGGGGGGGTTCTCCGGCGCCAGGACCTAAGTCGCCGACAGCGCCGGCATGCTAGGAACCCCAGTCGGACCCACTGGGCCCGAAGGCGCGCGCCGGCGGGTCTCGAGGGTGGAAAGAGTCCTCATGGCCAGGAGGAAGTCTCGATTCTCACCCAGAGTCGCATTGAGCCCAGGGACCGGAGGGTGTGGAGCTGGATGTGAAGGCTCCGGCGGAGCCTTGTGGGTGGTGCCACCTGAACCCTCGGCTGAGTCGCGCAAGGGGAGTCAGAAGAGCGATGTCGCCTCTTCAACAACTTCATCCCATGCCTCGACTTACCTGAATGCGAGGACTTGTAACCAGACCAGCGGTGGTGGCTGCGGCTCCGCGACCGGTCCCTCGACTTCCTCCGAGCGGCACAAGAAGCTTACTGGACCGCTCCCGCCTAGCTTTCGAGGTCAAGGCCCGACAGTCAGGGCACGACTTGTCATCGTGGTCGGCCCCTAGACAGTAGAGACACTGGCGGTGGCGGTCGGTGACAGGCATCACTGCTTGAAACCGGGCATCCATACCGGCACCAGGAGTCGAAATTGACTCGAAAAAGATAGTCAAAAAGACCAAAAAGTTAGTCAAAAAGTGACTAAGGGTATTAGCTCTTCCTGGATCTGCGCTTGCTAGCGTGGAAAAAAGAACTGACGTCAGCACGCGAGGGTGGTGTCTATGTACTCAGACGACATACATTACATAAAAGAAATAGGCAGTAGGGAATAATGCGCAAGAACAGTGTTAAACTATATCTTATCTTTATCTAGGTGAGTAGTGTATGCTCTGGGGCAAAGATACAACCACTACCAAAGGTTGTAACAGCAGGTAGATAATTATCCACCATAAATTCTAAAGACCATTTCTCCACCCTAGCAACTCTAGAGAGTTCAAATGTCCATATCAATAACAACCGTTTCATTTATATAGTTTTCGGTCTTTTCTTTATTTTTCAATGTAAATTCATGATTCAGTCCAATCACCGGATACAGGATATAAATAAATCTTCAATCTCCAATGAGGGACAGGATGCAGTCACACTGGAGACCTTTCATCGGTGCATGCAGGCGACAGCGGAATGGCTCCGGTTGAACTCGTTACAGTTCAACGGAACAAAGACGGAGGTTTTACACTGTTCCACCGATCGAGTTCCTCGCGACCTCCCAGTAGACTTCTGGCCTCCGTCCTTTTCAGAGACGGTGTCTGCGGCACAATCAGCGCGCAATTTAGGCGTCACTTTTGGGCCTAACCTGCAGTTGGATCTACATGTGAATAAGATCTCTTCAACATGTATGATGCTGATTCGTATGCTGCGCAAGGTCCTTCCTCTCCTCCCTGTGCAAGCCAGACCAGAAGTAGTGCGTTGTACCATCCTAAGTCGACTTGACTATTGTAACGCACTACTTCTGGAGGCCCCGGGAACACTCTTGGGCAAGTTGCAAAGGGTGCAAAATATCGCTGCTAAACTCGCCCTCTCTCGCCCCTATCACAGTTCTTCTACGGCAGCACTGCAAGAACTTCATTGGCTGCCAGTTCATCTACGGGTGCGCTACAAAGCAGCGTGTATTGTGTTTAGGGCTATTCATGACCTGGGCCCCATTCCTTTGCGACGAATGTTTGCCTGGTATTGTCCATCTAGAGCTTTACGCTCCTCGTCTTCCAGGCTACTGGTAGTTCCACGATTCCAGAGAGTGAGGATGGGGGGCCGCTCTTTCACAGTAGCGGCAGCCAAACTCTGGAACTCTCTGCCTATATCCTTGAGAAGCCTTGGATATCTTTTATCTTTTAGAAAGGCTCTAAAAACTCATCTTTTTCCCAGGATAGGCTGAGCTACTGTTTTCATTGAGTACGGGTCAAAGCGCCAGGATGCCCTTGGTGGTGATAGGTTGCGCTATATAAGTATGCCACAATACAATACAATACAATGTTACAAATAGCCAACAGATTTTGCTAACACGTGCTTAGTCCGGCTTCTTGGCCAATGACTTAGTCAGGGCTAAAAGCAAACAAATATGTCCTCAAGCTCATATATATACACACATACCATGAAGATTTACATCGTTACGCTAGATTAGAAAAAAGGGGAATTCTAGAGAAAAAAAAAAAGAGGATAGAGACCTACAGGAAATTGATGTGGTAAAAAAAGAAATAAGTTCTCTAAATAGATACATATCACATAAGGGTAAATGTATCTAAAACATAAATACCAAAGAAAGTGAAAAAAGAAGGGATATATGAAATCAGACCCATGACCTCGTGTCTAAAGTGCCAAAATAAAGAAGACCAAATGATATTAGGAATGAGTGCATATACCCATGTGCATAAATTATCAGTCATGCACCCATTATTTCACCTAATAAAAATTATATTATCCTCGTGGCTGACAGAGTTTAACTTCCCAATTATACTATTTTCCTACTCATGTCCCAACGTCTATTATGAAGCTGCAATTCAAAAAATCCTAAAAGGAGCAATTTATAGAATTACTCAAAAAACACTTACTATTTTGTTCATGAAGAGAATTACGAGGCTACACTACTAATACGCACATATCAACCGTACAAGATTTACAGTTATAATAAGTACAGTACCAACTTTTGAACTGAAAAATGAGTACCATGGAGCATTCTCCAATATACGGGTCAATATTCATAACCGCTTGCCTGAAGAGATAATCCTCCTTTGTCATCTCTTCAAACAACCTCTCTAAATTTACCAAGTCTTCAGACAATATCTATTATGCACTTAGAGTATTGTGGTAAAATTTACCTCTATGGTGATATTAGTTGTGCAGCAATTTACTTTATATAGCGAAGAGCGGTCAGTATCTCAACCAATAATTTCGGATCTAAAATGTAGATGCAGAAAATTATTTTAAATTAAGCATCCCACAAATATAAATTAAAACGGTCTAGATTATTTTAAAATTAGTGAAAGGATACCTCAGTTTTTAGGAGGAAATAGTTGCATTCTAGTTTAACAGAAACCTGTTCATATTGCTCAATATATCTCTCGAGCTTGAACCTAAAATAAAACAAATACGTTGCCAGAAATTAAGTTTACATGTTGGAATCTCGAACGGGGGGCCTCACATCCCTCACAATCTCTGATAAACCAAATCTTACCGTCATGGCTGGTTATTCAAATTCCGTCTAAGACTCGTGTTCTCGTCGGCGTCTAGCATCCGCGCCATCTTGAATAGGGCTTATATACAGATTCAAACGATACCTAAAGCGGACTTACATACGACCACAAACTAATATTTAAGGTTTACGATGTAAAACTCTACATGCTCCATTAAATTATGCAAGTCCTACATATTATATTACCCGACTAAAACCTGTGATTGTCGCTAAATATTTCACAAACAAAATCAATTACCCCAATACATGCAAGGAAAATTAGTTATTTTTACAATTAAAACCACATACAAGGTTTAATCTTAATAAAGTTCCTAAATTCATATTAAGGGATACAGCCCCTATTGTTAGGCATAGCGATCTAAGATAGAGAAAACGGACTCTCTCTCTAAAAGTCGTGCCATCTTAACATGTCAAGATTGCAGTTTTAATGATCTATATTCAGGATATCTTAACTTAAAGATATTTTACATCCTCTGTTTATGTCCTAATTCTAGCAATTGGAATGGAACCATTTAATAACGGTTCTTGACAAAGTGACATGCTGGTTATTATTAAATAAACGATTGTTCACTGGAAACTTTAGGTTCACAAAAAGTTAATCAGTTGACCAAAGTACTCACATATAATCGCTTAGGTGAAAGAATATAGTTTAGAGAATCCTTACAAGAGGAAGAAGAGAATAAAAAAGCGATATTAGTTCATAATCAGTATCTTTATCTATCCACCACCATTATGTAACAAATTAGAGAGCCAAATGGAGTGAGAAAGAGACATCACTAACCATGGAATAGTACAGGTTCCTCAAGAGAGTACAGTTTCTGAATTATCACAAACATATTCTATTATATCTTAGTTTCGGGAAAAAATAAGTTAGATATTACATGTATAATCTTATTGTGCATTCTTATACAATATACTTCACATATGCTATACATGTGATGGAGTACAGTTATCACATCATAGGTGCAAGACAGAAGATAAAAAATTATTTACACCCAAAGGAAAACTTCCATGTTTATATGAATTCTCTCTTCAATACTTGATTCATCCACTGGCCCAGGAAATATTGCATCTCGTTATCAATATTGATGTCCATCTCCACTGCGCGAAGTCTAATTATCCAGCGCACCTCTGCTTGCCTAAGCATAAGTTCTCGATTTCCACCTCTAGCATTGATAGGAATACTTTCTAGTCCATGAAAAGAGAAAGCAAGCTGTTTGGATTTCTGAGGGCAAACTGCAGCATGTAAACCAATTGGTTATCTAGAGTCCATATTTTTAAATGCTCTAAAATGTTCAGATATACGATCTTTCATGCTTCTAATCGTACTCCTCACATATATCTTAAAGCAGTTACATATAATATAGACCACATACTTCGTGGTACAGTCTATATGTTGTCTAATTGTGTAGGACTTAGAACCATTGTATCGAAATTCCTTTTTTTCTTTGCATGCAAATCTACACATACATTTGAAAGAACCCAAATTGTATCTGTAACCATGTTGGATTTATTCCTTCCTTATTGGGGTAACTAGGACTAATCATATTGCCTATGGTTTTGCCCTTTTGGAATGTTACACTCTGGTATTTAGAGACATATTTCTGTAATTTTGCATCTGCAGATAAAAGATGCCAGTGACGTTTTAAATTATTAAATATTTTGTGGGACCATGGATGAAAATTGGTCATTAATCTAACCGGTGATATCTGGGCTTCTTTCAATTTCCGTGGTTTTAAAATATCTAACCTGGCCAATGCAGATGCTCGTTTTTTTGCTTTTGTTACACTTTTATTGTCATATCTTCTGGACAAAAATGGGGTTTCCATGTCTTTTGTGACTTTCTTAAACTCTGTGAGAAGTTGGCCTGATATATAATGTTCACTATTCTAGTGAGCACTTTGTATCAGTCCAAACAACCCTTATTGATGATTGGTTGTAAGTCAACCTTATAGACCAGCTATCCTAGTAGCATGGATACGAGCAGTCTAAGGCTAAGACGCTAGAGGGCGTGTTAAGCCAGCTCTTTTACCATCACATTACCCCTTGAACACCAAGTGAAAGGACACCACACAAGTTGTTATGAAAATAAACAGATATTTATTTAGAACAGGACTACCCTGAACTCTTTATGAGTCAGGGAGCTAAGCACATAACAAAACTCTTAAGAAAATACTTTAAGTCGCACAATTTACACAAATGCCTGAGGGGCACGAAAAACCATATACACAAGAAGTGGAATGTGAAGTTGCTAGCAGGTAAGTAATTACTAGCAATCACAAAGTTACTGTTCTCGGGCGAACCAGACTAGGTGGGTCGAAAACAAGAGTGGATCCGAACACTTAGGGTGTTGGACTATGCTGGAGCACCGGAGTACTTAGTTTACCTAGCCCAGGGGCTGCGGCTGCATAGGGTTCAAGTTGCGTCGGAAACCCTCGTTGAAGAACCAGGAGCCTGAAGAAAGAAGTTGCTGGCAGGCGGCCAGTGAAGAAGTTCGTGGTGATCCAAGCCTGGATCAGGGAAGAAGAAGACCTGTAAGCGGAGGGGACCAAGTTCTGAATCACTAGCCAGTGATTTAGGTGGGCACCAGGATGGCACCGGACGAAGTCACCTCGACCAGGTGAGTGGGCGCTGCTGGGCTCTGCAGTCTCTCGGACCAGGAGGCGTTGTCGGCGACCAGGATGGAGGTGCGAGCTGTCCCACGAAGGTATCTGCTTCTGACGTCGCTGGACCCAGGATTGGGGCAACAAGTCTTGGCAAATGCAAGCCCACGCGGTGGACTTAAAATGGAGTCTGGAGTGGACCAGGAGGGTCCAGGGTGCTCCTCTTTTGGAGGGGAGCAAGGGCTAGTCTGGAGCAACCAGACCAGCGGTGGTTGTCGTCGTGAAGCGTCGTAAGAGGGCCACTAGCCAACGGGCAAGTGACCTGGACAACGCGGTGAGCAGCAAAGAGCAGAAGGGCCCCACGCAGATCTCGTGGATGCAAGGGGGCTGAACTTCGGTGCTGGAGCTGCTCAGGGTCGGGGCTTCTCTTACCCCAAAGCACTCAGTCGAGGGTCACTCGGTGGTCGTGCTGGACAAGCGTCGTGCAGTCTTCAAAGATGGCCGGTCCCTCGAGGTCTCGTCACACCCACGGATCACAGCTGGGCTGATGATGCAGGTTGAGGTCAGAGGTGCCAGGGAAGCCGGTTCTCGTCGTGCTGGGCAGTTTTGATCCGGAGGAGAGACTTACAGCAGACCGCGATGCTTGGTTGGTGCCTGCTGCTGCAGGGTGACTACTCCTTAGTCACAAGGGAGAAATCTTAGGAAGAGTCTTGAGTTCCTCTCGCAGAAAGTCGGTTCAGGATTCAAAGATTGAACTGATTTGGAAGGGGGCAGTTCCTACCTTTATCCTGCAAAAAGGGGCTGGCACGCGACTAAGTCCTGCCCTATGGGTGGGACTAGGAGGGGGGTGGTTACACCCCTCTCCTTTGGCGGGCTTTCCCCAGATCAGGGGCTGGAGTGCCCCTGGAACTGGTTCAAGCCGGCCTATGCACAGTGAGCACCGGGGTGCCACTTGCAGTCACCTTCCTCTAAAGCCCTGCCTACCTAGGATACACAAAATCCTGTCTGGGACGGTGCTGGCACCGCCCCTGGCAGGAAACCCTTTGTCCTTGCCTCCTGTGCTGGGAGGACTCCCAGCAGCAGGAGGGCAGACTTGTGTCTCGGTGGCAGCATCCATCTTGTGGAGCTGAGGCTATGTCTGACTTTAACCGGGGTTACAGGTTACCAACATGTCGTGTCCCTCTAGAAGGGTGGAATGCTAACCCCGTCGCCAGAATTGGCGAGGGGTTAGTATTCCAATTCGTATGACACCTTACTCGACATGTTTTGATAATGTTATACCAAAGTTAGCATATGACCGCGAGGTACATAATGCACTTAAGAGTATATGGTATAGCGTTATCATGGAACAGCTATTAGGACTTGGTTCCGCAAGCTGCAAACGGGCTCAGCTCATGCCAGAGCACCATTTCACATTATTCCATGCACTCTGCCTTCAGGATTGTTAAGGCCTGCCATAGGAGTGACTGATGGGAATATATGTGTCCATTTTAGGTTTAGATATAGGAATACTATATCTAAAGCAAAGGGTGATTACACCACCTTGCCCCAGCTGTCAAGCAGCCAGTTGTGTCTGATTTAGTTAGTCAACTCAAGGGTGGCATAATACATGCTGCAGCCCCTGGGAGACTTCTGGGTGCACCTCAGCCCTGGGTACAGGGACTTGGAGAGGGCCCAGTGCCAATTCAGTACCTGGGTACAATTTGGAGTAGAGAGAACAGCTAGGCTGTGGGTCTGATTAGCAGGCCCACAGCCAGGGAAAGTCGTAAACCAGTGAAGCAAAAAAGCAAAAATCTGGGTGATCCTAGGATTGCAGACCCTACTCTCCTACACATCATCTGAGCAATTCCTACGTGCCCTATAGAATTCTCCATAGGGAATAGAGTTTGAGTTCTTGGATGGGCACTATCTGCATGAAGCAGTGAATTGCATGTCTTCTCCTTTCTATGCATTATACTTTTGATTTTACCTCCTTCCACAAACAGTTCAACATCTAGGAATATAATGGATTCTGCGTTGTAATCAATAGTGAATTTCATATTGAAACTATTGTTATTGAGAAATTCAAAGAATCGTTGCAACTCAGATACTCCTCCGGTCCATTTCAACAGGCAGTCATCTATACATCTCCCAAGGTACATTATGTAGTCATGCCAGGGGGCACCGGACTGGCCCCAGATATGCGCCGCCTCGAACCATCCTATTAAGAGACAAGCAAAAGACAACGCAAATCTGGAACCCATCGCAGTGCCGCACATCTGTTGGTACCAATCTGATTTAAACAGAAAGACATTATGTTCCAATATCATACGGGTCATATCCACCAGCATATTCGTGATCTAGTAATTCCACAGGTCTTTTGTATAGAAAGTGACGTAATGACTAAGCCCTGATCATGCAATATATTGGTATAAAGGGCGACAACGTCAAGGGTCACCATTATCATAGATTCATCCCATGGAATATCCAGAATGATGTTAAGGGTATGCTTTGTGTCACGTTTAGTGGATGGAAGATTGGCTACATAAGGTTGCAGAAAAGTAGCCACAGATTCCGAAATTTTTTCAGTGGGCCCACCTACCCCAGACACTATAGGTCTGCCCGGTGGTCTAGTCGCATTCTTGTGTATCTTGGGTAAACAATATAGGCAAGGGTAGCATGGTCCATCTACTGTTAAATATTGGAGTTCATCTTCATTCAATAAACCAGAGGAGAACCATATCTTAAGCTGATCATTGATTAATTTCGTGATTTTGAAGATCGGGTTGCCAAATAATCTTTTATAAAAGATCTTGTTGTTCAATTGACCCAAAATTTCGCTCTCAGTATTCTTTATCAAGGATAACGATATTGCCTCCTTTATCTGCCCTCTTTATAATGATAGCCTTATTAGATGTTATTACCCAACTTTTAAGTGGTAACAATATTGATGAATTTTACAAAATGATAAAAAAATGATTTGGATCAATGTGAAAGTCGGATAAATGATCATAAATTCATGACATATGACATATGCAGATAATTTGACAACTGAAGAACGTAAAGCACTAAAGCAATTGACATCTAATAAGGATATCATTATAAAGAGAGCAGAGGCTGCAGCACAACCCTATTAAGCAGATCCCCTATCAGCTTTGCCTCCAACAAGTCTCACAGAGTCTACCTACATCCACTGTTTTAGTCTGGTTGACAATCTTTGGCCTAATAATTTACAACTATGCTGCCTGTTAGCCTCTAAACATTTGAAGTAACTGCATTGCCTTTTAGCCTTAAGCTTAATTTAGCCTTAGTTTTGCCATGTGTACGCTCTTCTGCTTTCCTGCCTGCCGTGCCTGCATACTCTTTTCCTGGCCGTTCGCCCTCCCTCTTCCCACCACCCAGCTATCCCACTCCCTCTCTGGACCTAGTTAACAGAGACCTCTGCACAGCTTGCGTATCTGGACAGCTCCTCTTCCCTTCACCACCTGGATCACCAACTGCTCCGACCAAGTCTTCCCCATTAAACCAACCAAGACCTGCAGAATCACCAAATAAGCCAGCTGGTACTCACCAGTACTCAGGACAATGAAATACAGCTGTAAACTGGAGAGAAGATGGTGCACCAGCAGACATGATCGAGCAAGCCACCTTCAAGTAATTCCTAAACAAATACCAGACACCTGAAAGACGCAAAAAGACACGCCATATCAAACTGCATCAAAGCAAGCCCCAAGTAACTCTTCAGCATAGTCAAGGAGTTCTCCTGCCCAATGGCCATCGAGAACACTAGCTCCCCTTCACAGGAACTCAGACAATCTAGCGAACCAGTTCCACAACTAGATACCTGCCCACCATTTATAGGTACTTCGAACCTTAACCCCCTCCAACCACCACATCCTCCTCACTCATAAGGAACCATCAGTTCACTGCATGGGAACAGCTCACCACAAAAATCACAGCCATCACAAACTCCATCCACTATAGAGCACCCAAGGACCCCAACCCACTCAAGTCTCTCTAACCTTGGAAGCAAGGATATCAGCTGCCAACTCATCACGATCCTCAACGCATCCATCTCCTCAGCCACCTTCCCTAACACATGGAAACACGGAGCAGTCCGATCCCTCTTCAAGAATGCCTCCTTCAACCCCAGCAAACTCCAGAACTACTGCTTCATCCGATTGTTCTTTTTTCTCACCAAAGTCATTGAGAAAGCTAAACTGCCAGCACACTGAACACCTGGAGTGAAACAACCTGCTAGACGCCTCTCAATCCGGTTCTGCACCAACCGCAAAAAAGAGACAGGCACCAATGACTAGATTTGTAACCTCAACAGGGGGAACTGGCAGCCCTGATACTCGTTGACCTATCCGCAGCACAGTTTCCCACCACACACTCAAGAGACTGCACTACATCGGGATCCAACAAGACTCCCTCAGATGGATCCATCATTGCTCAAGGGATGAATTTAGAGAATTCACCTACCTCCCTTTGCCTCGGAACGAAAGCGCACCATCAGTGGCATCCAGTCAAGGTTCATTCCTCAGCCCCACCCTCTTCAACACCTACATGACACCCCTAGCTGACAGTCAAAATCCATGGCCTCAACAGCATATCCTACGCAGACGACACCCAGCTCACCCTCTCTTTCAGCAGACCCCTTGACCACGAGGACCAACTTCCATAACTGCATGAAACGTGTAGCTGACTGGATGAAGACCAACAGTCTGAAGCTCAACACTGACTAGACCCAAGTGCTGATCTTCAGGAACAATGCCTCCTTGTGGAACACCACCCGACGGCCTGCCAAACTTGGACCCAACGCCACAGACAGACTATGCCCGCAAACATGGCAACATCCTGGACAGCAAACTCACCATGAAATGACAGATTAACGCAGTCACCTCTGCCTTCTTCAACACCTTCCGCATGCTCAGAAGAATCTTCAAGTGGCTCCCCATCAGCACAATGAAAACCATTACACAAGCCCTAGTCGCCAGCCGGCAGGACTACAGCAATGCAGTGTATGCAGGACCCACCACCCAACTCATGAGGAGACTCCAGACGATACAGAACTCAGCAGCCAGACTCGTACTCCAACTACATGAATGAACCCACACCACCCACCACATCAGGAAACTCCACTGGCTCCCTTTTTAGAAAAAGGGCCAATTAAAGATGTTGACACACGCCTACAAAAGGCCTCCAAAACCACGGATCAACATAACCACCACCTGAACTCCACCAGCCCTCCAGAGACCTGAACTCCTCTTTCCTCCCACAGACACCACGCAACTGCTATAGCCACAGTTGAGGCCGCTCCTTCTGCTGCCTCGCCGCCAAATCCTGGTACAGCCTTCCGCTCAAACATCACCCTCCCTGGCAGAATTCAAGAAGAAACTCAACATCTGGCTTTTCCGTTGAACCCAACCACCAGGGTACCTGAATACACTCACAGGTGAATAGCAGTGCTGTAAAATGCATATTGCTTGATTGAACTTGGTGTTAAACCGTGGGGAAATCTTGAGTGGTATAGTTTTCATACCCCTTTTCCCACAGTCACTCATATGAGTGGAATCCACACCAGGAAAAAAACACTTTGATGTGGTCGAACCTGAAGCAGTGATGCCCTTTATTTTCTGACAGTGGAGGTTTCGTAGGCATCTGCAACCAAAGCAAACAGATGCTAAATCCCAAAGCTAGCACTTAAACATGTGCAATAAAATGCAGGAAAATACAATCTGATGTTCAGTCCTTGTCCAGGTGCATTGTGGACTAGGAGAAGCTGCAAGACATCTCATGACGAAGACTTCTTCATAGAAACAACTTGAAAATATCAGTTCCCGGCAGTTAACAGGAGTAGGCAGGGCATTTGCATGAACACAAACTACCAATATAAGACTTCTGTCTTAAAAGAGCAAGCGCAGACTAATTTCCATGAGTGTGGAAGAATTTGGAAACCACGAGACTCCCACTTTGAAAATGGGGAATGATTCAAGCAAGTGAATCAATGAAAGATCCAATGCTGGACAAACATTTAATATATTGCAGACACAGTGATGTGATCAAGGACATTCTGTAGGCATTAGATAATCCATTTCGAATTATTATTCACAGCATACCCATTAAATAAAGCATGTCCTTGCAAGGTTTACAACTTTCTACATCATGGAGGTAAGACAAACAAGAAAGATGCCTGGGAGAGGCCATTCTTTCTTGCACCTCCTTTGCGTACGCTGGTAATGTATAAAAAGGTCAAGATTCGTAATGAGAAAAAGTTAAACGCTTTGAAATAAACTACAGAAAAATGGGAGTGTCTGTATTCAGAATCCTAATTAGTCTAACAAAATGAAACCGAGGAACCAGACTGATGCAGAGTACTGTGGGTGCTAGAGGGCTGTTGGTTTATAAGAACACATCGAATGGTCTGTGCCTCTTCTGATTGTATTTGTTTTTTCCCTATCAATAAAAAGTGCTTCTAAAGATGCCCACGTATTCCAGGTCCCTGCTGAAATATACCAACTGTGAAGGTTCACCGTAAAATATGTAATGGAGATTAAAATGAACTTCCAGTGTAGAGTAGTTCACGAGAGAAAGACAGACTGAAACGTCAACTGTAGGAAGACATGGTGCACTAACTGACAGTGTACATTTTCAGCAATATCTGAAAAGGCTTAAAACATTACTAAATTATAACAGTACCCAAAGTGATATGAATTCAATGGACCATTAATAGCTCAGCAATACTTTTGACAGAAGACACATTGTTTTGGTTTTTTTCACACCTTTATGCACAAACACTGCATCCCGCAACTCCTGGCTTTTACTGGTGCTAGCCATTTACACATCTTTCAATTTATCTTTATACTAAACTACCATTACTCAAAATGGGTCATCAACAATCCCTGTGTTATTAAGTGTTAAAAACCCAGGTGTCTGAAACAAACTACCGTAAACCCACAAAGCCCGGCATACTTCATGAGTCACAGAAATTACAAGGAGGAAAGCAAAAATAAAATACACAATCACACGTAGAGAGTTTCCAATTAGCAGCTTTACTATTTAAAAATGTAAAAAATATGCTGGTCATTTTAATTAAAAACGGCATTTCGAAAACATATTAACTCACAAAAACACTGGGAATAAATGCAGTTATGCATGCAACTTCAGAGTTCTTACTATCGACATTGTGGGCAGTTACAGATGCACGACCCTAGTCAGTTTTGATTTTTTTCTTCCAACTGTTCTCGTAAAGTTTTATATGTTCTTGAATGCAAACGTTTGTCAAATTCTCAAAAAAAATGATTAAAGAAAGAATAAATGACCACTGCAATGATTAGATTTCCAGTACTCTGGGGGTAGGGGAGGGCAGAGATGGTAGAGGATCTAGGTGATAGTTTAATATTTTTTTAACCAGTTATTAAAAATGCTTGCTGCAGAAAATAACACAAATAAAGACGAGAAAGACAAAGGCCGAAGTCTGAATAAAACGGTTCCATGTAAAGTCGATAAAGTATAAATCCAACAGATTTCAAGAAGTACGAAACCATTTTGCAGGGGATAGGAAACAAAGATTGGGTGTTGCAGAGAGATTCACAAATTCTCTCCCATTTCTGCGCCTCGGTCACAGGCGGACGTTGAGGAATGAGGTACAGATCTACAAAATGAGCTTCTCTGATGGAGAAAAACTGCCTCTTGAAAAGTCAGTCCTCCCTCCCCCTTTTCAGTGAGTTTCCACAGAAAAACGGCTGCCACTTCTTCAAAACTGCATGTGTTACAGATCAGAGTTAACTTTTACAACTTCAAATATCTTTTTAATTACAATCCGACGAGTTAATTGTTGCAGGTATCAGGAAATATGGCAGGAGAGAATTTTTGACCACTTCAAACGATAAGGAAAAAAATGCTCAAGTTGATGTCTGCACTTACACCGTTTGTCTTTAGTATGCATAAAATCTGGCTCCCACTTACCTTTATATCCTCGTTAAAACGGAGGCAATAACTCCTTTAACAAAATTCTAGCGGTGAAATAGGATTGGCTGGTGACATTCATCATTGCTCTCGAGGGCCGCTATAGAGGTATTCTAATTTCGGGAATCTTTTAAATAATGCCACCTTATTACAAAATATTTCCCCCCACTCCGGAAAGGGGGGGGGGGGGGGATTGAGCTTAGGTTTGATGGCCAGATGAGTTGTGATGCGACTACTGTTTGAAGATAGATGTGATAAATATATTGCACCGCTGCTTCATATTTTTTCTGCTTAGTGTTGCAACTTAAGTGACAATTTACAATTCATGAAAGTGGATTAGGACTTCAGCAGGGGTGGTGAGCGGGTTTACACTGATAGCTCTGCTTGGAGCTGCACATCACGGCAAGGTTAACAATTCAATCGAGCTGAGCAGTCCCGCAGAAGGGGAGGTTTACAGTGGTGCAGTTACTTAGTATAGCACAAGATGGAAAATGTACATTCACAAGAGATGCTTAGAACTGCTTTGTCAGAAGTATATATATATATGGGTGTGTGTGTGTACATACACACTGCTTTTTAAGAGGCGTTGTACATATGTAAAAGCTGGTAGCTTTACGAGGGTACTGCAAGCATTTGCAAGAACTGGTTACATCCATGCTTTATTAGATCAGATTTTTGTCCTAGCATTTAACTATTTACTTTTAGGACTTAGTTATGGAGTACTTTGTTAAAAGCAGGCCAAAGCTTGGGTAGTCAGGTGGTTTAGTGTCACGTATGCAGGGATGCTCACATTTTAAGATTTGGTGCGTATCTGCTTAAGGTGATGGGGGCCACATGCTTTAACAGCTAGCTTGTCCTTCAGCTTTGAGACAGGTGAAGGGATTCATAAGACTTGGTTGGTACTGTGATTTTACAGGATGGAGGTGGTTAAATAGGTCAGACCTGGCTCGCACTGTTGCCGTCAGAAAGCTGGGCAGTGGGTTTGGCCGAGGTTCACAGCGGATGGAGGGGTACATTTACATGTATAATAAGCCAGCTAGGACAGCTGCTTTACGACATGGGGCGGGTGGGTGTTTGCAAGTGGTTCGCTGAACGTCCACTTTACGAGGCGGCAGAGGCAGGCACCCTTATTTAGTTGAATAGTACCGTAGTTTACGAGGTAGCAAAGTTCGACATTTAGTTAGCAGTTTTATGAGATCGAAGGGGCGGATGTTTACATTTGTGAGTTGGTCCCCACGCTACTTTACAAGCTCCCTTTAAGGTCAAGTGGTGTCTGCTCCTGCAAAACACCACTGGGCGATGAGTCACAAGCCAATACATTTCTCCGTTAGGTCTGTCATTTTTCGGTCGTTCTCAATAGAGAGCTCATTGCTACCTGCACATAACTCTTGGCTCATGAGACATAAGGAAACGTTACTTCTCTTTTTAATTAAAAAAATAAAAATATTCAAGACTATCAGCTTTTATATAAAATATCAGCAAGGCGAAAAAAAAGGAAACAATTGCTGAGGTAACTACATGCCTTGAGGTAGGTTTTTTTAAGTTTGTTTCATTCTTTTGATACACACACAGCAATGCCTTGCTTTTCCCACACCTCAAAGTTGTTGCAACATTATAGAAGGACAATAACTACATTGCTGTAACGCGGTCTTTCGTCACGGGCAGCGACCCTGCCATTGCCAATTCCACAAGGCCATCTGGCCACATTTCAGGGGAGAGGTCGATTGTACCCAGAAATGTCAAGTCTCCACTGGAGGAAGCCACTTTTGCTGGAACAGCAGTGATTTTGTGAAATGTACTCCGTTTTTACCTTTAATCATTCTCTGAAGCAAAAGGTTATGGACAAAAAGCAAACTACCACTCAGTGGGCGCTTCATGTGGCATGGAGGGTAATCCTTTCCTGCTGGGCTGAAACTAAATCCGAGGACGCCCTGCAGGGTCCGTAGGAGATACTCCATGGCAAAACCCACACTACCCACAACATGCTTCAGAGGGCAAGATAGCGCCTAGCAGTTGAACTTCGAGTTACCTCCCACAGATTCAACAAACTATAAAGGTAACAGGAATGCATATTTGTTAAGGACAAGCACACTGGTTCAGCTCAAGTAGTTTTTCTTCTTCTGGGAACAGACACGTAGAGGCACAAGGATGACCACCAGCCTCGAGGAGTGTCCCCTGCATGCAGACTTCCTTCAGTCTAAGTGTGGCGGTAGGGTGAACCTACAATGACACTCGTCGTGACCTCAAGGTACAGCAGAGGTGCACTCGACTGCAACACAGGCCATAAACTGGAAAAGCTCCTAAACTCATTGGCAACTCTTCCACATTTTGATTAAAGGCTAAGCTCAAAGTGTAAACAAGGCATCGGAGCACAGCATTCCACACAAGTAGCCACTGTCCTTCTGAAAACTCTAGATATAAAATCAATGAAATATATTTAAAATATATAAATTCACATTAAGAGTGACTGGAATCAAGAACCAAACGTTCCGTTGTCCTATCATTTTGGTTTTTGTCTTTAAAAAACTGCAATCCTTTGAACTACTGCTAATTTACAATCGAAGCATTTCTCCAGGTGGTTCAGAGTCAGACAACACGACAAGCCAAGTAAACAAACAGAACTGAGTTCCAGTACTTCCATTTTTGTAAAATAATGCCCATGATTCATTTTGGTTCTAACACTGTAAGCAGCTGCCTGTCCGAAAAAGAACTACAACAAGGTTATGTGCCTAGGATAACAACGAAGGTATACTTTGTGCTCCTAACAGTAACAAGTGTACATTCCATGCAGTAATATTTATTGTCAACAGTTCATCAAGTTGTTTTCCTTTGCAAACTTTACTCTCCATCTGAAACGGGGAGGGGGAAGGAGGAACTAGCGATAAGTGATTGTGGGGGTCAGGGTGGAGCAGTCCGGATGGGAGGAGCTACTTGCCCAACGTAACCTCACACAAGTGAGCACAGGAGTGCCTTTCTTGGTACTACAACAGACAACTTGCCACAAGGGTCCAGTTCTAGCTTATTTAGCAACATTTTTCTAAAGAAGACCTCTGAACGTGGGGTATCCCCTACAACAGGAATCCTAAAAATACAGGGAACAAAAACAATTTTGAATGTACCAATACTAATGGAATACCACAGAGTATTGACCATTACTCTGAAAAGATGCAGATCACATTTTGAGGGGCAAGTCACCAACAATCTGCTTGTACATAGGCTAACTCAGTTGATGACCAGCTCTGGGCTAGGGGCACAAATGTCAGAAGCGTTGCTCAAGGGACCTAAAGTAGTCCATGCTAGCCAATGTCATGCAAAAACACAATGGAAGATGCTTTGGAACGAAGGTTTCTGTGGAGAAGAGACCTCAACTTCTCTCAACAGCGCTTCATACCATTACTTGGGAATTGTCTCTAATACTTATAGCTCTGCACTATGCAGGACGTGTTACAGCATGTAACGACTGAATTAACGCTCTTGTTCCAGAACTTGAAGGATCACCGACCACTTACAAAGAGGGAATTAGGATAACATGCACCAGAAGAGTGATGGTCTGCAATATTGAAGACATGGGGAAGATGACTCAAGTGGACAGATGTCCAAACTAAGTGCTCTGTGCTGCTGCTGGGCTCTCAAGAACCCTGGGAAATGTGCACGTTCAGCTGGCAGGCATTGCCAATGCATGGCAGCATGATGCCCAACAGTTCACTTGCCTAGTGTAAAGAAGCCTTAGTCCTGCAGTTACAATACATGTGATAATCTCTCCAATAACTGGAACGGGGGAGAGAGCAACACCCATGGAAAGCAGACTTCAATAATCAACTAGCCTGGATGTAAATTAATAATTAACTTACGAGTTTACAAATTGTTTACTGGTCTAAATTCACAGGTCTTTCATTCTGAGTTCATTATATATTAAATTTCTGTACGAGTTTGAGAAGCATGTGTGCACTTGAGTTAACTTATGTGCAATGTCATTGCTTTAGCACTACGACAGACTAGAAACGGTCTAGTTGGGTTTTTTTTAACCCAGGAAGTAAATTAATAGGAGCCTAAGATGTAATGCAGGTCTTTTAAGGACACAAACGTTCTTAGGAAGAGAGAAATCTAACGGAATAAGGCCAGCCAACCGGTGAATCCCTGCCACCAAGGACGCAATGCTCCAGACCTGCGCCGTTGCTCTACAAATCATATTTTCGGGATTACAATTCATCAAGTTAAGTATAAAGGAAACTGAAAACCAGGACGGGGCCATGGCTTCCCTGGTGGCAGGAAGTACTTTGATAACTTATTTTTCTCCTTACTAACCTTGTGTCAGAGTGCCAAGAAAAAAAGGAGTACATAGCATGTGTCACATATATGGTAAAAAGCAGTACAAAAAAATCCTTCTCTAGAGCATTAAGCTCCACATCAGCAAGAATACTGTCTGGCAGAATCCAGAAGTCGAACGACTCCTCTGACAAGGATCTTAAAAGGAGGGTAAACCAAATATTATGGATATGGAAATCATAGAATATGGTTGAACAGGTGGGGCTCCTCAAACACTACCCTCTAGAGCACAAAATATACCTTCCTGGACACCTTTGGATATAAACATGTGTAGATGCCTTTTCTGAGCAGGCCTGTGCTCTGGCGAGGGAGTATTTCCAGACGGCAGCCTATGAACTCCATGAACCAGCAAATTCTGTACAAATGGCAAAAAAATAAAACCTATTCGTCCCTCGAGAGGCTAGGAAATTTTGGAGCATTTGTTGAATTGCTTTTTTTTCTTTACAGATTCTCGGCATCCTGAAATCTATAATTTGTCAACGCATAACATTTAAAGCATGTCTACATTACATAGATAATTTTTCTGACCCAAATTTCATTTTCCGCGGAACAATTTTTGATCCTGTTAAGCAAGGGCACTGTCTGTGGACAACGACTGTCAGTCACCATCAGTGGTGGTCACTGGCCGGCAGTAGCGATCACTGATTCACAGTCACTCTTAAGCCTGGCATTGGTTCGCTCTCCTTGTGTTGCGTTTGTTGCATCTCATTTCCTCCGCACTTGTGCTTGGCTGTTCTGTCCTTTCTGCTGCTGCTGCTTCACTTGAGCCAGGATGTCCTGAATCTTGCGCTGGGCCAACTGAAGAAAGAAAGAAGTACCGTGAGTGGCTAGGTTCTGAAGATCGATCGTTTTGGAGCGTGACAATGATGGATGCACTTCAAATTTTGATAATGATATATATAGATATATATATATATATATATATATATATATACACACACAATACAGACATCTATACACACACCTATACATACATATATATATAGAAAATGCTACTTACCAGTATGCATCTGTTCTTGGCATATAGAGCTGCAGAGTTGTACACTTAGCATTAGATTACCACCTGGTGTTGGGCTCGGATGATTGCATGTTGTCGTCTTGGAAGAAGTCTTTTGTAGTCACGAGATAGGTGACTCCTCCCTTGGATGATAGTGCGCATGGGCATCGGCTCCATCCTTAGATTGTTTATGGCCAGGATGGGAAATGGAGTTAGTAGAAATAAAGAAGGGATGTCCATGTGTATATCAAATTAAGATGAAACTGGAACAGATACAGGTTCCAGGGAGGCGGGAGGGCGTGTACAACTCTGCAGCTCTACATGCCAAGAACAGATGCATACTGGTAAGTAGCATTTTCCGTTCGAGGCATATGAGCTGCAGATTGTACAGTTAGCATAGATTGTGCAGCAGTGTCTCCCCTAGCGGTGGTCGCCTGTATCTGTTGCAATAGTTTGAAAGTTTTTAGAACAGCTTGGCCTACTGCAGCTTGGCTTGCACATCAACACAGTAGTGTTTAGTGAAGGTGTGTGTTGTAGACCATATTGCTGTCTTGCAGATGTCTTCTGGGGGAATGTTCCTTAAGAAAGCCATAGAGGCTCCTAGTTTGCGTGTGGAGTGCGCTCTAGGAGGAACTGTTAATGTACGTTTTGCTTTTTGATAGCATATTTGTATACATTTTACAATCCACCTTGCAATTCCAGCTTTAGAGATGGGGTTGCCCTTATGTGGTGGAGAGAAAGCTACAAACAATTGCTTTGGGAAAGGATTTGGTCCTATCGATATAATAGAGAAGAGCTCTTTTAACGTCTAGTGTGTGTAGAGCTCTTTCTGCTACAGAGTCTGGGTTTTGGAAAAACACCGGTAACTCTACAGATTGGTTTAAATAAAATGGAGTAATGACTTTTGGAAAGAATTTAGGATTTGTTCTGAGAACCACTTTATTACGGTGTAATTGTAAAAATGGTTCTTGTATAGTGAAAGCTTGAATCTCACTAACTCTCCTAAGAGGTAAAAGCTACTAGAAAAGCTGTTTTCCATGTGAGGAATTGCAGTACACATTTGTGTAGAGGTTCAAAAGGTGGTCCCATGAGCCTTGTAAGAACAATGTTTAGTTTTGACACTGGTGGTAACCTGCGATGAATGATTTTTAAATCCTTCCATAAATGATTTAATAGCTGGCACTCTAAATAAAGACAGATGTTGTCTATTTTGTAAATATGCTGCAATTGCTGCCAGATGTAGGCGTATAGATGAATATGCCAAGTTAAATCTTTGTAAATGTAGAAGGTAGCAAATGATATTTTGGATGGAAGCAGCTAGGGGATCAATTTGGTTATTGTTGCAGTAAATGGCAAATCTTTTCCATTTAGCAGCATAGCAAGCTCTAGTAGTAGGTCTTCTGGCTTCTTTAATGATATTCATACAGTCTGGTGGTAGGTTAAGATAACCAAACTAAGACCTCAGGAGCCAGATTCAGTTGGCTTGGGTCTGGATGTCTGATGTCTCCATTGTACTGCGTTAGCAGGGATGGTGTCAGACGTAGTTTTTGGTGTGGAACTAGGGATAGTTCTAGCAGTGTTGTATACCACAGTTGGCGTGCCCATGTGGGAGCTACTAAAATCAGTTTGAGCGACTTTTGTCGTAGCTTGCGCACTATTAGTGGTATTAGTGGTAGTGGCGGAAAAGCGTATGCAAATCTGCCAGACCAGTTGATCCATATCGCATTGCCCTTGGACAGCGGGTGTGGAAACCTGGCGGCGAAGGTTGGGCATTTTGCATTTGTGTGTGGCGAACAGATCTATGTCTGGATGACCCCACTTGTGAAAGAATGGTAGTAGAACTTGCGGATGTAGTTCCATTCGTGAATTTGTTTTGTCTGTCGACTTAACAGATCTGAGATCTGATTGTGAACTCCTGGAAGGTGTTCTGCTAACAGATATATGTTTTGTGGAATGGCCCATCTCCAAATGTTCTGTGCAAGCTGGGACAGCTGTAGAGAGTGTCCCCCCCTGTTTTTCTATACAGTACATGGCTGTCATGTTGTCCGTCCGGATTAAGACAGCTTTGTTTTGTACTTTTACTTGGGATGTTTTGAGCGCTAAGAATATTGCTAGCAGCTATAGATGGTTGATATGGAACGATCATTTTTTAATGGTCCATTGCTCTTGAGTTGTATAATGTAGGAGATGGGCTCCCCATCCTGTGAGAGATGCGTCTTCTGTAAGTATTATTTGTGGAACAGGTTCGAGGAACGGCCGCCCCTTTGTCAAGTATGTGGAGTTCCACCACTGCAGAGAGCGATGTGTGCGGCTGTCTACCAACACCAGGTCTGCTAGTTGTCCTTGAGCCTATTTCCACTGTTGTGCTAGACATTCCTGTAACGGACGCATTTGCAGTCTTGCATATGGTACAATAAAGATGCAAGATGCCAACATGCCTATTAGTCTCATGAACACTCTGGCTGGGAGAGAGTGTTGATGTTGAAACTTTTGACTAAGGCTTGAATGCTCTGTATCCTTGCTGGACTGGGATACGCTAGAGCTGTAGACGTGTTAAGTTTAGCCCCTAAATATTGATGTACATGAGGGTTGTAGGAGCGACTTAGTGTAGTTGATTGTGAACCCTAAGTCGTGCAATGATTTAATTGTCTGATGTGTTTGTTGGACACACTGATTGAACGACTTGGCTTTTATGAGCGAATCGTCTAGATATGGGAAGACATGCATCTTGTCTTCTGAGATGTGCTGCTACTACTGCTAGGCACTTTGTGAACACTCTTGGTGCAGTTGTTACCCCGAATGAAAGGACTTTGAATTGATAATGCTGTCCTTCCAGTACAAACCTCAGATACTTCCTGTGAGAAGGATGTATGGGAATGTGGAAGTAGGCGTCCTTTAGATCTAGTGTTGTAAGGAAGTAGCCTTGTTGCAGCAATGGAAGCACTTGTTGTAAAGTGATCATATCAATATGATCTGAGTATATATTGATTGGGGGCCTGAGGTCGAGAATTGGTCTCAGTGTCCAGTCCTTTTTGGGTATTAGAAAATACAGTGAATAAACCACTGTTCATTGATGTTGTAAAGGAACTATTTTTATTGCGTCCTTTTGAAGAAGTGATCGGACTTCTTGTGTGAGCAGTACAAGATGTTCTGCAGACATTGGACGCTGCCTGGGTGGTATGTGGGGAGGGTTAGCTGTAAGTTCGAGGCAGTAGCCATACTGGATAATTTGTCTTACCCACTTGTCTGTTGTGATGGAATTCCAGACAGGTAGGAACTGTGTTAGTCTGCCCCACACAGGAGTAGAGGGCTGTTGGGGGAGCAAAGGGAAGTCACTGTTTTGTGGTGGAAGAGGTTCGATTATTGCGGTTACCTCGACCTCTTCCTTTATTGTTGTTGCCTCTATAGCCTCATCTAAAATATCCTTTACTGGAGGATGTCTGTGTATTGGATTTGAAGGGAAGATGTATGGTCTGCTCCAGTCTGTTTGGAGCATCCTCAATAGAAGGAGCGACGAAAGGAGCCTCTAGCTTGTGTGGATTGCAAAGCTCCCATAGATTTGGCTTTATCGGTATCTTTCTTTATTTTCTCAAGTGCTGTATCGACCTCTGGTCAAAACAATTGATGTTGTTTGAATGGCTGATTTAAGATGGTAGTTTGCACTTCCTGCTTAAATCCTGAAATACGTAGCCATGCATGACGTCTAAGTAGGACACTAGTGTTTACAGCTCTAGATGCAGTGTCGGATACATCAAGTAGGCACTTGATTGCGGCATTTGAAATTAACTTGCCTTCTTGTATAAGGTGGTTTGCCTGCGCCTTATATTGGTCAGGTAGATGTTGTAGTAATGTCTCTAACAGATCATAGTGAGCCCTGTCATAACTTGCAAGGAGGTCTTGTGTGTTAGCAATACGCCATGCACTGGTAGCTTGTGCAGCTATCCTTTTGCCTGAAGCATCTATTAGGAATATGCTACTTACCAGTATGCATCTGTTCTTGGCATGTAGGGCTGCTGACATTTATATCTGTGCATAGAATAAATAGCAGTATCCTCCTTAGCGGCGGTTGCCCGTGCCACCTGCAGCAGTCTGAAAAAGAGTTCTGAGAACAGCCTGACCGACCTACAGCAGCTTGCTGTTTGGAGTGGACATCCACGCAGTAGTGTTTGGTGAATGTGTGTATGGTGGTCCATGTGGCTGCTCTACATATATCCTCTAGAGGAATGTTACCTAGGAAAGCCATGGATGCCCCTTACTTGCGTGTGGAATGCTCTCGTGGGGGAACGGTTAATGTGCGTTTAGCTTTTTGATAAATGATTTGTATGCACTTAACAATCCATCTGGCTATACCTGACTTGGAAATGGGGTTGCCTTTGTGTTGTGGAGAGAAGGCAAAAAACAGTTGCTTAGTTTTCCTGAAATCCTTCGTCCTGTCTATGTAATACAGGAGAGCTCTTTTAACGTCTAGTGTGTGCAGTGCCCTGTCTGCCACAGAGTCTGGATTTGGGAAGAAAACTGGCAGTTCTATGGTTTGGTTAATGTGGAACTGCGAAACCACCTTAGGCATGAATTTTGGGTTGGTACGCAGCACCACCCGATTAGCATGAATCTGTATGAATGGCTCCTGAATAGTTAGGGCTTGAAGCTCACTAACTCTCCGTAGCGATGTTATTGCTACCAGAAAAGCCACTTTCCATGTTAGAAACTGTATCTCACAAGAGTGAAGAGGTTCAAAGGGTGGTCCCATTAGTCTGGTGAGAACTATGTTTAGATTCCAGACAGGTGAAGGAAGGTGTCTGGGAGGAATCACTCTTTTGAGTCCTTCCATAAAAGCTTTAATGGCTGGCACTCTAAAAAGAGAAAGATGCTGTCTGTTTTGAAGATAAGCTGCCATTGCGGCCAAATGTATCCGAATGGAACTATACGCCAGATTGCACCTGTATAGGTGCAACAAATAACAATGTTTTGCGTGGAAGCATCTAGCGGATTTATGTCATTATTAGAACAGTAAATGACAAACCGCTTCCATTTGGCCGCATAGCATGCCCTGGTTGTAGGTCTCCTTGCCTCTTTGATGATGTCCATACAGTCAAGGGGCAGGTTGAGGTAGCCAAACTCTGACCTCAGGAGCCATATTGCAAGGTTCAACTGTTGCGGATCTGGGTGCTGAATGTCTCCACGGTTCTGAGTGAGGAGACTGGGCTTGAGGCGCAGCCGTTGGTGAGGCACCACTGAAAGTTCTAGGAACGTGGTGTACCACGCTTGCCGTGCCCACGTTGGAGCAACTAGGATGAGCGTCATGGAGTGCTGCCGCAGTTTGCGTGCCACCAGCAGTATGAGCGGTGCTGGCGGAAAAGTGGACGCAAATCTGTCTGACCAGTTCATCCATATCGCATTGCCCTGAGACTGCGGGTGTGGGAATCTGGCGGCGAAGGTTTGGCATGTTGAGCTTTCCTTTGTGGCGAATAGGTCCATCTCTGGATGACCCCACTGCTGGAAATATGGTTGGAGCACTGAGGGGTGTATCTCCCACTCGTGCATTTGGTGGCTGTGCCTGCTGAGCAGGTCCGCCATCTGGTTGTTTTTGCCTGGGAGATGTTCAGCCATGAGGAACATGTTCCTTTGAATGGCCCACTTCCACATGCTCTGGGCTAGATGAGACAATTGTGGAGAGTGCGTGCCTCCCTGCTTCTGGATGTAATACATGGCAGTCATGTCTGTCCAGATCAGCACGACTTTGTTGCACAGATGCAGTCTGAAGGCCTTCATTGCCATGAAGATCGCCATGAGCTCCAACAGGTTGATATGCATCTTTTGCTGCTGCGGTGTCCATAGTCCCTGCACTGTATAATGGAGGACATGCGCTCCCCAACCCTGGAGAGATGCGTCCGTTGTCAGCACTATCTGTGGTACAGGCTCTTGGAACGGTCGTCCCCTGCAAAGGTTTTGTGTGTTCCACGAATGCAGAGAGTTGTATGCACGACCGGTCACCAACACTAGGTGTTTTAGATGTCCGTGAGCCTGGCTCCACTGTCGTGCTAAGCACGACAGAAGCGAACACGTGTGTAGCCTTGCGTGAGGGACTATAAAGATGCAGGAGGCCATCATACCCATCAGCTGCATGAATACCTGCGCTGGGAGCGATTGTTGGGGCCTGAATTTCTGAATGAGCAATTGCATGCTGTTGACTTTGGCTGAGGTTGGGTGCGCTGTCGCTGTTAGAGTGTTGATTGTCGCACACATGTGCGGGCTGAAGGTGAGATTTTGGGTAATTTAGTGAAAATCCTAGACTGTGTAGGAGGTGAATTGTGCGGGACATGTGGCTGGCACATTGCTGGGCTGACTTTGCTTGAAAAAGCCAGTCGTCCAGATAAGGATAGACATGGATGTGTTGTCTCCGAAGGTGCGCTGCCACTGTCGCTAAGCACTTGGTGAACACCCTGGGGACAGTAGTGACCCCGAAAGGCAGGACCTTGAAATGGTAATGCAGGTTGTTTATGGTAAACCGGAGATATTTCCTGTGTGCCTGGTGAATGGGAATGTGGAAATATGCATCTTTTAGGTCTAGGGTTGCTAGGAAGTCTCCCTGAGTGAGCAATGGCACTACCTGATGTAAATTCAGCATGTGAAAGTGTTCTGACAAGATGTACTGGTTTAGGGGTCTGAGGTCTAGAATGGGCCTGAGAGACCCGTCCCTTTTTGGGATTAAGAAGTACAGCGAGTACACCCCCTGTACCCTGCAGATGTAAAGGCACGAGTTCTATGGCCCCTTTTTGCAGCATGCAGAGTACTTCTTGGTGTAATAAGTGCATGTGCTCTGCGGACATAGGACGGTGTCTTGGGGGTATGTTGGGTGGAGAGGAGGTTAGTTCTAGACAATAGCCGTGTTGGATAAGGTCTCTCACCCACCTGTCTGTGGTTATGCCTTCCCAGACCGGCAGGAACTGCTGGAGTCTTCCCCCGACTGGTGTTTTATGGTTGGGGGGCAGGGACAAGACGTCACTGTTTATTGGTGGCGGAGGATCTGGCATTATTATTTCCAGGTCCTCTGCCTTTGGTGCTGTTCCCACGATAGCCACCCCTATTGTTCTGGTTATAGGTGGTCTGCGTGCCCCCCTCTGTTGTATTGGGCTTGTTGTGATGCTTGACCTCTGGAGGCTCCCCTGTTACCGGAGCGACGAAAGGAACTGCCCCTGAACTGTTGCGACTGCAGAACCCCCATGGATTTTGCTGTCTGTGTCTTAATTTTCTCAAGGGTTGTCTCTACATCAGGGCCAAAGAGAAAATCAGGGTTAACAGGCTGGTTGAGTAAAATAGTTTGTATCTCCGGCTTAAAACCAGAGATAAGTAGCCAGGCATGCCTTCTAAGCATCACACTTGTGTTTATGGCCCTAGCTGCTGTGTCTGCTGCATCTAGCGCACACTTGGACACATTTGAAATTAATTTCCCTGCTTGTATCAGCATTTCTGCTCCTCCCTTATAAGCCTCAGGCAGGTGTTGCAGTAGCTGCTCCAACGTGTCGTAGTGTGCCCTATCATATCTGGCTAATAGAGTCTGTGTATTGGAGATCCTCCAAATATTTGCTGCTTGAGCCGCTACTCACTTGCCAGATGCTTCAAAGATTTTGGATTCTTTGTCCGGAGGGGGAGCATCACCACTGGTTTGAGAGTTTACCCTCTTACGAGCATTAGCCACGACCAGGGAGTCCAACGGGAGCTGGCCTTTGATGTACGTAGGGTCCACAGGTGCAGGCGGGTACTTCTTTTCAACCCGTGCCCTTGTGGTCTCCTTGAAGATGTCAGTAGCGTGTTTAAGGACACCCTTTAGCATAGGCAATGTTTTTACTGATCTTGATGTTAAGAAAGTATCAAACAAAAAGTCCTCCTCTACTGGGTCAGCATGCATGTCCACATCATGGTTTTTGGCTGCCCTTTCAATTAAAGCGTTAAACGCAGCCGTATACTCAGTAGGTGAGGTTTTGATGGTATAGGACTGAACTTCAGGTGTGGTGTGTGGCTCACCAGGGTCAGTCCAGGCTTGTTGGTCATCCTGATCTGTGTCAGCAGGATAATTGAACTCCTCTTCAGTGTATCCCTCCCCTATATCCTCATAGGTGCGTGTGGGCGAATAGGAATAGTCTTGTTCATAGGACTCCACAGGCTCGGAAACAGGTGAGGTTGCCGAGTCTCTTTTCAGAGGGATTTTGTATGACTCCAAAGGAGTCGCCAGAACTATTTTCCGTTTGTAAATGGTGAGTCTACCAGTATCTGAGTCGGTGAACAGTTTTGAGTGATTGTCATAGGAGGGTTGTTGGAACATCACAGCCTTAGTGGACTGAGTCCTCGAAACTACCGACACTTTCTTGGTAGTGTCGGTGCCCTTCTGTGGCTCTAAGGTTTTTGGTCGAGCGGTTGGGGCAATCCATATTTAATAGGTTGTGTAGATGAACCAACCTTTTTTGAGGGAGTTGGTTTTCGATCCGACCAACTTTGTAGGATCACTGGGCTGCTTGTCACTTTGCATCGATTCGAGCTGTCGGTGCGCAACAGGTGCGCCTTTGTGCTTCGACGCGACGTGCTCTTTTGGGCTGGGTGCACTTCGACTCGTAGGCCTTGCTGGAAATCGGCGCCGAGGCTGGAAGTTTCGGATCAACAGTCTTCCTAGCCTTGAGTCCTTTGCCAGTTTCGCCATCTTTGGGCGTGGACGTCGACAGCGTCAGCGCGACGTGCTTGACGGCAGAGACAGGCTTCGGCGTCCCGCGTTTCGGGTCGACGCCCCCTGGTGACCCCGAAGGGTTGATGACACTCTTAGATTGGGGTGGAGCCAACGAATCCGAGGCTGTCGATCCGAGGACTGACTTCAACAGTTTCGGTTTTGCCGCTGAAAGTGGCTGATTGACCGATGGCTCCGTAGAAGTATTCTTAGCCGGGCCTGGACGCGGGGCTATAGAATGCGTAGAAAGATCTTGGCTAAGGCCTTCCGGCGATGCCTCGACCTGAGCCTTAGAGAGTATAGTGTCAGTATTGGGCCCCGCGATTGCAGATGGCCCTTGCTCATCGCCTGAGTCGTCAGACGGCTCCGATGGCTTCTGCATCGTCTCCTACCTCGACGATGTCTTCCTCATGGACGTAGTCTTGTTCTTTGTCCACACTATAATGTGAGTCGTGCTCCGATGCAGGGTCCGACTGCTGGTCAGGATCCTCTTGATCGGCGCCCTCGATGTCGTCTGCCTCGAAGATATCTTCTGGTTCTGGCGCTGATTGCTGGGCCGACTGCCTCGCGGCACGCCGAAGCGTCTTCTTCGACCGGAACTTGGAACAGGCCATGCAGCTGGCCTCGTCGTGGTCCGGGGATAGGCACTTATTGCACAACGGGTGCACATCGATGTGAGGGTACTAGGAGTTGCAGACGGGGCATCTCTTGAACGGGCTCCGTTCCATCGTCGACGCTCGTTGGGGCCTAGATGTCGAAAAGGCAATACGGCCTTCGACGTCCTGTTCGAAGAACTGGATGAAGTACCGGGCACCGAACGAGAGAATGCCGATGCCCCGAAGGCCTTTTGGCCTCGCGAAAAGTGTTTTAAGTATAATCCGAACTTGAGTCGAGAAGGTACATCCGAACCCAATGGCGGAAAAAAACAATCTGAAGATGGAGAGGATGCCCATGCGCACTGTAGTCCAAGGGAGGAGCCACCTATCTCGTGATACTTCGAAGACTCTTCCAGGACAACAATGTGCAATCACCCGGACCCAACACTAGGCGGCGATCTATGCACAGATATAAATTCAGCAGCCCACATGCCTCGAACCCTTAGATTCTTTATCAGGGGGTGGTGCTTCACTTGATGTCTGAGTTTGCTCTTTTTCTAGCATTTGACACGACTAGGGAATCTAAGGTAGCTGTTCTTTAATGTAGGCAGGATCCCCAGGAGCAGGACTGTACTTTTTCTCAATTCTAGGGTTTAGAATCCTAGCACGTACAGGATCTTTAAATACTTCTGGAGCATGTTTGATGACCCCTTTAATGATAGGACGAATTTGAACAGACCTTTGTGATTGTTCAAACGTATCTAATAAAAAGCCTTCCTCTGCCTCATCTGAATGCATGGTGACCCCCTGATAGATGGCAGCCCTATTCAGTAAGTGCCCAAAACCAATGTCTTCTGGGGGAGATGGTTTTGATGGATATGAATGTGGGTCAGGAATATCTGGCACATCTTGTGGATTTGAGTACTCCCTATCTGGATCATCAACAGGGTAAGAAAAAGGCTCATCTGGGTCTACCCCTCCCCCTATGCTATACTCTGCATCATTTGGCGGTGAATTTGGTGAAGAACGAGGAGGAGAGTTTTCAGGAGAATTTTGAGGTAAAATGTTAAGAGGAACAGGAGATGAAGGAAGTATAGGAGAAGAAGGGTGCAAAGGAGATGTGGCAGAGTCCTTCTTGACAGGCACTGCAGGTATAGGTGCTGTGTCTGATTTCCTCTTCCTGTGTGGTGTAGTGGATTCATGACCTGTCTTTGGGTCAATGTAGATCTTCTTTTGTAGAGTATATCAGGTTGGAAAAGGTGTTCTCCTTGCGGCACCTTTGCCGGTGCCGATTTTTTCGGTTCCTGGTGTGGTTGCTGCTTGTCTTTAGCCTTTAGTTGTAACTGTGTCCTTTGGTGTAGATTTCGGCACCAAAGGTATTGTTTTCCGAGTCGTAGGCTGTTTCGAGGGCTTGAGCGCATCAGAATCAGGCCTTGTAGGTTTCGGTACCGAAGATATTGGCTTCGGAGTGGAAGCTGGTTACGTCGGCCTCGAGGAGTCAGACGCTGGCTTCATATTTTTGTCTTTAGAAGTAGACGGTTTCGGAGCCGGGACTTTTCGGTTTTGGTGCAGAGGGAGCTGGTGGGATTGACACGTGCGACCTGCTCGGTAAGGTGCTATCGGAAGGCTTGAGTATTTTCTATGGAGCTGGGCTCGATGGCGGGGCTTTCGAAGTGTTTATTCGGTTGAGACTGGGCCCCGGAGGCAGAGTGTTGACCGTTGCCTTCAATTTGGGTGGTGGGTATGGGGCAGTAGTACTCACGCACTGACCCGATGGTATGGATTAATCGGAGTCGTCTGCCCTGGATACAATTTGAATAGTCTGAATCTTCTTTGGGAACGAGCGGAACGTCGAAGATATCCACCGGTTCTGGAGCCGATCTCTGGATGTTGTGTCAACGGGCTCTCCGATCTCAAATGGTCTTCTTGGATCGAAAAGACGCACAAGGCTGTACAGCTTGATTTGTCGTGTTCTGGCAATAAGCACGGGTTACAGACCTCGTGATGGTCACTGTGTGGAAACTTTGCTCCACACTTGGGGCATCTTTTAAATGGCATCATTTCCATGAGGTGTAGGAATCAAGGCGTGGATAGGCCCAAAGGCCCGCGTCGACAACCGGAATAGAGCGGATGGAGTAGAGACGACGTTTGTCGATATCGAAAGCAGTTTGGTGAAGTTTGAATACGTTTTTACGCGTCGGAAGTACTTAAAAAGTAGATTTGAACCGGGGCGGAAAAGTTTCATCCGAACCCAGTGGCGGAAAAAAACAGTAAGGATGGAGCCGATGCCCATGCGCACTATGATCCAAGGGAAGAGTCACCAATCTCGTGACTACAAAAGACTTCTTCCAAGACGACGACAACATGCAATCATCCTAGCCCAACACCAGGTGGCGATCTAATGCTAAGTGTACAATCTGCAGTTCATATGCCTCAAACATACATATATACATACATATATATATCTATATACATACACACATATATATATATATCTATATACATACACACACATATATATATATATATATATATATACACACATATATACATATATATACACACACACACACATACATACATATATACACTACACACATATATATATATCTTAGTTATCAGAGACTTTCAGACTCCCCGTGTGCATGTTCATTCCAGAGCCAGAATGTGTCCTGGGGTTAACATCTGATCACAAGTTAAGGAGAGGGTATCTCCAAGCTGGAGTAGGAGGGCCTTCCAAAGAAGATGTGCAAGAAGCCCAAATGATCCTAACAGGGAGAAAGCTTGGTGGGGTGGATTACAATAAGTTTTTACACAACACTAAACCCCTAATAAAATAATCACATGAATTTGTGTAGGATGTTATTATTTTATTAGGAGTTTAGTGTTGTGTAATAGGTTGTGTTTCCCTGGTTTTCCTTATAATTTTCGCATTGCAGGGACCCTCTTATGTATATTTTGTGGATTACAATAAGGCCATGGTGGGTTGAGTGCGACAGTGTAGCAAATTGACTGAAAAACGTGCCAAGCATGTGAAGCTAGCAGAGTTCTAGCCGCAAACCCAGTATGGCCCATACCACTGCCCGCAGTTTATAGAGCAGTAGACCACACGCTGCGCCATCTCACCATCTGGTGTTGGGTTCAGAACACAAACTTGTTTATCTTTAATGTATTGAAGCCCCCCCCACCACACACCCTCAAATTCCACCCCCTACAAATTTATTTATTTAATTAATTGAGCATGACCGCTACCCATAAGGGTTTCCCGGCGCTGAAAGACAGGTGCAACAAAACTCAGAGAAGCTTATTGGTCAAAAAGCCAGGTTTTCACGGTTCTACGAAAGCGTGTGTGGCAGTTCTCCATCCGAATGTCCAAGAGAAGTGAGTTCCACAATCTGGGTCCTAGGTTTGCAAAAGAGCCTCCGCCCATTCTGGAGAGCCTAAACTTGGGTACACTGAAGAGATGATGCGAAGAGGAGCGGAGTGAACAAGCAGGGGTATAGGGAGTAACAAGGTCCTGAAGGTATAAGGGAGGTACCCCAATTTTGATCTTGTGCATAAAGCTCAAGGCCTTGAACTTTACACGATTTTCGAAACGGAGCCAATGAAGCTACCTTAAGCGTTCTGAGATGTGGTCACGTTTCCGGCAGCCTCAAAGAAGCCGTGCAGCAAATCAAACCAGGTGACTCTGTGGGACATGGTAGTGTCAGTCGCCGTCTACTAGGATCACAGGCAAAATGAAACGCAAGCAGCAAACAAAGTGTTGCAGGTAAGTAATGCTTTCCAATCGCAGTATGTTGTGGATCACATGCTATACAAAGACTGCATTACCTTTAAAAAAAAAATCACCCTCTTGCTATCTTTTGCATGTTTGGGGTTTACCAGCCAATGGGCGATTAACACACTGTAACCTACTTGAATGTACAAGACTGAGAAAGTGACTCTTTATATACTGGACCAGAATAAGGTACAGTGGGTATAGAGTCCACAAACCCCAGAGGTATAACAGAGGTTAAAGCCTGGTGTGACCTTACTCTCTAAAGTGGTAGCTTGGTTGAGCAGTAAGGCAGTACCAGAGGACAGTGTAAAGCATTTGTTGTACACACTCAGTCAGCAAAAGGTTTCTCAGACTGAACTCCAGGCCAATTGTTTTTATATCAAAGATATAGTGGTTTTATTTCTAGAACCAACAGGCATCAACATATACTGTTCTCAATATGAGAGGTCTCAGGTGAGTACTTTGCAAAAAGGCAATAAACTTTGTAAACACAATAGGTACAAGGGTTGCAGTAGGCAACACAATTCTTTACACAATTTAGCCTTGTGCTCAATAGATTTTCTTATATAAACACAGTTGATTACTTTGTATATTACTTTGGTAATCCAGGACTGGCTCCTAGGTTCAGTCCTGGGGTCTAAGCTGAAAACAGTTTAGCAAAAACGTTTTAGCTATTGCAGTCATTTTTCAGGAATAAAAACTATTTTAAAAGTTCACACTTAGAAACTTTTCAACAGAAATCTGTCAGTGTTATCCAATGGGAGAAAATTCAGGTTACAAATAAAGTACGATCTCGTTACTTTTGTAATCCAGTACTGGGCTCCTGGGGCCAGCACTGGGGTCTCAACTTAAAACAGGTGAGTAATTACGTTTCAGTATTTGGTATGATTTTTCAAAGAATATTTCTAGTTTTCAAAAGTAGACACTTGGAAGAAATTTCATAGAAAAGCAGACAATGGATTACTATGGAAAAATACAAGTTACTAGTAAACCCACTAGGGATTACTTTTGCGGTTCAGGACTGGGCTACAAGATACAGCACTGGCTACTCTCCTGATCACAGGTGAGTATTTCGGAATTCAGATGATTTCATATGAATATTTTAAGTTTTCAAAAGTAGGCACTTGGAAGATATTTCGAGTCAAAACCAGTCAATTTATTCAATGGCAGGTAACGAATAGTTTTCTTACCTGTCGGTGTAGTTTTGCAGCTTGAAGATCTTTCTGGATTCACTATGCTGTGCCTTATTCCGCGGTCTTGTGGTTGGGTCCGGATTCGTAGTCTTTTCTTTGTTTTTTTTTTTTTTTTTCTTTGCCCAGGTGGGCGTCGGCGTCACACCCCCTTTGGGTGTATTTCCGGTGACGTCGGCATGCTTCCTGCGGAAGCTCCCACTCTTGGGCGCCATCTTCGGGTTCTTTTTTTCCGTGTTTCTTTCGTTTCCGAAGTAATGGCAATGTTCATCTTAGTTTGTATTTACCGCTTTGTACTTTCAAAGTCTATTCTTTAGTTAACCACCTCTTCTCTCTCCAGCCTCATCTTTCTGGCGGAGGTGGGTGGGTTCGCTAGTGAATCCAGAAAGATCTTCAAGCTGCAAAACTACACCGACAGGTAAGAAAACTATTCGTTTTGCAGCGTGAATCTTTCTGGATTCACTATGCTGTGCATAGATTTTGTAGCGGTTTCTCATCTCTGTGACGGCTGGGTGGAAGATGAGCGTTGGGTGTTGAATATGTGCCGTAGCACCTTCTGTCCCACTTGAGCTTCCTTGTTCATTTGTATGTCCACACAGTAGTGCTTCGTGAACGTGTGCACCGAAGCCCATGTTGCCGCCAGGCATATGTCCTCTATGGGTGTGTTAGCCAGGAAGGCTATTGTAGCGCCCTTCTTCCTGGTGGAGTGGGCACGCGTCCCCTCAGCCAGTTCCTGTCCTGCCCGTTTGTGGCAGAGTTGGATTGTTTGTGCGATCCATCGTGCAATGGTCCTTTTGGTTACTGCTTTGCCCATGAAGCTGTTTGCGAAGGACACAAAAAACTGTTTCGTTTTCCTGTGCCCCTTTGTCCTTTCAATGTAGTGCATGACTGCCCTTCTGGCGTCCAGGGTGTGCAGAGCTCTCTCTGCGCTGGTTGTGGGTTTTTGGAAAAAACTCGGTATCTGTATCGACTGGTTCATGTGAAAATTGGATACCACCTTCGGCATGAAGTGTGGGTCAGTCCTCATCACAACTCTATCGTTGTGTATTTGTATGTATGGTTCTTGTAGCGTCAGCGCTTGAAGCTCGCTTACTCTGCGTAAGGACGTTATCGCAACCAGGAAGGCTGTTTTCATAGTTAGCATCTTTAGGGAGGCCTTGTGAAGTGGTTCAAAGGGCTCTTTCATGAGTTCCGTTAGGACTGTGTTCAAGTTCCATGCAGGTGGCGGCACCCGCTTGGGTGGTGCGATCCTTTTCGCTCCTTCTAGGAATCTCTTCACCACCTGTGATGTGAAGAAGCTCCTGCACGTTTCTCCCCTTGTGTAGGCTACTATCGCTGCCAAGTGAACTCTTAACGAGGATGAGCTAAGGTTCTTCTCCAGTAAGTGCGTCAGGTACCTTAGCACTGTGGAGTCCCTCTTCATCTTATTGTGGAGTCTTTCCTGTCTGCACCATATTGTGAATCTTTTCCATTTCGCAACGTAGCACTTTCGAGTGCTGGGCCTTCGTGCCTCCCGAAGTACCCTCAGGGTGCTTTCTGGTAGTCTCAAATGTGCGAACTCTATGTCCTCAGGAGCCACGCTACTAGGCTCATGCTCTCTGGCTCTGGATGCAGTACCTCTCCGTTCTGCATGGACAGTAGATCTTTCCTCCTGCTGAATCTGTGGGGTGCACACTGTGTCATCTCCATGATCTGCGAGTACCAGGTCTGCCTCGCCCACTGCGGTGCGACCAGTATCAGTGTCATGTTGCTCGCTCTGCATTTGCTCAGTACTCTGTGCATCAGTGGTATCGGGGGAAAGGCGTAGGCAAATGTCCTTGACCAATCTATCCATAGGGCATTCCCCAGTGTCCCCTCCTCGGGCTGCCTGGATGCGAAGTTTTGGCATTTTGCATTCTGGCGTGTGGCAAACAGGTCCACCGATGGTGTCCCCCACCTGTCGAACAGGTATCTTGTCTCCTGAGCATTGAGCTCCCACTCGTGGGATGCCGATGTCTGCCTGCTGAGCCAATCGGCTTGTATGTTGTCCTTCCCTGGTAGGTGTATGGCTAGCAGGTCTATCTTGAGAGGGATGGCCCATCTCCATATCTCCTGCGCCAGCGTTGAAAGCGGTGCGGACTGTGTGCCCCCCTGCTTGTTGATGTAGAACATCGCAGTGGTGTTGTCTGTTTGTATCAATACCTTGTGCTTGTACAGTCTTGTTTGAAAGGCCTTCAGTGCAAGGAAGATTGTCTTCAATTCTAAGTAATTGATGTGCTTTGTGGCATCCGTCGGTGTCCACAGTCCCCTCACCTTGAGCTCCTCCATGTGAGCGCCCCATCCCTTCAGGGATGCGTCTGTGGTGATGGTCACTGTTGGCGTTGGGGGCGTTAGAGGCTTTCCCCTTGCTATGTTCTCCATGGTCCACCATGTCATCTCCTTCTGCACTGCGTGCGTTACAACCACTAGATCCTCCCAACTGCCTGTAGCTTGTGACCATTGCTCCTGTAGCCATTCTTGAATGGGTCTCATGTGGAGTCGTACATTCGGTACCAGGTGGATGCATGATGCCATCATCCCCATGATCTTGCTCGCCGTCCTCACTGTCCGAGCTTGTCCCTTCCGGTAGAGGCGAGTTTCCTTCACCAGCGCCCTCGCCCTCTTCTCGCTGGGGAACACCTTGCCCTGTAAGGTGTTGATCTGTGCTCCCAGGAAGATCTTCACTTGTTCCGGCTCCATTGATGATTTCTTCCAATGGATGGAGAACCCCAGGTTTATGAGCGTGCTGGTCACTGTATGTGCGTGCAGCTTGCATTTCTGGTATGAGTTTGCTTTCACCAGCCAGTCGTCCAGGTAAGGGTATACATGTATCCCCTGCCTTCTTAGGTGCGCCGCGACTGCTGCGAGGCACTTTGTGAAAACTCTTGGTGCCGATTTTAGACCGAAGGCCAGTGTCGTGAACTGGTAGTGGCTTTCTCCGACGGTGAACCTGAGCATGTGCTTGTGCTTCCTGTTCATTGGGATGTGCAGGTATGCGTCTTTGAGGTCTATAGTGACCATGAAGTCCCCGGTCTGCAACTGTGGGAGCACCTCTTGCAGGGAGGTCATTTTGAATTTTTGCGTTCTTATGAATCGGTTCACGAACCGTAAATCGAGAATGGGCCTCATTGTCTCGTCTACTTTTGGTACCAGGAAGTATGTTGAGTATACTCCTGTGTTTCTTTCTTTGAAGGGTACCCTTTCTATGGCCTGCTTCCGCAGGAGTTCTTTTGCTTCTTCCTGAAGGCACTGCAGCTGCTTGCTTGCTAGCGGCTTTCTTCTTGGTTTTCTGCTTGTTGGCCTCGCCTCCAACTCTATGCAGTATCCGAATTGGATAATGTTGAGGATCCATTTGTCTGATGTGATTCCTCTCCACTCCTGGAGGTGGAATCTTAATCTCCCTCCCACTGGTGTCCTGTGGTCGTGGGTGTCTAGTTTGTCTTGACCCATCTGTACGTGCTGCCCCCTGGGATCTTTTTTGTGGGTGGGCACACGGGTTTTTTCGAAGTCACTTGGAGGTGGGCTGCTGGCCCCCTCTTCTATTTTGTCCTCGTCCATTTCTCCCTCGAAAGGACTGGCCTCTTTGTTGGTACTGCCAGGGCTGTTTCTGATGGCCCTGCTGACCCTGCGAGTCTGCCTGGTGCGTTTGCTGGAAAGCCTGGTGTGAAGTACCTGGCTGGTTTCCGCCTCTTCCGCCGGGCCTCCGTGACGGGGTGCCCCTCTTGTTCCCTCTGAACTGCAATGCTCCCATGGATCTTGCTGTTTCGTTATCCTTCTTAAGTTGGCTGAGTTGCTCATCAACTGTTTGTCCGAAAAGCGTACTGCCGTTGAACGGGGTGTTCAGGATGCTGTGTTGCACCTCCGGTTTGAAACCGGATATCCTGAGCCAGGCGTGTCTCCTTTCCGTGACGCCCATCATCATGAGCCTGCTGGCCGTGTCTGCCCCATCCAGAGCCGTCTTAAGGCAAGAATTTGCAGCATTCTTCCCCTCTTCAATTAGCTTTTCGGCTTTCTGCTTGGCATCCTGGGGCAAGTCCTTCACCAACTGTCCCAGTCCCTCCATGATTTGGTACGTGTCTGTTCACCAGGGCGTTGGAATTAGCCATGCGCCAGTGGGTCGCGGCATTCCGTTCGATCCTTCTGCCCACCAGATCCATCCTTTTGCTCTCTTTATCCGGTGGCGGGCCCGAGGTAGTGGGTACGTTAGCCCTCCTCCTTGCTGTGGCCGTGATAATGGAGTCTGCGGAGACCGTGCCCTGAATGTAGGCCGGGTCCTTTGCGGCATGCTTGTACTTCTTCTCAGTTCTGGGAGTCACTGCCTTGCATGTTGCGGGCTCCCTGAAAGCTTCCTTCCCCTGAGCCAAGACGCTCTCGAGCATCGGGAGGAACTGGCTCCTCGTTTGTGTTGGGAGCAATGTTTCCAGAAGAAAGTCTGCTTTCTGCTTCTCTTCGTCGAGCTTGAGCTTGAAAGCTGCTGCGGCAGATTGTATCACCGCGTTGTAGGCCCCGATGTCGTCCGGCGGCGAGGGCCTCGAGGGGTAGGTGTCGACCACCTCCTCCGGGCTGTCGGTCTCGACATCGATGTAATCCACATCCTGAAGGTCATAGGGCGCCGACTCTGTGTCTGTCCTGCCCTCATCTTCCTCCCCATAGCTGTAGCTCTCGTGGGGATTCTCGTACTCCTCCTGGTCGTCGAACACCTCGACGTCCCGGTCTTGCTCGGTGACTTCGGCGACCTCCTCTTCTTCCTCCTCGACCGCCTCCAGCACTGGTGGCTTGGTCTTCTGAGGGATCGTGAAGGCCTTCATCCTTGCGTCGAAATCTTTTTTCCGCTGCATGAAGTTCTCCATTTCTGCCTCGAGGCGCCTTCTTTTCTTTTCCATCTCGGCCGCGTGTTCCGCGTCGGATGGTTCCGCCGGTCTCTTCGACGGATGGCTCGTCGCCGTGCCTCTCGGAGTCGAAGTTTTCGACGTCGAACCGGATATCGGGTCTCTGGCCGTCGTCGACAGTTTCGGGTCTTTCTCCCTCGTCGATCGATCCTTTTCGGGGACGATTTTCGACGTCTTCTGCTGATCAGCAGCTCTCGGCGCCGGGGACTCCTTCTCTGAGGATCCGCTGGGCCTGGGAGTAGTCGCGGACGCCGCCTTTTTTGGCGTCGGCGCTTTCGGGGTCTTGCCCTCGATTTTTCGAGACTCAGAGTCTCTCGGGTTCTTGGGGGCCGAAGAGTCTCCTACCTTGTCAGAAGTCTTCGTGTAATCGGTCTCTACGACCGTGTAGCAGTCGTCTTCGGCGGCAGCGTTGTCTTCTTCCTCGGAGGACATCCCCAGCTCGTAGAGCGACGGGGTCGGGGCCTTCCCCTGCAGGGTGGCGTGTGCTACCCTCTGCCTCTCTCTCACACGAAGGGTCTTCGGGGTGAAGGCGGAACAGGCGTTGCAGTCTCCGCTTTCGTGGTCCACCGGTAGGCAAAGGTTGCATACCGGGTGCTGGTCTTTCTGCGCGTACTTGTGGTGGCAGTTCCGGCAGAACTTGAACGGCGTGTTGTCCATCCTCGAGCGTCCAGGGCCTCTCTGGTCGCGTGTTCGTCGACGTTCGTCGAAGATCTGGATGGAAAACGCCTTATCTTTGCTTGTCTTTCGTCGGTGAAGTCCCCTGGAGTCTTCAGATGACTTCTCCTCGTCTTTTCTGTATTTTCCTTCTTCTTTCTCCAAAAATGTCTGGAGCCCAAACTGGAACGATCCAGACCCGACCGCGGAAAAAAAGAATCTGAAGATGGCGCCCAAGAGTGGGAGCTTCCGCAGAAAGCATGCCGACGTCACCGGAAATACACCCAAAGGGGGTGTGACGCCGACGCCCACCTGGGCAAAGAAAAAAAAAAAAAAAAACAAAGAAAAGACTACGAATCCGGACCCAACCACAAGACCGCGGAATAATGCACAGCATAGTGAATCCAGAAAGATTCACGCTGCAAAAGTGAGGTACCGGTTTCCTGGTGAGTACTTGACTGGTGAAGTTGTGGTTCTGGGCATAGACTCAGGGGTCCCCCAGGGTCAGGTAGGTACAGTTGGTTCACCCTCAGCGGCGCAGGGGCGGCCGGGAGCAAAGGTAGTTAGGCCCAATGTTATCCAATGGGGGTCAGGGGACTTCCGGTTGGTGGCTGCTATCTAGCAGGCCAAGTGGCTGTGGGAGCTGGGCTCCTGGTCACTTGCTCAGGGCAAAGGGGGAAAGAGGATAGGACAAAGGTGGCACAGCCAGCGGTACTCAGGCAGCTGGGTGCAGGGTGCTTTTGAGCCGTCGGGCGCTCAATGTTATCCAATGGAAAAGGTAAAAAGGGAACAAAGGCTGCAGGCTCGGTGGTGGAGACTCCAGGGGAGACCAGCACGTCGAGAGTCAAGTTGGGATCTTGGAGCACAGGTAGGTACCCCAAAGGGAGGCACAGGGGGCTGTAGGGCGCCAGGTGCAGGGGTGTCCTTGGGTGTCGGAAAAGCTTGCCCTCAGCTGGTCGCGGTTGGGGGGGCTGGTTCTGAGTCTGCAGGAGTTGTCTGGTTCGTCAAGGAGGGTCTTTGGCCACTGGACTTCGGGTTCCAGTCGCCGGGGGACATCCTTGTGGTCTTGGATCACTCTGGGACGGGCCAGGCTCTGCGGGTGCGGAGTGGGCTGGTCTGCAGCTTCCTGGCTGGCACCAGGGGGGGTTGTTGCAGCAGAGCCTATGCTGATGGCAGTCCCAGTCTTTAAGAGGGTCAAGGCAGCCAGGTCCTCTGGGGGTCCCAAGGTTGCTGTCCGCAGGAGTCGTCAGGATTTAGGCAGGAGCAGGTTCCAGGATCGACAGGCTGGTAGGGCTGGGACCAAGTCAGTTGTTGTCGTCCTGTTAGCAGCTGCGCGGCGGGTCTTCTTGATTTTCTTTCTTCTTTTAGTATTGGGATCTAAGGAAGGAAGGTTCAGGGATCACCTAAATACTGAATTTAGGGACGTTACAGGTAGGGCAAGGGCTGGGACCAATAGGTCCCTTTCCTGGGGTGGGTACACCCCCTAGCCTGCTTCTCTCCTGTGGGAGGGGAGCAGAATCCTAGCTGTGCTTGGGCAGTGCTCCCCATCTTCAATATGGCCGGAACCCGGGGTCGTGCTTCACCTCGTCTCCCCAACCTGAGGGGTGGGGTTAGCACAGGCTGGCACACCCCAATTCCTGACGTCGTTTTTCCTGCCAGAGTGGGGGTCAGGACTGGTGGGGGCCAGTTGCTGGGTACAGCAAATGGTCTGGACAAGCTCACAGAGGCGGCATGCCTTTGACGCTTCCCCCTGCCCATCCTGAGGGAGGAGATCTAGCACCTCGCCCAGGATGTGCATTGTTGCAGGCCCAGGAGAGAGGGGCTCTCCACCCAGGACCCATATCCCTTCACAAACTATCTGTAGTACCCAGTCAAGCCAAGGAATGCCCTGACTTGGGTCTGGGTGGTTGGAGCTGCCCAGTCCAGGATGCTCTGGATCTTGGGCTGTAAGGGTTGGACCTGGCCTCCACCAATAAGGTGGCCCAAGTACACCACAGTGCCCTGCCCTATCTGGCATTTGGATGCCTTGATAGTCAGTCCTGCAGATGGCAGGGCTTGTAGAACCTTCCCATGGTGGATCAGGTGATCCTGCCAGGTGGAGCTTAAGACCGCAATATCATCAAGATAACTGTACTAAAGGACTCCAATCCAGTCAGGACTTGGTTCACCAACCTCTGGAAGGTGGCAGGGGCATTCTTTAACCCAAAAGGCATTACAGTGAACTGATAGTGCCCATCGGGGTAGAGAATGCTGTCTTTTCTTTGGCTCCTGGGGCCATGCCAATCTGCCGGTACCCTGCAGTTAAGTCGAAGGTACTGAGGAATTTGGCTGCCCCTAGCTTGTCTATCAACTCATCTGCTCTTGGAATGGGGTGAGCGTCTGTCTTGGTGACAGAGTTGAGCCCTCTATAGCCCACACAGAACCTCATCTCACTTTCCACTCGGTTAATGAGGTTTGGGGACCAGAACCACAGGGCTAGCCCAGGGGCTCTCAGAGGTTTGAATCACCCCTAGCTCCAGCATCTTGCTGACTTCAGCTTTGATGCTTTCCTTGACTTGGTCTGATTGTCGATAGATTTTGTTTTTGACAGGGTTACTGTCACCAGTGTCCACATCATGGGTACACCAGCTGTTGCAAGACTTGCTTGCAGTCAGTCTGTTGTTGGGGAGAGCGGGTGTCTGAAAAGAACACCCCATCCACTGACCCATCTGTTGGGCTGGAAGAGAGGAGATCAGGGAGAGGTTCACTCTGCTTCCTGTCCCTCAGTCACCCTCAGCATGGTGAGGTCAGCCCTGTAATTGTAGAGTTCAGGCGGTTCATATGGATAACCCTTGTGGGGGTCCTGCTGGTACCCAGGTCCACTAAGTGACCTCACTCTTTTTCTCGAGGATAGGGTAAGGGCCACTCCATCTGTCTGGGAGAGCCCTTGGTGCCACTGGCTCCAAAACCCATACCTGTTGTACAGGTTGAAATTCAACCATGGCAGCTTTTTGGTCATACCAGTGCTTCTGCAGCTCCTGGATGGATTCTTGGATGCCTTGTCCATGCACTCAGCAATTCTGGACCTTAGGCCAAGCACATAGTCCACAATGTCTTGTTTGGGTTCTTGGAGAGGCCTCTCCCAACCCTATTTCACCAGACAAAGTGGTCCCCTTACAGAATGACCAAACAGTAGTTCAAAGGGTGAAAACCCTACTCCTTTCTGTGGCACTTCCCTATAAGCGAAAAGCAGGCATGGCAACAGAACATCCCATCTCCTTTTGAGTTTTTTAGGGAGTCCCATGATCATGCCTTTCAATGTCTTGTTGAACCTCTCCACAAGACCATTGGTTTGTGGGTGGTATGGGGTAGTGAACTTGTACTGCACCCCACACTCTTTCCACATGTGTTTCAGGTAAGCAGACATGAAGTTGGTGTGAGAAGTTGGTCTGATATGCAGTGCTCACTATTCTAGTGAACACTATGTATCAGTCCAAACAACCCTTATTGATGTTTGGTTGTAAGTCAACCTGATGAACAAGTTACTTACCTTCGGTAACGATATATCTGTAAGAAACAGTAGTTAGTATTAGATTCCTTACCTTAGAATATCCCCAGGCGTCAGTCTGGATCCGGAAACTTTTGCGTAGCAGTACCCCTGCGCGTCGGTAGGCGTCGTCTGCAGGCGTCCCCTGCGGCTCCGCGTTGTCGGCGTCGTGATGACGTCGCTGGAGTATATAGACGCCGCCTCCGCGCGCTGACGTCAGTTCTTTGCACACGGCTTTTCCGCGCCAGAACACGCAGAGCCATGTGAGAACTAGGGCCCTGAAAGGGATGTCCTTAACCCTAGGTATCAGTTCGCAGAACGGGGAGGACGGGTGGGGCGGTAAGGAATCTAATACTAACTACTGTTTCTTACAGATATATCGTTACCGAAGGTAAGTAACTTGTTCATCTGAAAGAAACAGGTTAGTATTAGATTCCTTACCTTAGAATAGATACCCCAGCAATACCAACCCCGGTGGTGGGTCTGCGAAACAATACAATCCTACACCAGAAAATCCTGGAGGACCGAACGGCCAAAGAAGCCGTCCCTCCGGACTTGACTGTCCAGGCAGTAATGCCTCGCAAAGGTGTGCAGCGAGGCCCACGTAGCCGCCTGGCAAATGTCCTGCAAAGGGACTCCCCGGCCCAGGGCAGTAGTAGCCGCCGTGGCCCGAGTGGAATGGGCCCTCAGCCCAACAGGAGGCTCCTTCCGAGCCAAAGAGTAGCATGCTTTGATGCACAGGACGACCCACCGAGAGATGGTTCGTTTCTGTACCGCCCTTCCCTTCTTCTCACCCACGTAGCCAACAAACAGTTGGTCATCCACCCGGAACTGGCGTGTGCGATCCATATAAAATGAAAGCGCACGTTTTGGGTCCAGACGATGGAGCCGCTCTTCATCTTTTGAAGGATGCGGAGGCGGGAAGAAGGAGGGTAAGGTGATGGACTGCCCGATGTGAAAAGCAGAAACTAATTTGGGCAGGAAAGAAGGTCTAGTTCTAAGAACCACCTTGTCTGGATGAATGGACAAGAAAGGAGGTTTCACAGAAAGAGCCTGGAGCTCACTCACTCTCCTGGCAGAGGTGATGGCAACCAGGAAGGCCGTCTTTAAAGTCAGAAGACGGAGAGGACAGGAATGAAGCGGCTCAAAGGGAGCGCACATCAAGAAAGTCAGAACCAGATTCAAGTCCCACTGAGGCATCACGAACGGAACAGGTGGATACATGTGCGTGATGCCCTTCAAGAATCTCGTTACAATAGGGGACTCGAACAAAGATGGCTGATCAGGTAGCCTTAAGAAGGCGGAAAGGGCAGAAAGGTAGCCCTTGATAGTGCCCAGAGGAGAGCCCTGCTGGGCAAGAGAGAGAAGAAAGAGGAGAACCTCGGAGAGAGGGGCAGAAAGGGGATCCACAGCCTTTGCTGTGCACCATGCCACAAATCTGTTCCACCGGCAGGCGTATACCGACTTCGTGGAGGGACGCCTGGCTGCCAGAATCACATCACAGACTTCAGGAGGCAAGTCAAATGGCCTCAACTGTCGCCGCTCAATCTCCAAGCATGGAGGTTGAGACTGGACAGGTTCGGGTGGAGGACCGTCCCCTGCTGCTGCGACAGAAGGTCCTCCTGAAGGGGCAGGCGGATCATCGGACCGACTGACATGCTGAGTAGCTCGGGATACCAGTACCTTCGAGCCCAGTCCGGAGCCACAAGGATAACTTGGGCCCGGTCGCGCCTGATCTTCTTCAGCACTCTGGGCAGAAGTGGTATAGGCGGAAAGGCGTACAACAGACCGCAACTCCACTCGCGCCGAAAGGCGTCGCCGAGCGAGTGCCGTCTTGGAAACTCCAAAGCGCAGAACTGATGACATTGCGCGTTCTCTTCTGTGGCGAATAGATCTAACCAAGGCTCTCCCCATTGCAGAAAGAGGCCTTTCGCCACGTCCGAGTTCAGACGCCATTCGTGATCCACCGAGCACCGACGGCTGAGTTCGTCCGCCCTGGCGTTCAGAGAACCTGCCAGGTGTTGAAACGTCAGAGTCACGCCCTGACGTTCCAGCCATTGCCAGAGGAGCAGAGCCTCCTGGCAAAGGGTCCACGACCCCACTCCGCCCTGTTTGTTGCAGTACCACATGGCGGTGGTGTTGTCCGTGAACACCTGCACTACACTCCCGTTGACAAAGGGGAGGAATGCCTTCAGTGCTAGGCGAATCGCCCGCAGCTCCAACATGTTGATATGGAGCCGGGACTCCGCCGGAGACCAGATGCCTCTGATCTCCGCCTCTCCCAAGTGGCCTCCCCAGCCCTGGAGGGACGCGTCCGTCACAACTACGTGCTCCGGTTGGGGAAGGGAGAGGGATCTGCCTCTGACCCAATCGCGGTCCGTAAGCCACCACTGCAACTGTCTCGCAGTGCCCTCCGAGATCAGGACATGGTCGGATAGGTTGCCCAGATGCTGGGCCCACTGAAACTTCAGGTCCCACTGCAGAGCCCGCATCCGCCACCGGGCGTGATGCACCAGAAGGATGCAGGAAGCCATCAGCCCCAGCAGCCGCAGCGTCAACCTGACCGAAACCCAGGATAACGGCTGAAAGATGGGAATCAAAGCCTGCATATCCCGGACCCGCCGTTCCGGAGGATAAACCCGAAACTGCGCCGAGTCGAGGACCGCTCCGATGAAAAGGAGCTTTTGAGAGGGACACAGGTGTGATTTCGGCACATTGATGGAAAACCCCAGCTCGTGCAGGAGGTCTGCCGTCATCTGAAGGTGGTGGACGACTGTCTGGGGCGAGCCCGCCTTTAACAACCAGTCGTCGAGGTAGGGGAAGACTGAAACCCCTAACCAGCGCAGATGAGCTGCGACCACCGCCATCACTTTCGTGAACACCCGTGGGGCGCTGGTAAGGCCGAATGGGAGCACGATAAACTGAAAGTGCTCGAGGCCTACCGTGAACCGCGGGTAACGCCGGTGGGCCGGCAGGACGGGGATGTGAAAATACGCATCCTGCAAGTCCAACGCTACCATCCAGTCTTGTGGGTCTAGAGCAGCCAAGACATGAGCCAAAGTCAACATCTTGAACTTCTCCTTCCGGAGGAAGCCGTTGACGTTCCGTAGATCCAAGATAGGACGCAGGCCCCCCTTGTCCTTCTTGGGTACCAGAAAGTAGTGGGAGTAGCAACCACACCCTACTTCTGGCCCAGGAACGCGCTCGATGGCCCCCTTGGCCAAGAGGGCCGTAACTTCCTCCTGCAGAAGCGTCAAGTGGTCCCCCGACACACGGTGGTTCTGCGGTGGCATGGCTGGAGGAGTGCTCTCGAAGGGGAGGGAGTAGCCCCTTCGGACGAGCTGCAGCACCCACCTGTCCGATGTGATAGTGCGCCAGCGGGAGTGGTGATGGCGAACCCTGCCACCCACCGGCGTCACATGGGCCTGAAAGCTCGGACTAGGAGGATTTGGAGGCTGCTGCGGGGGGAGGTGTGGCCTGACCTCGCCGCTGTCCCCGACCGCCACCACGGCGGAATCCACGGCCGCCACCGCGTTGAGAAGTGTTCTGCGGTGCGTGGCTGGCAGCACGTGTGGGACCGCCCCTCCCGTGGCCACGAAAGGAGCGAAACGAACCAGTTTGCTGGCGCTGGGTCGAGGGACCCAAGGACTTGGCCGTGACCCTGGAGTCCTTGAAGCGCTCAAGCGCGTTGTCCGCTTTGTCGCCAAACAGGCGACTGCCATCGAACGGCATGTCCATCAAGGCATTTTGGACATCCGCCAATTTTTCGCCGGATCTCAGCCAGGCGTGGCGACGAATCGCCACCGCCGTGGACATCGCTCTGCCCAGCGAGTCGGTCGTATCAAGACCACACCTGATGGAAAACCTCGCCGCGTCTCGGCCTTCAACCATAGCCTGGCCGAGCTTGTCCCGTACCTCCTGCGGGCATTGCGGCAGACACTCCGCGACCGTATCCCACAGAGAGTGGGTGTAGCGGCCCAAGAGGCATGCGGTATTGCAAGACGGCAGTCCCGCACTCAGGGACGAGAAGACCTTCTTGCCATACTGGTCGTACCTCTTAGATTCCCGGTCGGGCGGGGCCGACGGAAATGCGGATTGGGATGTTGAGGCCTGGATCACCAGACTCTCAGGGGTGGGATGGGTGGACAGGAACTTAGGGTCGTCCAGACACGGACGGTGGCGCCTGGCAACGTTCCTATCAACAGGCGAACCTGAAGCGGGCCTGGACCACGTGCCCAACAGAACGTCCGTCAAGGCTTCATTAAACGGCAGCAGAGGCTCCTGTGGGCATGACTGCGGTTTGAAGACCTCGGTGAGGATGTTAGGCTTCACCTTTGCGACGGGGAGCTCAAGGCGCAAGGCCTTGGCAGCCCTCATCAGCACCACAGAATAAGCAGCCCCAGCCTCCGACGCCACAGTGGGAGGCGAGACAAAACCAGGGTTAGGAGATTCGTCCAGACCACTGGCATCACCCAAGTCACCTGTCCAGTCCACGTCGTACTGACACTCGCGTGACAGAGGGTCCTCAGACCCCTCCCAACCCTCTCCATAATCTTCATCATCACCATACACGGATTCAACGATGTAGACCGGCTCCTCGGGGTCAATGGGCCCAATCGGCGCCGGACTCGGCGTCGGACGACGCCGGTCCGACTCCGCGTCCGGAGTAGGAGAGGGAATGGGGGTGGCGCCGCCCGGAGCCGGCGCCCCGACGCTGGCCGGAGCCGGCGACGGAGTCGCGGCGCCGGCACCATGGGTTGCCCCGATGGAGTCGGCGCCGGAGAGGCCGGAGGACCAGCCGGCGTCGACCCTGAAGGACCCAGCGGCGCCGGAGCCGCCGGCGGCGTCGAGGCCGGAGCACCCGACGGCGTCGGGGCAGGAGCACCCGAACCGCTCGGGCCCCCAGACGGGGCCACGGGGCCCGCAGGCGCCGGAGGGGCCCGCAGGCGCCGGAGACCGCGCCGGAGGAGACCGCGCCGGAGGAGACAGCGCCCTCATGGCCATGAGGAACTCCTCTACCTCCTCGCGCCTTGCCCAGGGACCGACGGGTATGAGCAGGCGGCTGCCACCCACGCGGGGGTTGGGCCACCAGAACCCCCGGCCGCATCGCGCGAGCGTCGGGGGTGCGATGACGACGCCCCGACTTCTTGTGTTTCTTACCGGAGGAATGGTGGCGACTTCCGGAGCGCTCGTGGCGGCTCCGCGACCGTTCTCTCGACCGCTCCCTCGACCTCCGACCGGACCGGGACCGCTCTCGACACGGGGCCGACACCCGGAGCTCGAGTAGCTTGCGGGACCGCTCCCGTCTAGCCTTACTCGTTAAGGCCCGGCAGTCGACGCAGGCCTCCACGTCGTGGTCCGGGCCCAGACACCGGAGGCAGAGTCGATGGTGGTCGGTGACCGACATCGTGCAGTCACACCCGTCACAATTCTTGAAACCGGGCATCCTACCGGCACCTAAGAAGTAGATATTATCAAAAACTTTGGTCAAAAGACCGGAGTACTGCTCTTCGGATCTGCGCTAACTGGCGCGGAAAAAAGAAGAACTGACGTCAGCGCGCGGAGGCGGCGTCTATATACTCCAGCGACGTCATCACGGCGCACGACGCCAACGACGCGGAGCCGCAGGGGACGCCTGCAGACGCCTCCCGACGCGCAGGGGTACTGCTACGCAAAAGTTTCCGGATCCAGACTGACGCCTGGGGATATTCTAAGGTAAGGAATCTAATACTAACCTGTTTCTTTCAGATAGACCAGCTATCCTAGTAGCATGGACACGTGCAGTCTTTAGGCTAAACTCTAGAGGGCGTGTTAAGCCAGCTGTTTTACCATCACATATACCCCTTGAACACCAAGTGAAAGGACACCACACAAGTTATGAAAAATAAAGTATATTTATTTATAACAAGACTACCCTGGCTCTTTATGAGACAGGGAGCTAAGCACACAACAAAACTCTTAAAGAAATACTTAAAGTCGCACAATTTACACAAATGCCCGAGGGGCACGAAAAACCATATACTATACAAGTGGAATGCGAAATACTAGCAGGTAAGTAACTATTCTCATAGGCTTTAGAATCGCTAGGACTGGACTACTGAACCTTTATATTGCAAGCAGGAGGCCTAGGGACGTCGTGTGCAGAGTGGGAACTCTCACGCGTAAGGCGGGAAAAAGTCTATGGGGGCTAGTAAAAGCAAAGTTAGTGTTTTCGGGCGAACCCGACTAGGTAGGTCAAAAACGAAAGTGGATCTAGACACTTAGAGAGTTGGTCTACGCTGGAGCACCGGAGTACTCGGTTTACCTAGCCCAGGGGCTGCGGCTGCATAGGGTTCAAATGTCGTCGGGTTTCTTCGTTGATGAACCAGGAGCCTGAAGAAAGAAGTTGCTGGCAGGCGACCAGTGAAGAAGTTCTTGGGGATCCAAGCCTGGATCGGGAAGAAGAAGACCTGTAAGCAGAGGGGACCAAGTTCTGAATCACTAGCCAGTGATTTAGGTGGGCACCAGAGTGGCACCGGGCGAAGTCACCTCAACCAGGTGAGTGGGCGCTGCTGGGCTCTGCAGTCTCTCGGACCAGGAGGCGTTGTCGGCGACCAGGATGGAGGTGCGAGCTGTCCCACGAAGATATCTGCTGTCGAGGGCGCTGGACCCAGGATTGGGGCAACATGTCTTGGCAAATGCAAGCCCACGCGGTGGACTTAAAATGGTGTCTGGAGTGGACCAGGAGGGTCCAGGGTGCTCCTCTGTTGGAGGGGAGCAAGGGCCAGTCGGGAGCAACCAGACCAGCGGTGTTTGTCGTCGAAATTTGTCGTCAGAGGGCCACTAGCCAACGGGCAAGCGACCTGGACAACGCGGTGAGCAGCAAAGAGCAGAAGGGCCCCACGCAGATCTCGTGGATGCAGGGGAGCTGAACTTCGGTGCTGGAGCTGCTCAGGGTTGGGGCTTCTCTTACCCCAAAGCACTCGGTCGAGGGTCACTCGGGAGTCGTGCTGGGCAAGTGTCGTGCAGTCTTGGAAGATGGCCGGTCCCTCGAGGTCTCGTCACACCCACGAATCACAGCTGGGCTGATGATGCAGGTAGAGGTCAGAGGTGCCAGGGAAGCCGGTTCTCGTCGAGCTGGGCAGTCGTGATCCGGTGAGGAGACTTACAGCAGACCGCGATGCTTGGTTGGTGCCTGCTGCTGCAGGGTGACTACTCCTTAGTCACAAGGGAGAAATCTTAGGAAGAAGTCTTGAGTTCCTTTCGTGGAAAGTAGTTTCAGGATTCAAAGATGATCTAATTTGGAAGGGGGCCTGCTCCTACCTTTATCCTGCAAAAGGGGGCTGGCACGCGACTAAGTCCTGCCCTATGGGTGGGACTAGGAGGGGTGTGGTTACACCCCTCTCCTTTGGCGGGCTTTCCCCAGATCAGGGGCTGGAGTGCCCCTGGAACTGGTTCAAGCCGGCCTATGCACAGTGAGCACCGGGGGGCCACTTGCAGTCACCTTCCTCTAAAGCCCTGCCTACCTAGGATACACAAAAACCTGACTGGGACGGTGCTGGCACCGCCCCTGGCAGGAAACCCTTTGTCCTTGCCTCCTGTGCTGGGAGGACTCCCAGCAGCAGGAGGGCAGACTTGTGTCTCGGTGGCAGCATCCATTTTGTGGATGCTAAGGCTCTGTCTGACTTTAACCGGGGTTACAGGTTACATACATGTCGTGTCCCTCTAGAAGGGTGGAATGCTAACCCCGTCGCCAGAATTGGCGAGGGGTTAGTATTCCAATTCGTATGACACCTTACTCGACATGTTTTGATAAAGCGATACCAGAGTTGGCATATAACCGCGAGGATTATAATGCACTTAAGAGTATATGGTATGCGATATCATGGAAACGGCTAAGGGATGGATCCCGAAAGCCGCAGACAGGCTCATCTCATGCCAGAGCACTATCTCACACGATTCCAAGCACTCTGCCTTCAGGATTGTTAAGGCCTGCCATAGGAGTGACTGATAGGAGATCTGTGTGCCCATGTAGGTTTAGATATAGGTATACTATATCTAAAGCAAAGGGTGATTACACCACCTTGCCCCAGCTGTCAAGCAGCCAGTTGTGTCTGGTTTAGTTAGTCAACCCAGGGGTGGCATAATACATGCTGCAGCCCCTGGGAGACTTCTGGGTGCACCTCAGCCCTGGGTACAGGGACTTGAAGAGGGCCCAGTGCCAATTCAGTACCTGGGTACAATTTGGAGTAGAGAGAACAGCTAGGCTGTGGGTCTGATTAGCAGGCCCACAGCCAGGGAAAGTCGTAAACCAGTGAAGAAAAAAGCAAAAATCTGGGTGATCATAGGATTGCAGACCCTACTCTCCTACAGTTGGTACCTCTGTCTGAAAACCCCTCCTTAGGAAACCCTACCCTGGCGAAGACACCCAGGAGGGCCTTGGCTACTGCAAGAGCTGTAGTAACCCTAAGGGGAATTGCTTCAGGGTATCTAGTAGCATGATCCACTACTACTAGAATGTATTTGTTCCCTGAGGCTTTGGGAGGCTCAAGTGGACCCTCACTGTCCACACCTACCCTTTCAAAGGGCACCCCCCCAACACTGGTAGTGGTATCAGGGGGGCCTTTGGTTTGCCACCTGTCATACCACTGGCCAGACAGGTAAAAGGAGCTCACAAACTCCTTCACCTTTTGGTTCCTCTGGGGCCAGTAGAAGTGGCTAACTAGCCTTTCCCAAGTTTTGGTTTGCCCCAGGTGTCCAGCTAGGGTGATGTCATGAGCTAACGTTAGGAGGAACTCCCTGTAATTCTGTGGCACTACCACCCTCCTGGTAGCTCCAGGATTGGGGTTTGCCTCGGCATACAGTAATCCCTCTTCCCAATAAGCTCTGTGGGTACCACTGACATCTCCCTTTGCTTCTGAAGCAGCTTGCTGTATCAGGCTTTTAAGAGTGGGGCAATTTCGTTGACTCTGGCACAGCTCTTCCCTAGCAGCTGCATGGCGTGTCTTCTTGATCTTTTTACCTTCTTTTCGTATCGGGATCTGAGGAAGGAAGGTTCAGGGAGCCCCTAAATACTTAATTTAGGGGCGTTACAGGTAGGGCAAGGGCAGGGACCAATGGGTCCCTGTCCTGGGGTGGGTACACCCCCTAGCCTCCTCCTCTCCTGTGGGAGGGGGACAGGAGCCTAGCTGCGATTGGGCAGGGCTCCCCATCTTCAAGATGGCCGGAGCACAGAGCCGTGCTTCACCTTGCCTTCCCCCCTGAAGGGTGGGGTTGGCATAGGCTGGCACACCCACTTTCCTCATTTAGGTTTCCCCGCCGTTCTTCCCGCCAGAGTGGGCGTCAGAACCGATAGGGGCCAGTTGCTGAGTACAGCAAGTGGCCTGGAGAAGCTCACAAAGGCGGTATGCCTTTGAAGCTTCCCCTGCCCATACTGGCGGAGGAGGAGGCTTGGCACCTCGTCCCAGAATGTGCATTTTTCCAGGCGCGGGATTTGGCGGGTCGGTGTCGTACTCTTCTTCGACATCTGCTTCGACTACTGTCGAAGGCATGGTTATCTGCTCATCCGTTCGTCCTAGTCCTTTTTCCTCTGGAGGATACTGTCCATTTCGGCTTCAAACCTTTCCTTTCTCTCCATTTTGGCCACTTGTTTGGCTTCGAGAGTTTCGCCGCTTTTCTTAGAGGTCTATGTTTACGTCAAAGTAGCATTCAGCTCTTTTTACTTTGGCGTTGAACGCAACTTTTCTGGTCCGTGCTTTGACCACCTAGGCTTGTCTAGAGCTTTCACCGACTGGGAGTACTTTTCGAAGGATCCGTTGGGCTGTTTGTATGTGGAAGCAGCTCTGGTCGACTATTGCTTTGACGCCAGTGCTCCTTTCGAGGACTTTGGCTCAGTTTGAGAGTCTGTCGGGGCTTTAAGGGTCGACGTCTCTTACCTCTTTTTTGACTGATTGGTCTCTGAGCGTGTAGTCCTCTGGTCCCTCAGCAATGTTGTCCTCTTCTCCGCTGCAGAGGCTCAAGTCCCGAACAGACGGAGGTTCTCCTTGCCCTTGCATGGCAAAGCTGGCTCTCCTATGTCTCTCTCACTCTGAGGGTCTTGGGGGTGAATGCCGAGCAGGCGTTGCAATCCTTGCTTTCGTGGTAGATTGGCAGGCAGAGGTTGCAGACCAGGTGCTGGTCCTTCTGCGCACTCTTGTGGTGGCAATTACGGCAACATTTGAATGGTGTTTTGTCCATCTTGCGCTCAGGGAGCCCCCTGTGTGCTCATTCTCCATTGGACGTCGAAGTTCTTTATCCTCCTCTTCCTTTTCGTCGTCCCAGCTATGTGTTTGTCATGCGATGAAAAACTCCAAATTTTGGCGTTTTCTGCTTGATTTTCTCTTCTTTCCAAAAACTCTGGAACTCTTCGGTGACGATCCAGACCCAACGGCGGAAAAGAAAATATGAAGATGGTGCCCAAAGGTAGGAGCTTCCGGAGGAAGCACGCAGACGTCACGGGAGGACACCAAATGGTGGGACGTTGACGCTCACCTGGGCCACAATTCCAGACCCAACCACTAGACCGCGGAATAATGCAGAGCATATTGAATCCAGAAAGATTCAAGCTGCAAAACATCTGTTTAGCCAAAGGGTGGCTGTTCGGGTAACAGGCTACCGACTCATACCAGATAACTCACCTGGCTAGCATAGAAGTGTCCAGTGATTCGCACAATTACTTGTTCATTCTCATCTGGGCTCTGATCCCGTGGTACAACCACCTCTGCAGCCGTCAAGTTCTGCAGCTCATTTACCTGTAGAAAAGAAACCAAAGATGACAGATTTCAAGATTCATCAGCAACAGCATAACCATACTACATCTTCGAAAACAATTATTGTAATTCCAGAACTGCTACATTTGTTTTTCTCTTTCATAACCCCAAAGGTACGGAGCTGGTAATCAAATGAAATAAAAGATCATCAAGCTATTTTTGTTCACAGGTTGAATCATTTGTCTTGTACAGGAATGAAGAGTTTATTACTACTATGCAACACTGGCACACAAACACTAAAGACGGATTAGAATCTTTGTATAGCTTACCCACATGGTTCACACCATATGGCTTTACTATAGTAGTGACAATAGAAAAAGTTTTCCAATTTACAAAAATAACCTAAAAAATCTATTCTACGTACTGCTGTTACCAATGAGTAGTATAATGGTGAACAGATAGCTAATCAGAGTCCTGAAAGTAGCCATACTTCAATGGGATATAGGGCCATGCAGTACTTCCTCCGATGAATTTGGGTAACACTTATCTTCAACAAGGTATTGAACACATTGACAACATGCCCAATTGCGGTCATTGGAACCATATTTCAGAGCTTTCCCAGGACTCATTTTCCCACCTGTATCTCATGGAGATAGATTTAAATTTTGAAAATGTTATCCACTCACTGTTTTGCCTCCTTTGCCAATAACGCGCCCAGCAGCTGTAGCAGGCACTTTAATGTGCGTCTCTAATTTGACTTCTTCCTTCGGTCCGAAGAAGTTTTCCTCCTTCAGCTTGCCATAAATTCTCCCTTGGGCCTGAAATGATAGTGAAAGGAAAATGTTACCCTGTAATCATTTGTTCATAGCCTGTGGTACTTCTGTACTAAGTTAAAACTCGGTCAAGACTCGTCATAAGAGTTTGTGGTTTATCCTGAGTTAAGCACAAACAAAAACACCAAATTCATATTTTGTTTAATGAACAACTCTTTAATTTTTGCTGCAATCATAAATCCAGTCTAGCAACAGCTGGACGGCTCAGCATGCACTTACGACAATAGAGCTGGCGTAGCTAGAATAAAATATTCAATATTCACAAGCAACCATTCCAAAAGGATTATGTTACCCTGTAAGCAGGTTATTGGCATTTAGAGCTGTAGATTCACATGTGTGAGAAAGTGGCTCTAAATATACACTGGACAATAAGGTAGTACAGTGTGTATAGAATCCACAAACCCCAAAGGTATAGCAGAGGTTAAAGTCAGAACTGACCTTACTCTCCAAATTGGTAGCTTGGTCGAGAAGTAAGGTAGTACCAGAGGACAGTGTAAAGCATTTGTTGTACACACTCAGTCAGCAAAAGGTTTCACACACTCAAGAACTGAAGTCCAGGCCAATTGTTATATCCTCAGATATAGTGGTTTTATTTTTAGAACCAACAGTTATAAAAATATACTTTTCAAGGTAAGAGTACTCATGTAAATACTTTGCAGAGGAGCAATAAGTTTGTACACATAATTACAGGATAGCTAATAAGCAATACAGTTCTGAAACACACTAGCATTGAGCTCAATGGGGTTTTCATAGAAAAGTAAAGTTAATTACTTCATGGATTACTTTGGTAGTTCCAGGACTAGATCTTAGATTCAGTCCTGGAGAATAAGCTGAAACCAGTTTAGCAAAAACCTTTTAGTTACTGTGCTGAATTTTCCTGATTATAAAGCGGTTTTAAAAGTTCACACTTACAAACTTTTCAAGGTGATTCTGACAATGTTATTCAATGGGAGGAAATTCAGGTTACAGGTATAGAAATTGTGTTTCTTTAGTAACCCAGCAGTCTCCTAGGGCCAGCACTGGGGGCTTAACTCAAAACAGGTAGGTAATTGCGTTTCAGTATTTTGTACGATTTTTAAAGCATATTTGCAGTTTTCAAAAGTAGACACTTGGAAGAAATTTCATAGATAAAGCAGACAATGGGTTCCTATGGAGAAAATACAGGTTACTAGAAAACCCGCAAGGGATTACTTTTGCGATTCAGTACTGGGCTGAAAGGTACAGTACTGGCTTCTCTCCTGATCACAGGTGAGTATTTTCGAATTCGGACTTTGGCTGATTTCATAGGAATATTTTCAGTTTTCAAAACTCCACACTTGGAAAACTTTCGAGTAAAAATGGGTCAATGTTATCCAATGGCAGGTAAGTGAATTATCGGTTTCCAGGTGAGTACTTGGTTGGTGAAGTAGGGTTTTGGGCGTAGACTCTGGGGTCCCCGAGGGTCAAGTGAGTAGTTCGTTCAGTCCCAGCGGCGCAACGGGGCAGCCGGGTGCAGAGGTAGGTAGGCCCAATGTTATCCAATGAGGCAAAGGGGGCCTTCGGTTGGTGGCGGCTGTCTAGCAGGCCACGCGGCTGTGGGAGCTGGGCTCCTGGTCACTTGGCGTGGGGGGGGGGGGGGGGGGGGGGAGTAAGAGAGGACAGGGCGGTCACAGCCAGCGGCACTCGGGTGGCTGGGTGCAGGGTGCTTTTGAGCCGTCGGGCGCTCAATGTAATCCAATGAGGATCGTGGAAGAGGAACAAAGGCTGCAGGCTTGGTGACGGTGACTCTCCAGGGGCGACCAGCACTTCGAGAGGTAAGTTGGGATCTTGGAGCACAGGTAGGTACCACAAAGGGAGGCACAGGGGGCCGCGGGGAGCCGGGTGCAGGGGTGTCTTTGGGGGTCGAAAAAGCTTACCCTCGGCTGGTTGCAGTTGGGATGGCCCCTGGTTCTGAGTTTGCAGGCGTCGGCTGGTTCGTCGAGGAGGGTCTTTGGGCACTGGACTCCGGGTCCCAGTCGCCGGGGGGACGTCCTCGTGGTCTTGGTTCGGGTTGGCCCGGCCCGGGCTCGGCTGGAGCAGAGTGGGCTGGTCTGGAGCTTCCGGGTGAGCACCAGGTGGGTTGTTGCAGCAGAGCCTCTGCTGATGGGAGCCCCAATCTTTGGGAGTCCCAATCTTCGAGACTGTCAAGGCAGGCAGGTCCTCTGGGTGTCCCAAGGTTGCTGTCCGCGGAGTTCGCAGGGATTAGACAGTAGCAGGTTCCAGGATCAACAGGCCGGTAGGACTGGGGCCAAGGCAGTCGTTGTCCTGTTATCAGCTGCGCGGCGGGTCTTCTTCTTGATCTTCTTTTGATATCGGGATCTGAGGAAGGAAGGTTCAGGGAGCCCCTAAATACTAAATGGAGGGGCGTTCCAGGTAGGGCAAGGGCAGGGACCAATGGGTCCCTGTCCCGGGGTGAGGACACCCCCTAGCCTGCTCCTCTCCTGTGTGGGGGGAGGGGGAACGGGGGGGGGGGGCTTAGGAGCCTAGCTGGGATTGGGAAGGGCTCCCCATCTACAAGATGGCCGGAGCCCGAGGTCGTGCTTCACCTCACCTCCTCCACCTGAGCACACCCTCCTTCCTGATGTAGTTTTTCCCGCTAGTCTTCCCGCCAGAGTGGGGGTAGAACGGGTGGGGGGCCAGTTACTGGGTACAGCAAATGGTCTGGAGAAGCTCTCAGAGGCGGTATGCCTTCGAAGCTTCCCCCTGTCCATCCTGGGGGAGGAGACGTATCACCTCGCCCAGGATGTGCATTGTTGCAGACCCAGGAGAGCAGAGGGGGGGCGCTCTCCACCCAGGGGTCCAGCAACATGTCTGCTGTGTGGCACCCTCTGCAGCCACTCAGCCCAGACGTGGATTGTAGGTTCGGGTTTTGGAGGACATCTCTAAAATGCCCTCTCGTGCATTTTTCATTAAATCCCACACTCGCATCAGTGCGGGTTTAATGTGCTGAGAAGTTTGGTACTAAACTTGTCAGTCTTGAGTGTAGCCATTATGGTGCTGTGGAGTTCGTAATGACAACCTCCCAGCACCATATACTCTTAATGGCATTACTGTACTTACAAGACCCAGGAATGGCCCTGGGTACTGTAAGTGCACAGGGCTCATGCACCCGTGCCCACACCACTGGCATAGGCCACCCTGTAGTTTCTAAAAATCGAACTTTTCTGATTAAAATCATACAATGGATTCCTACAGAAGGAAGTTCAAGTTAAGTCTGGTTAAAATTACTTTTCAGGGTCAGTGCTGGGCTAAAAGATGCAGCACTGGGTTCTCTACTGATAACAGGTGAGTAAATCGGAATTAGTTAGGCTGATTTTAGGTGAATATTTAAAAGTTTCAAAACTCCACACTTAGAAGAATTTTCAAGTGAAACCAGACAATGTTATCCCATAAGGTTCTGGGCATAGACTCTGGGGTCCCCCAGGGTCATGTAGGTACAGTTGGCACACCCTCTGTGGCACAGGAGCAGAAGGGTGCAGAGGTTATTAGGCCCAATGTTATCTAATGAGAGGCAGGGGGCCTTCGGTTGGTGGCTGCTGGCAAGCAGGCCACGCGGCTGTGGGAACTAGGCTCTAGGTCACTTGCACAGGGCAAATGGGGGAAGTAGGTTAGGACCAAGGTTGCACTGCCAGGGGCACTCAGGCGGCAGAATGCAGGGTGCTTTTGAGCCGTCAGGCGCTCAATGGTATTACTCAGGCGGCAGAATGCAGGGTGCTTTTGAGCCGTCAGGCGCTCAATGGTATTCAATGGAGATCTTGGAAAGTGAACAAAGGCTGCAGGCGCGGGGACGGAGACTCTTCAGGAGCGACCAACACTTTGAGTGGTAAGTTGGGATCTTGGAGGATAGGTAGGAACCTAAGAGTTGGGGACAGGGGGCTGTGGGCGCCGGGGTGTCTTGACGTAGGGAAATATTACCCTATGCTGGTCGCGGTCCGTTGCTGTGAGGCCGCGGGCGTCGGCTGGGTCGTTGAGGAGGGTCCTTGGGCACTGGATTCCAGGTCAGAATCGCCGGGGGAATCCTCTGGGTCTTTGTCCACTCAGGTACAGGCCGGGGACCGGCGGGTGCATTTTGTGCTGGATTCGCGGTTCCTGGCTGGCACCAGGAGTATTGCTGTTTGAGCAGACCCACTGCTCATGGAAGTCCCAATCTTTTAAGAGGTTCAAGGCAGGCTGGTCATCCGGGGTTTTCAAGGTGCGGTCTGCAGGAGTCACAGGGATTTAGCATGAGCAGGCTCAAGGATCAACAGGCCTGTAGGGCTGGGGCCAAGTCAGTTGGTGTCGCCCTGTTAGCAGCTGAACGGCGGGTCTTTTCTTGTTTTCGAATTGTTATCTGAGGAAGGAAGGTTCAGGGTGCCCCTAAATACGAGATTTAGGGGCGTTACAGGTAGGGCAAGGGCAGGGACCAACGGTCCCTGTTCTGGGGTGAGGACACCCCCCTATCCTACTCCTCTCCTGGTGGAGGGGGGCAAGAGCCTATCTCTGATTGGGCAGGGCGCCCCATCTTCAAGATGGCCGGAGCCTGGAGCTGTGCTTCACCTCACCTCTCCAACCTGAGGGGTGGAGTTGGCACACCCCCTTATCTCACTGAGGGTTTCCTGTCAGTCTTCCAGTCAGAGTGGGGGTCAGACAGGGAGGGGCCCAGTTGCTGAGTACAGCAAGTGGCATGCCTTTGAAGCTTCCCCTGCTATTCCTGGGGGAGGAGACCTAGCACCTCGTCCAGGACGTTCATTGTTGCAGGACCCAGGAGAGCAGATGGCTCTCTACCCACAGGTCCAGCAACATGTCTGCCGAGTGGCAGCCTAGGCAGCCTCTCAGACAAGATGTGGATTGTAGGTTAGGTTTCAGGGGACATCACTAAGATGCCCTCCAGAGTGCATTTTAAATTAAATCCCACACTGGCATTATGGTGCTGTGAAGTTCGTAATGACAACCTCCCAGCACCATATACTCTTAATGGCATCACTGCACTTACAGTGCCCAGGAATGGCCCTGGGAATTGTAGAGGCACGGGGCTTATGCACCTGTGCCCACACCACTGGCATAGGACAGTCAGCTAGAGGGGTGACTGATGTATGCCAGGACAGTGGGTTTGTGGGCATGGCACACAGATAGGTGTGCCCCATCTACTTGGTTTCGTTCTGCACCAGGACACTAAGCCTGCAAAGGCAGTGTGTGTGTGTCAGGGTGCAGGGCCTCCAAGGATGGCACAATAAGTACTGCAGCCCTTAGGGGTCTTCTCTGGTCACAATGCCCTAGGTACCTAGGGTACCATTTACTAGGGGCTGACATGTGGCCGGAGATGCCAATTAGGTTTTAGTTTCAACACAGTTTTAGGGAAGGAACACAGGCCCTGGGCACCTGATTGGCAAGAGCCCAGGGCACAGTCAAGGGACATCAGCAATTCGTCAAAAAGTGGGGGCATACCATGCAAGAAAGATGGCACTCTCACATGTGTGCTGTAGATACACAGGCTTTGCATAGAGTATAAAATAGGTCCCTTTTCTAGGTAGTGGGTAACTTGTGGGGGCAGTTGTTTGAAAAAGAGGTTTTAGTACGGTTTCCGAAACATTGGCTTGTTGGCGTGCAAATACATCCACACAATGTTTTGTGGAAGTGCGTGGTTAAGACTATGCAGCTGCTTTGCAAATATCAGCAATATGAATGTTCCCTAAAAAAGCCATTGAGGCTCCTACTTTTCTAGTGGAGTAAGCTTTAGGAGGAACATATAGAAGTATTTTAGCTTTTGCATAACAGGTTTGGATGCATTTAGAGATCCGCCATGAAATGCCAGATTTAGAAATTGCCTTTCCCTTAACAGGGGGGTGTGAAGGTAACAATTGTTTTGTTTTTCTGAATGATTTAGTCCTATCGATATAATATATTAGGGCCCTTTTGACATCTAAAGTGTGTAATGCTCTTTCTGCAACTGTCTGTCTGCAGTAAAAAATAAAACAGATAAGTCAATGTATTGATTAAAATGGAAATTAGAAACCACCTTTAGTAGAAACTTTGGGTTTGTTGTAAGTACTAGCCTGTCTCGATGTAGCCGAAAGAAAGGCTCCTCGAGAGTTAATGCCTGAATTTCACTTACACTTTTAAGTGAAGTGATCGGTATCAAAAGGGCAAGTTTGCACGAGGGATACTGCACTGGACAAGAATGGAGTGGCTCAAAAGGAGGACGCATTAGTCTTGGTACTACAATGTTTAAATTCCATGATGGAGCAGGTGGAAGTCTAGGAGGAATTATTATTTTAAGTCCCTCCATGAAGGCTTTAATAACTGGGATTTTAAACACTGATAAGAGTGGTCTAATTTGCAAATATGATGCAATAGCTGCAAGATGTAATCTTATAGAAGTGTATGCCAACCCTGTGCTTTGTAAATGCAATGAGTAAGAAATAAGTATTTGTACTTTTGTATGAAGAGGGTTGATGTCTTGTTTGTGACAGAAGATGGAGTATGCTACTTACCAGTATGCATCTGTTCTTGGCATGTAGGCCTGCTGACACTTATATCTGTGCATAGATCGCCACCTAGTGTTGGGTCCGGATGATTGCACATTGTTGTCCTGGAAGAGTCTTCGAAGTATCACGAGATAGGTGGCTCCTCCCTTGGACCACAGTGCGCAAGGGCATCCTCTCCATCTTCAGATTGTTTTTCGCCATTGTGGCAGAGATGGAGTGTAATACAGTAAGTGATGACCATGCCTGAGAATGATTCTGAGTGCTACAGCTGCGACAGGCACCGGGGAGGAGGGCGGGCGATATAAATGTCAGCAGCCCTACATGCCAAGAACAGATGCATACTGGTAAGTAGCATATTCCGTTAGAGGCATGTGGGCTGCTGAATTTATATCTGTGCATAGAATAAATAGCAGTATCCTCCTTAGTGGTGGTTGCCCGTGCCAGCTGCAGCAGTCTGAAAAAGAGTTCTGAGAACAGCCTGACCTACAGCAGCTTGCTGTTTGGAGTGGACATCCACGCAGTAGTGTTTGGTGAATGTGTGTATGGTGGTCCATGTGGCTGCTCTACATATATCCTCTAGAGGGAAGGTACCTAGGAAAGCCAGGATGCCCCTAACTTGCGTGTGGAATGCGCTCGTGGGGGAACTGTTAATGTGCGTTTAGCTTTTTGATAACAGATTTGTATGCACTTAACAATCCATCTGGCTATACCGGACTTGGAAATGGGGTTGCCTTTGTGTTGTGGAGAGAAGGCAACAAACAGTTGCTTAGTTTTCCTGAAATCCTTCGTCCGGTCTATGTAATACAGGAGAGCTCTTTTAACGTCTAGTGTGTGCAGTGCCCTGTCTGCCACAGAGTCTGGATTTGGGAAGAAAACTGGCAGTTCTATGGTTTGGTTAATGTTGAACTGCGAAACCACCTTAGGCATGAATTTCGGGTTGGTACGCAGCACCACCCGATTAGCATGAATCTGTATGAATGGCTCCTGAATAGTTAGGGCTTGAAGCTCACTAACTTTCCGTAGCGATGTTATTGCTACCAGAAAAGCCACTTTCCATGTTAGAAACTGTTTCTCACAAGAGTGAAGAGGTTCAAAGGGTGGTCCCATTAGTCTGGTGAGAACTATGTTTAGATTCCAGACAGGTGAAGGAGGGTGTCTGGGAGGAATCACTCTTTTGAGTCCTTCCATAAAAGCTTTAATGGCTTGCACTCTAAAAAGAGAAAGATGCTGTCTGTTTTGAAGATAAGCTGCCATTGCGGCCAAATGTATCCGAATGGAACTATACGCCAGATTGCACCTGTATAGGTGCAACAAATAATGTTTTGCGTGGATGCATCTAGCCGATTTATGTCATTATTAGAACAGTAAATGACAAACCGCTTCCATTTGGCCGCATAGCATGCCCTGGTTGTAGGTCTCCTTGCCTCTTTGATGATGTCCATACAGTCAGGGAGCAGGTTGAGGTAGCCAAACTATGACCTCAGGAGCCGTATTGCAAGGTTCAACTGTTGCGGATCTGGGTGCTGAATGTCTCCGCGGTTGAGTGAGGAGACTGGGCTTGAGGCGCAGCCGTTGGTGAGGCACCACTGAAAGCTCGAGGAACGTGGTGTACCACGCTTGCCGTGCCCACGTTGGAGCAACTAGGATGAGTGTCATGGAGTGCTGCCGCAGTTTGCGTGCCACCAGCGGTATGAGCGGTGCTGGAGGAAAAGCGTACGCAAATCGGCCTGACCAGTTCATCCATATCGCATTGCCCTGAGACTGCGGGTGTGGGAACCTGGCAGCGAAGGTTTGGCATTTTGCGTTTTCCTTTGTGGCGAATAGGTCTATATCTGGATGACCCCACTGCTGGAAATATGGTTGGAGCACTGAGGGGTGTATCTCCCACTCGTGCATTTGGTGGCTGTGCCTGCTGAGCAGGTCCGCCATCTGGTTGTCTTTGCCTGGGAGATGTCCTGCCATGAGGAACATGTTCCTTTAAAAGGCCCACTTCCACATGCTCTGGGCTAGATGAGACAATTGTGGAGAGTGCGTGCCTCCCTGCTTCTGGATGTAATACATGGCAGTCACGTTGTCTGTCCGGATCAGCACGACTTTGTTGCACAGATGCAGTCTGAAGGCCTTTATTGCCATGAAGATCGCCATGAACTCCAACAGGTTGATGCGCATCTTTTGCTGCTGCGCTGTCCATAGTCCCTGCACTGTATAATGGAGGACATGCGCTCCCCAACCCTGGAGAGATGAGTCCGTTGTCAGCACTATCTGTGGTACAGGCTCTTGGAACGGTCGTCCCCTGCAAAGGTTTTGTGTGTTCCACCAATGCAGAGAGTTCTATGCACGACCGGTCACCAACACTAGGTGTTTTAGATGTCCGTGAGCCTGGCTCCACTGTCGTGCTAAGCACTCCTGAAGCGAACACATGTGTAGCCTTGCGTGAGGGACTATAAAGATGCAGGAGGCCATCATACCCATCAGCTGCATGAATACCTGCGCTGGGAGCGATTGTTGGGGCCTGAATTTCTGAATGAGCAATTGCATGCTGTTGACTTTGGCTGAGGTTGGGTGCGCTGTCGCTGTTAGAGTGTTGATTGTCGCACACATGTGCGGGCTGAAGGTGAGATTTTGGGTAATTTAGTGAAAATCCTAGACTGTGTAGGAGGTGAATTGTGCGGGACATGTGGCTGGCACATTGCTGGGCTGACTTTGCTTGAAAAAGCCAGTTGTCCAGATAAGGATAGACATGGATGTGTTGTCTCCGAAGGTGCGCTGCCACTGTCGCTAAGCACTTGGTGAACACCCTGGGGGCAGTAGTGACCCCGAAAGGCAGGACCTTGAACTGGTAATGCTGGTGGTTTATGGTGAACAGGAGATATTTCCTGTGTGCCGGGTGAACGGGAATGTGGAAATATGCATCCTTTAGGTCTAGGGTTGCTAGGAAGTCTCCCTGAGTGAGCAATGGCAGTACCTGATGTAAAGTCAGCATGTGAAAGTGTTCTGACAAGATGTACTGGTTTAGGGGTCGGAGGTCTAGAATGGGCCTGAGAGACCCGTCCTTTTTTGGGATTAAGAAGTACAGCGAGCACACCCCTGTACCCGGCTGATGTAAAGGCACGAGTTCTATGGCCCCTTTTTGCGGCATGCAGAGTACTTCTTGCTGCAATAAGTGCATGTGCTCTGCGGATATAGGACGGTGTCTTGGGGGTATGTTGGGTGGGTGGAGGTTAGTTCTAGACAATAGCAGTGTTGGATAAAGGTCTCTCACCCACCTGTCTGTGGTTATGCCTTCCCAGACAGGCAGGAACTGCTGGAGTGTTCCCCCGACTGGTGTTATATGGTCGGGGGGCAGTGACAAGACGTCACTGTTTATTGGTGGCGGAGGATCTGGCATTATTATTTCCGCGTCCTCTGCCTTTGGTGCTGTTCCCACGATAGCCACCCCTATTGTTCTTGTTATAGGTGGTCTGCGTGCCCCCTCTGTTGTATTGGGCTTGTTGTGATGCTTGACCTCTGGAGGCTCCCTTGTTACCGGAGCGACGAAAGGAACTGCACCATAACTGTTGTGACTGCAGAGCCCCCATGGATTTTGCGGTCTCAGTGTCTTAATTTTCTGAAGGGTGTGTCTACATCAGGGCCAAAGAGAAAATCAGGGTTAACCGGCTGTTGAGTAAAGTAGTTTGCATCTCCGGCTTAAAGCCAGAGATACGTAGCCAGGCATGCCTTCTAAGCATCACACTTGTGTTTATGGTCCTAGCTGCTGTGTCTGCTGCATCTAGCGCACACTTGATGGACGCATTTGAAATTAATTTCCCCTATTGTATCAGCATTTCTGCTCCTTCCTTATAAGCCTCAGGCAGGTGCTGCAGTAGCTGCTCTAATGTGTCGTAGTGTGCCCTATCGTATCTGGCTAATAGGGCCTGTGTATTGGAGATTCTCCAAATATTTGCTGCTTGAGCCGCTACTCGCTTGCCAGATGCTTCAAAGATTTTGGATTCTTTGTCCGGAGGGGGAGCATCACCACTGGTTTGAGAGCGTGCCCTCTTACGAGCATTAGCCACGACGAGGGAGTCCAATGGGAGCTGGCCTTTGATGTACGTAGGGTCCACAGGTGCATGCCGGTACTTCTTTTCAATCCTTGGGTTTACAACCCATGCCCTTGTGGTCTCCTTGAAGATGTCAGTAGCGTGTTTAAGGACACCCTTTAGCATAGGCAATGTTTTTACTGATCTTTGACGTTAAGAAAGTATCAAACAAAAAGTCCTCCTCTACTGGGTAAGCATGCATGTCCACATCATGGTTTTTGGCTGCCCTTTCAATCAAAGCGTTAAACGCAGCCGTATCCTCAGTAGGCGAGGTTTTGATGGTATAGGACTGAACTTCAGGTGTGGTGTGTGGCTCACCAGGGTCAACCGGGTCAGTCCAGGCTTGTTGGTCATCCTGATCTGTGTCAGCAGGATAATTGAACTCCTCTTCAGTGTATCCCTCCCCTACATCTTCATAGGTGCGTGTGGGCGAATAGCAATAGTCTTGTTCGTACGACTCCACAGGCTCGGAAAGAACAGGTGAGGTTGCTGAGTCTTTCTTTTCAGAGGGATTTTGTATGACTCCAAAGGAGTCTCTGGAACTATTTTCCGTTTGTAAATGGTGAGTCTACCAGTATCTGAGTCGATGAACAGTTTTGACTGATTGTCATAGGAGGGTGGTTGGAACATCACATCCTCCTCAGTGGACTGAGTCCTCGAAACTACAGACCCTTTCTTGGTAGTGTCGGTGCCTTTGTGTGGCTCTAAGGTTTTTGGTCGCGCGGTTGGGGGCAGTCCATATTTAATAGGTTGTGTAGATGAACCGACCTTTTGAGGGTGTTGCAGTTTTCGATCCGACCAACTTTGTAGGATCACTGGGCTGCTTGCCGCTTTGCGTCGATTCGAGCTTGCGGTGCGCAACAGGTACGCCTTTGTGCTTAGATGAGACGTGCTCTTTCGGGCCGGGTGCACTTTGACTCAAAGGCCTTGCTGGAAATCGGCGCCGAGGCTGGAAGTTTCGGATCAACAGTCTTCCTAGCCTTGAGTCCTTTGCCAGAGTCGCCATCTTTGGGCGTGGACATCGACAGCATCAGCGCGACGTGCTTGACGTCAGAGACAGGCTTCGGCATCCCGTGTTTTGGGTCGACGCCCCCTCGTGACCCCGAAGGGTTGATGACACTCTTAGATTGGGGTGGAGTCGACGAATCCGAGGCTGTCGCTCCGAGGACTGACTTCAGCAGTTTCGGTTTCGATACAGTTGCTGTCGGTTTCGATTTTGCAGCTGAAAGTGGCCGATTGACCGATGGCTCCGTAGAAGTATTCTTAGCCGGGCCTGGACGCGGGGCTATAGAATGCGTAGAAAGATCTTGGCTAAGGCCTTCCGGCGATGCCTCGACCTGAGCCCTAGAGAGTATAGTGTCAGTATTGGGCCCCGCGATTGCGGATGGCCCTTGCTAATCGCCTGAGTCGTCATCGACTGCTCCGATGGCTTCTGCGTCGTCTCCTACCTAGACGATGTCTTCCTCATGGACGTAGTCTTGTTCCTCGTCCACACTATAATGTGAGCCGTGCTCCGATGCAGGGTCCGACTGCTGGTCAGGATCCTCTTGATCGGCGCCCTCTATGTCGTCTGCCTCGAAGTTATCTTCTGGTTCTGGCGTGGATTGCTGGGCCGACTGCCTCGCGGCGCGCCGAAGCCGAAGAGTCTTCTTCGACCGGAACTTGGAACAGGCCATGCAGCTGGCCTCGTCGTGGTCCGGGGAGAGGCACTTATTACACACCGGGTGCACATCGATGTGAGGGTATTTGGAGTTGCAGACGGGGCATCTCTTGAACGGGCTCCGTTCCATCGTCAACGCTCGTCGGGGCCTAGCTGTCAGAAGGCAATATGGCCTTCGACGTCCTGTTCGAAGAACTGGATGAAGTATTGGGCACCGAGCAAGAGAATACCGACACCCCGAAGGCCTTTTGGCCTCGCGAAAAGTATTGAAAGTATATTCCGAACTGGAGTCGAGAAGGTACATCCGAACCCAATGGCGGAAAAAAACAATCTGAAGATGGAGAGGATGCCCATGCGCACTGTGGTCCAAGGGAGGAGCCACCTATCTCGTGATACTTCGAAGACTCTTCCAGGACAACATTGTGCAATCATCTGGACCAAACACTAGGTGGCGATCTATGCACAGATATAAATTCAGCAGCCCACATGCCTCGAACAAATATTTACCACTGCCTTGTGGTAGGTTTGCAAGCCTCTAAGTATCTCCATAATATTCTTGAGGTAAATTTAAGTATTCAAATTCTAAGACTTCAGGAGTCAAATTGGAAGGTTCCTTTATTTGGGATTGGGATGTCTTGGTGCTCCGTGATTGTGTGAGAAGGTACAGGTTGAGGTGAAGCTTCTCGTGTGGCACTAGAGAACTCCAGGAGTGTTTAAAACTACGGTTGTCGAGCCCATGTTGGAGCTATTACTATCATGGTGACATGTTTAAGTTTCATGATGTGAGAAAGTGGCTCTATAGATATTGGACCAGAGTAAGGTACAGTGTGTATAATGTCCACAAACCCCACAGGTATAACAGAGGTTAAAGTCAGAACTGACCTTACTCTCCAAAGTGGTAGCTTGGTCGAGCATTAAGGCAGGACAGTGTAATGCATTTGTTGTACACACTCAGTTAGCAAAAGGTTTCACACACTCAAGGACTGAACTCCAGGCCAATAGTGTTTATATCCACAGATAGTTGTTTTATTTTTAGAACCAACAGTTATAAAAATATACTTCTCGTTATGAGTACTCATGTAATTACCTCGCAAAGGAGCAATAAAGTTTGTGCACACCATTAATACAGTATTGACAGTAAGCAACACAATCCTAAAACACACTATAGCATTGAGCTCAAGTACAGTTGATTACTATACAGATTACGCTAGTAGTCCCAGGACCAGATCATAGATTCAGTCCTGGGGTCTAAGCTGAAACCAGATTAGCAAAAACGTTTTAGTTACTGTAGTGAATTTTTATGAATATAAAGTGGTTTTAAAAGTTCACACTTCGAAACTTTTCAATGTAAATCTGACAATATTATTTAATGGGAGAACATTCAGGTTGCAGGTAAAGTACGATAGCGTTACTTTTGTAATCCAGCACTTGTCTCCTGTGGCCAGCACTGGGGTCTTAACTTAAAACAGGTAGGTAATTGCGTCTCAGTATTTCACATGATTTTTAAAGAATATTTCAAGTTTTCAAAAGTAGACAGCAGAAATTTCATAGAAAAGCAGACAATAGATGTTGGGGAGGAGCTACGCTAGCAAGCAAGATGGCCGCATAAGCTCCCGGCTCCGCAGACCTCCGCCAGCAGCTCGTATATCCTGCAAGTTATCCTGTTTTCCAACCAGACTCCCGTATATATGAGGAGTGACTGACTCTGAAGGCGCAATCCCGAACTTTTTATCACACCGGATGACGGAGATACGCCGTGTTTCATTTTCGGCCTACTTGGGAGTGGAAGCTGGGGCCTCGATTTCTAACCCATCCAGGCTGGAATTGAACAACATCGGCTGTGAACCTTGGGCTTTGTCCGGTCTCCCGAACGGGGACATACTCTACCTGTTTTAAACGGCGATTTTGTGTCCTGCCTGCAACGCACACGCTACGGCGTGACACATCGTTTGCTGCGGCCCTGTATCCGACGCCCGGAGACATAGTAAGCTTGTCGGGGGGGTGCGGACGGGAGCCCCGACCAGCGGCGAAGGTGCAAAATTGTGAGGTGAGAGCGCCCGTGGTTGATGTCCGCTCCAGATTTGCCTGCTTCCCCGGAGTAGCCGGCCTCCGGGGTCTGCAACCTGATCTGTTGCTTACGAGAGGAGATGAAGGGGACGGAAGGCACACCACCGCTGCGCGCCGTAATGGCGGCCATTAGAGCGCTCCACTCACAGATCATCGTCAACTTCCAGGCACTGTCGGTAACAATGGATGATCTTTGCCGGAGACCGGACAGCGGCTTTTTGCCATCATCGCAGCCAGCGGTGCCACCAGTGAAACATCGTGTATCCAACTTCGAGGTCCCTGTGCAGACGCCGGATCCCTTTCGCGCTGCTGATTCCTATGAGACAGATCGCGCGCCCGTGGACATTGTCAGCGTCCCTTGCTTGAACCCTATCTCGCCGACTATCACTATGGACAACTTTGACTGCCTTAACAAGATCACCTGTGACTATTGGAAAGTTTTATCATCCTTCCACGCTTTTCCTCGCTTGCTCTGTGGAGATCGTGAACTTTTATCCTTTATTTGGCTTGCTCATACTGACTTGAACTTTCATGGAAACTTTACCTCTCTCTTTGTTGCAGTGGCCTGGGTTGTAAGTGCTCCAGTGGACATTCGTACTGGCCAGGGTTAACTTGTGGGACTTTTTAGGATCCGTGAAAATAATTTAATCTGCTGCTGGGATTGTGACCTGTGAAATGCGGGAGTCGGGTGGTATGTTTCGTACTTCCCGGATTGATTGTGCATCTCGTTACATTTATTTTGCACTTGTTTCCAGGTGGTTGCGTCTGGTGGAGGGTAAGGGAGTCCGGGAGTGTGGTTTTTTTTGTCTCTCCTCCTCCGCTTCTTTCCTTCTTTCTTTTAGGGACGTTTCTGGGCGACAGGCACGCTGCTAGTGGGTTAGGCCGTAGCCATTGCAGGGGTGCAGGGTGGTGGGGGGGTTTGTTATTTTGCCTTTGTTCTGTTCTATGGCCCCTTCTTCTCTTTCTTTCTTTCTTTTTAGGGTATTCCTCTGGGCGACAGGCACGCTGCTAGTGGGGTAGGCCGTAGCCATTGCAGGGGTGCAGGGTGCGGGGGGGGGGGTTTGTTATTTTGCCTTTGTGTTCTATGGCCCTTTTTCTTTTTTCTCGCAGGGTCCGGTAGCGATACTTTCGGTCTCATCCTGCTGCATATGAGTGGGCGGGGTTTGGGGTGGGTGGTTATGATGATAGATAGGTAGCTTTGTTCTTCTCCCTTAGTGAACATATTGGCGCTTGCATTTTTACTGTTGGTCTATCTTGATCCATGACTGCCTTTTAACGCCTACCCGCATTTTTCTACCTCCAGTGTGTAGCTCCGGATATCCTGTATCTTCTTCTTTATCTTGTTTGGGGGGGGGGGGGGGGGGGGGGGGGGGGTTGGGTTCAATGTAAAATGAAACCTTAGGCATATCCTTGATTTCGAAATGTTTTCAATACATCGTCTATCCTCTACCTCTGCCGGACCCATGGGTTGTCGGCTGAAGAGCTGTGTTATTGGATTTCCTGATACGTTCTGCATACATGTGGTGACCGGCCCCTGTCGATGCAGGGCTACTTCTGTATTTTGTGTTGAACGATATAATAAAGGTTTTAAAAAAAAAACAAAAAAAAAAACAAAAAAACACAAAAAAGAAAAGCAGACAATAGGTTCCTATGGAGAAAATACAGATAACTAGTAAACCCGGTACGGATTACTTTTACGGTTCAGTATTGGGCTGAAAGGTACAGTACTGACTTCTCCCCTGATCACAGGTGAGTATTTCGGAATTCGGCTGATTTTATATGAATATTTTCAGTTTTCAAAACTTCACACTTATAAGAAATTTCATAGAAAAACAGTCAATGGTTTCCTATGGCAGAAATTTAGATTACTAGCAAACACTGTTGGGATTACTTTTGCGGTCCAGTACTGGGCTACAAGGTACAGTACTGGCTTCTCTCCTGATCACAGGTGAGTAGTTCGAAATTCGTTATTCGGATGATTTTAGATGAATATTTTAAAGTTTCAAAACTTCACACTTACAAGATTTTTCGAGTCATACCAGTCAATGTTATCCAATGGCAGGAAAGTGGGTCATCGGTTTTCAGGTGAGTACTCGACTGGTGAAGTTAAGGTTCTGGGCTTAGACTCAGGGGTACCCCATGGTCAGGTAGGTACAGTTAGTACACCCTCAGCGGCACACGGGCGGCCGGGTGCAGAGGTAGTTAGGCCCAATGTTATCTGAGCGTCGGTGTAGTTTTGCAGCTTGAAGATCTTTCTGGATTCACTATGCTGTGCATTATTCCGCGGTCTAGTGGTTGGGTCCGGAATCGTAGTCTTTTCTTTGTTTTTTTCTTTCCGTAGCCCAGGTGGGCGTCTACGTCCCACCTTTTGGTGTCCTTCCTGTGACGTCGGCTTGCTTCCTGCGGAAGCTCCCACCCGTGGGCGCCATCTTCGGATTCTTTTTTTCCCCCCGTTTGTGTTCCGTTTCCGAATTGTATGGCAATGTTTCAATATTTTGTTTTACCGCTTTTTCCTTCAAAAGCCAGCCTCATCTTTCTGGCGGAGGTGGGTGGGTTCGCTAGTGAATCCAGAAAGATCTTCAAGCTGCAAAACTACACAGACAGGTAAGAAACTATTCATTTTGCAGCGTGAATCTTTCTGGCTTCACTATGCTGTGCATTGACTTTGTTGCGGTTTGTTCTCATTGTGGCGGCTGGGTGGAAGATGCGACTTAGATTTTTGAATATGTGTTGAAGCACCTTCTGTCCTACTTGTGCTTCTTTGTTCATTTGTATGTCCACACAGTAGTGTTTTGTGAACGTGTGCACTGAAGCCCATGTTGCCGCCAGGCATATGTCCTGAATGGGAGTGTTAGCCAGGAAGGCTATTGTTGTTCCCTTTTTCCTGGTTGAATGGGCCCGTGGCCCCTCTGCTAGTTCTTGCCCAGCTTGTTTGTGGCAGAATTGTATTGCTTATGCGATCCATCGTGCAATTGTCCCCTTAGTAACTGCTTTTTCCATGAAACTGCCAGCAAATGACAAAAATTTTTTTGTTTTTCTGTGATCCTTAGTTCTCTCTATGTAGTGCATGACTGCACGTCTGGCGTCCAGTGCCCTTTCTGCGTTTGCCGTTGGTTTCTGGAAGAAACTAGGTATTTGAATAGTTTTGTTGATGTGGAACTTAGACATCACCTTTGGCATAAAGTGTGGGCCCGTTCTCATCACCACCCTATCGTTGTGAATTTGTATGTAGGGTTCTTGTAGCGTTAACGCCTGCAGCTCGCTCACCCTGCGCAGCGAGGGGATTGCCACCAGGAAAGGGGTTTTCAAAGTTAGCATTTGTAGGGAGGCCTTCTGTATCGGTTCAAAGGGCGCCTTCATGAGTTCAGTCAGTACTAGATTGAGGTTCCACGCTGGTGCTGGTAACCTCTTTGGCGGTGCGATCCTCTTTGCACCTTCCAAGAATCTTTTGACATTTTGTAAAGAAGCTTTTGCCTGTCTTTCCTCTAGTGTAAGTGATTATGGCTGCCAGGTGTACCCTTAGCGAGGATGAGCTCAGTTTAGCCTCAAGCAGGTGCGTGAGGTATTTAAGCACTGTTGAGTCTCTTGTCATCTTGTTGTGCAGTTTTTCCTTTCTGCACCATAGTGTGAACCTCCTCCATTTGGCCATGTAGCACTTCCGCCTGCTAGGTCTTCTTGCCTCTCGAAGTACCTTCAGGGTGCTCAGGTAATTTAAGGTGTGCGAACTCTCTGTCCTCAGGAGCCAGGCTGAGGCTTTCCGGCTCTGGATGCAACACCTCTCCGTTTTGCATGGAAAGTAGGTCTTTCCTTCTCCCAAATCTGTGTGGTGCACTCTGTCTCATCTCCATAATCTGCAAGTACCAGGTCTGTCTGGACCACTGTGGTGCGACCAGTATCAGGGTCATGTTGCTCGTTCTGCACTTGCTGAGTACCTTGTGTATCAGGGGGATCGGCGAAAAAGCGTAAGCAAATGTCTTTGACCAGCTTATCCATAGGGGATTCCCCAGTGACCCTTCCCCTGGTTGCCTGGATGAGAAGTGCTGGCATTTTGCATTCTGGCGTGTTGCAAACAGTCCTATCGATGGTGTACCCCACCTGTTGAACAGTCTGTCTCTTGGGCATTGAGCTCCCATTTGTGGGAAGCCGATGTCTGTCTGCTGAGCCAGTCCGCTTCCACATTGTCCTTCCCTGATGAATTGCCAGTAGATCTATTTTTATGGGATGGCCTATCTCCGTATTTCCTGCGCTAGTTCTGACAGCGGGGCTGATTGTGTTCCCCTCTGCTTGTTTATGTAGAACATCGCTGTTGTGTTGACTGTCTGGATCAACACTGGCTGTACAGCTTCGTCTGGAATGTCTTTAGTGCGAGGAAACCGGTCTTTAGTTCCAGGTAATTGATGTGTTTGACTGCATCCGCTGGTGTCCACAGACACTTGAGTTTTTTCATGTGTGCTCCCCATCCCTTCTGGGATGAGTCTGTGGTGATGGTCACAGTTGGTGTTGGTGGTGTTAGAGGCTTCCCTTTTGTTATGTTTCCTTTGTTCCACCATGATATCTCCTCGTGCACTGCGTACGTTACAACCACTAGACCTTCCCAACAACCTGTAGCTTGTGACCGTTGGTCCTGTAGCCACTCCTGGAGTGGTCTTATGTGGAGTCGTACATTCGAAACTATGTGTATGCATGAGGCCATCATGCCCATCATCTTGCTCACCGTCCTCACTGTCAAAGCTCTCCCCTTCTGGTAGAGGCGCGCCTCCTTCAACAGTGCCAGTGTTATCTTCTCACTGGGGAACACCTTCTCCTGTACGGTGTTGATCTGCGCGCCCAGGAAAAGGTCAACTTGTTCTGGATTCATTGAGGATTTTCCCCAGTGGATGGAGAAACCCAGGGCCATCAGTGTGTCTGTCACTCGCTGTGCGTGCCGTTTGCATGTCTTGTATGACCTTGTCTTTATTAGCCAGTCGTCCAGGTAAGGGTATACGTGGATCCCTTCCCTCCTTAAGTGTGCTGCGACTACTGCGAGGCACTTTGTGAATACCCTGGGGGCTGATTTCAGTCCGAATGCCAGTGCCGTGAATGGATAATGATCTGTGTTGATGACAAATCTTAGCAGATGTTTGTGCCGCCTGTTCATTGGGATGTGCAGGTAGGCATCTTTGAGGTTTATGGTGACCATGAAGTCCCCGCCTTGTATCTGTGGAAGGACCTCTTGCAGGGACGTCATTTTGAATGTTTGGGTTTTTATGTATTTGTTGAGGAACCTTAGGTCCAGGATGGGTCTCATTGTTTCATCTACCTTTGGTACCAGAAAGTACGTACATCCCCTTGTCCCTCTCTATGGGAGGTACAGGCTCGATAGCCTTCTGCAGGAGTTCTTGTGCTTCCCTTTGAATTAGCTCTAGTTCCTTCTTTGCTAGTACTCTTCTTTTCGGTTTTTTGTTCGGTGGTGTTCTTTCCAACTCTATGCAGTATCCGTACTGTATGGTATTGAGAATCCATCTGTCGTTATTTTCTTCCACTCCTGGAAGAAAAGGTTGTTTTCCTCCCACCGGTGTTACGAGCTATTGGATGTTTAGTCCGAGCAACTCCTCTTTGTTGTATCTGTGCTCCACCCCTAGAGTTTTTGAAAGGGTGTGCACTAGTAGAGTCACTTGGAGGTGGGTTGTTGGCCACCTCTTCTGTGTTTTCCACATCCATTCGCCCTCCCGCGAAAGGACTGGCCCCTCTGTTGGTATTGCCAGTGTTTTTGCTGGCCTTGTTGCGTCCGGGTGTCGCCCTGGTGGGACTGGTGGAAAGTCTGGTGCGACGTTCCCAGCTAGTTTCTCCCTCTCCCGTTTGGTCTCCGTGACTGGGTTCCTCTTTGTTCCTCTGAATTGCAAGGACTCCATGGATCTTGCGGTGTCGTTGCCCTTTTTCAGCTGGGTGAGCTTTTCGTCCGCTGGTGCTCCGAACAGTGTCTCACCGTTGAACGGGGTGTTCAGGATGTTGTGTTGCACCTCTGGTTTAAAGCCTAATATTCTGAGCCAGGCTTTTCTCCTTTCCGTGATGCCCAGCATCATAAGTCTGCTGGATGCGTCTGCACCGTCCAGTGCTGTTTTTAGGCAAGAATTTGCCACGTTCTTCCCCTCCTCTACCAGGTGCGTAGCTCTTTGCTGGTATTCTTGTGGGAGGTGTTTGACTAACTGGCCCAGTTCGTAGAGGATCTGGTATTGGTGCCTGTTCAGCAGGGCGTTGGAATGAGCCATGCGCCAGTGCGTTGCGGCATTCCTCTCGATCTTTCTCCCTGTCAGGTCCATCCTTCTGTTCTCCTTGTCTGGAGGTGGGCCTCAAGTTGTCTGGACATTGGCCCTTTTACTTGCTGTTGCCGCAATGATGAGTCTGCAGTGACCGATCCCTGGATGTAGGGTGGGTCCTTGGAGGAGTGCTTGTACTTCTCCGTCCTGGCTGTGCCGGGTTTACAAGTCGCAGGCTCTTTGAAGGCCTCTCTACCTTGTCCTTTGATGATTTCGAGCATTGGCAGGTACTGGCTCCTAGTTTGTATTGGGAGCAGTGTTTCCACGAGGAAATTCGCCTTCGGCTGTTCCTCCTCGAGTTTTACTCTGAACGCTGTTGCTGCGTTCTTGATGACTTCATTGTAAAGTCCAATGTCGTCAGGCGGTGAGGGTCTCGCAGGATATGTGTCCACTCCCTCTTCTGGACTCTCGGTTTCGAGGTCCTGCCACTCTACGTCCGAGTATGTCGAGCCCTGCAATGTCCTCTGGTCGTCATCTGCCTCCTCCTCGTAGTAGGGGGGTCTCTTCTTCCCGATATTGCAGATCTTCCTGGCTTTCCGACGGTCCTTCGACCTCGAACTCTTCTTCCTCGATGAACTCTACCACCGGTGGCTTTGGCTTCAGCGGAATTGTATGCGCTTTTATCCTTTCGAAATCTTTTTCGCTGCAGGATGTTCTCCATCTCTGCCACGAGTCTGCTTCTTTCGTTCCATCTCGGCAGCCTGTTTGGCGTCGAGTGGTTGTGTCGGTCTCTGTCGGGCAAGATGGCGTCGAGACGGGTTTCAGCGTCGAGACGGGTTTCAGCGTCGAGACGGGTCTTGTGTCCTTGATCGACGTTGAAGAGGTCTTCGGCGTCAAGCGTTCCCTTTCGTGGACGCTTTCCGACGACCATGGCTGGTCGCCATCCTTCGGCGCCTGGGAGTCCTTCTGTGAGGATCCGCTGGCCCTGGATGTTGCTGTGGACGCCGGAGCTTTCGGGGTCTTGCCCTCGTTTTTCCGAGAGTCTTGGGCAGACTGTCGAGAATCTTTCGTGCCTTTTTGGGGCGTCGAGTCTCCTACCTTTTCTGGAGTCTTCGTATTATCGGTCTCTACGACCGTGTAGGCGTCGTCTTATTCGGCGATGTAATCCTCCTCGTCGGTCGAGAGTCCCAGGTCTCCAAGGGACGGTGGTTGGCCCTTGCCCTCCATGGCGAAGTTTGCTCTTCTTTGCCTCTCTCTCACTTGAAGGGTCTTCGGCGTAAAGGCAGAGCAGGCGTTGTAGTCCCTGCTTTTGTGGTCGACCGGCAGGCAGAGGTTGCAGACTGGGTGTTGGTCTTTCTGCGCGTACTTGTGGTGGCAGTTCCGGCAGAATTTGAATGGTGTGTTGTCCATCTCTTGTGTTCAGGGGGCCCCCTGATTGCACATTCTCTTCTGGACGTCGAAGTTCCTAGAAAATCCTCTTCCTTAGTCGTCCCCTTTGATGATAGAGTCTCACTTCGTCTTCTCAACTCTTTTCTTCCCAAAAACATGGCTTTTGGCTTCTCTTTTCTCCAAATCTCTGGAGCCCTCTCGGGAACGATCCAGACCCAACAGCGGAAAAAAGAATCTGAAGATGGCGCCCAAGGGTGGGAGCTTCCGCAGAAAGCATGCCGACATTACAGGAAGGAAACCAAAAGGTGGGACGCAGACACCCACCTGGGCTACGAAAAAAAACCCCAAAAAAACAAAGAAAAGACTACGATTCCGGACCCAACCACTAGACCGCGGAATAATGCACAGCATAGTGAATCCAGAAAGATTCACGCTGCAAAACATGTTTGAGTTAGCTTGGACTCACATGAGAATATGCGTCACATACCATTTTTATTGTGTTGCATTTAATTGAAAATCACTTTAACTTGATTTGCTGGAGACATTCACTCACTTAAACATGTTCTACAAATAAAGTCAAACAAAAAATAGCATATTTGAATTGATGCCAGCACACTGCTTGGCACATAATATACTCCTAAAAGATAGTAATAAGGTGATGAATCTCATAAGAATATGTAGCAACCAGGATTATCATATCCAAGGTAAGCAACTGTTTCCTTTAGCCCTAGGAACTCAAATGCTAAAGGACAGCAGACATCATGTATATTCCCCAGTAAACACCAATGTACCAGGACCTTAAAGAATAGGTCTCATATCCTCTCCACAAAATCGAGACAACCCTCCTTTTTCAGTTTCAAAAAGTAGCCCTAGGGCAGAGCTATGATGCATTCCTAAATGGTTGTGCTTCTATAGCATTCTACAAACAAACCATGGGGCTCACTAAATGCTGCACTCGACCCCTATAAATAGATAGAAATTTGCAGTGGTTGGTTAGACCTGGGAGACCCTGTGATGCTGACCGTCTGATCAGAGAACTGCTGACTTGAAGACCCTGTGTCTAAGATGGTGCCACACTTAACAAATCTATTGAGACTGGAAGGCTCCACCGGGACAGTTTTTTTCCCCAAATATTTATTAGGATTTTGTATTTCATTACATCGCGTGTGCCAATGAGACAATCTTTTCATCATGAACTTACATTAATATGTGTATTATCCATCGAGAGAATACTGGAAGAATAAAACACCAAAGGAAGAAAAAGATCTTACACATGTTCGAAGGAAGAAAAAGATCTTACACATGTTAGTCTCGTACATAAGTCATACTAGTCATTAAGAGTATCCCGTGCCCACCCTCTGATGTACCGATAGGGAATGCGCGAGCTCTTGGTTAAGTACAACCATGTAAATGTCCAGTATTTGTAAAGCGCAAACAATTACCCGAAGGTGTCAAGGCGCTGGGGGGCCTCGGGAAGATGAAGCGAGCTATGGCCTAGAGTCAAATGGTGCTGGGATGATCTGCTGCCGGCCCCGGGGATCGGACCGTGGGCCCCGGGGATCGAACCGTGAGCCCCAGGTTCCAGAGTCAGTCGCCCTGGCTGCTGCGCCACACCTCTTCCACTAATCAGTGAGTCTGAGGTCTTAGTGTGGAGTTCCCAAGTTTCCTTGTGGTGTCCTCTCGTTTGGCATTGGATTAGTGTGTTCCCGTTAACGTTGCATCGGTATCGGAACCTAGCTCCACCGGGATAGTTAATGCAGAATCACTGGAACACTCAGTGACTTATAACTTTTAGCAGCAATAGGAGCCCACCTGTGGATTCCAGGCAGCAAAGTGCCTAATCTCCTCAAGGCACCATGGGTGGTGCCAAACGCTAGATAAAGAGAAGTATGAAGGTGGTGCCATGTCGCCTGGAGGGGAGGTCACAGGTGAGGAGAGGACGAGCAGTATAATGCTGGTCAAAGGTGGCCAGATTAAAGCATATAATTTAGACTAGCAACAAGGAAAGCTCCTCTTTTTCCAGAGTGCCGCGAAACATGCAAATCTGCAGCAGGAAGAATATTTATACCCAGACCGCCTCACAGGTACCCTTTCCTCAAAGGTTTCCTGTTGAACACCTAAAGACTGTATCTGACCCACAAGACAGGTCATTGACTAGATAGATCCCATACCAACTAACTGGATTACTAACTGGATTAAAAACAAGACTCAAAATATGCCTCTAGCATTCATTGATGTGTGGCCGAATAAGGAATAGTTATTAAATTCTGTCTGTCGCTGTGGATACATTCGACAATGCTTTTGTGCAGCTAACTGTTTGGCAAACTTCGCAGTCTGAATTCGGCCCGCTTTGATCCTGCTTTTCGGCTGACTTTCCACCAGTTGTTGCCGACAGCAGTGGGGAGCAGCAAAGCTCTCACCGCAGGGATATCACCTGTTCTGGTGCAAACTGAAATTCGGCTACAAAACTAGCACAACTTCTTTTTTGGCCTCCTTTACTCAGACCTGCGTTACAATTTTACATTCTTTCTTCACTAGTCACTCGGTTTAAACAAGCGTGCGGTGGGAGTGCGTGAGGCAGAGAGGAGACGCCATGCGCGTGCACATCGCCTGTTCGAGTGCGCACATGGTTTGTCTCCCTTTACGCACCAAACTGACAATAGTCTCGCCAACAATTTAGCACATGCTCCACTTTTTATTATAGAGCACTCTGCCTTAGGGCCGATTGTTAGGCCTACTTTAAAGTTGACATATATATTAAAAGGGGAGTTTGGGGTTTTGCCATTACCTTATATTGCAAAGTCAAATTATCAGTTTAAGACTGCCCTCCCTGTTTGCAGTGGCAGACTGGGAGCCATAATTTACCCTGTCCCACACACTATGGCACAACAAAGGCTGTTGTCCCTGGGGGGGCATCAAGTTACAAATCCTGAGTACCTCTGGTACCATATACTAGGGACTGGCAAGTTAGGCTATGCCTATTGGGTACAAGACAATTAAATATGAACCATTTTAAGGGTCAGAACCCAAGCACCGGGTTCGCTTTAACAGTGCTCGGGCATTTGAGCCATTACACCAGGTACATAGTTGTCAAAATATGTCAAACACTGGGGGCAAACCAGCAAAAAGCCTGTTTCCTTACAGAGCAGAACAGGAGGTCAAGGAAATATCTTCATTGAGATTTATGTAATCTTAATTCTTGTTCCCTTTCTTTACCAAAAGGCACACAACCATCACCTGTTACACCTATATTACCCATATTACCTATTCAACTATACAGGGCAGAAACATTTTTATTAACAGTTGGCGACAAGTAGGTGGCAAGCCTTTCCTGTGGGTAGGCCAATGAGAACCAGTTGGGAAAATATTAATCAATACAAGCAATAGCATTGTTGCAAATGTATTGGGGACTACGACTGGTGGGCATAAAACAATCAGTCATGAGCCTTAAGGATCATTCAGAGGATCCAGAAAATAACTGGATATTTCTGTAGGCCAGGCTGCCTTTGCAAATCTTCAGTCCTAATTCAGCCTCCAATTCAATTCAAAGTCAGTTAGAATATCTAACACAAAAATGTTGGATTAAGAAAACGTACCTTAAACTGTGCTTCTGGCGGTCCAGTAATTATTACCATTCGTACTTTAGACTCTGGAGTCTCTGGTGGAGCAATCTGTAAAAAAAAAAAAAAAAACTTGGACAAGAGGTTTTACATGGTTCACTGCCTAACAAACTCAAGAATAAAAGGCAAAATGTATAACTATTTACACCTCAGAAGTAAACTGTATGGCAAGTACATAAATGATAATCACCAAGAGAGGATTGAATATGCTACTTACCAGTATGCATCTGTTCTTGGCATGTAGGGCTGCTAACATTCATATCTGTAGCATAGATCGCCACCTAGTGTTGGGTCCGGATGATTGCACATTGTTGTCCTGGAAGAGTCTTCGAAGTATCACGAGATAGGTGGCTCCTCCCCTGGACTACAGTGCGCATGGGCATCGACTCCATCCCCCAGATTGTTTTTAGCCATTGTGGCAAAGATGGAGTTTAACAGTGAAAGTGATGGCCATGCTAGAGATAAAATGTAAGAAAAGTCTGCAGGCGCTACGGGCGCCGGGGAGGAGGGCGGGCGATATGAATGTTAGCAGCCCTACATGCCAAGAAAAGATGCATACTGGTAAGTAGCATATTCAGTTCGAGGCATGTGGGCGGCTAAATTCATATCTGTAGCATAGAATACATAGCAGTCCCTCCATTAACGGCGGCCGCCCGTGCCAGCTGCAGAAGTCTGAAAAAGTGTTTTAAGAACAGCCTGTCCTACAGCTGCCTGCTGTTTGGAATGCACATCTACACAGTAATGTTTGGTAAACGTATGTGGTGTAGACCATGTGGCTGCCCTACAAATGTCTTCCAAAGGACAGTTACCCAGGAATGCCATGGAGGCCCCCAACTTGCGTGTGGAGTGTGCCCTGGGGGGGACCGTTAAAGTGCGCTTAGCCTTCGGATAGCAAATCTGAATACACTTAACGATCCACCTGGCTATTCCTGCTTTGGAAATGGGGTTGCCTTTGTGCTGGGCTGCGAAGGCAACAAAGAGTTGCTGTGTCTTTCTAAAAGGTTGTGTTCTGTCAATGTAGTACATAAGCGCTCTTTTGACATCAAGCGTATGGAGCATCCTTTCTGCTACCGTTTCTGGGTTGGGAAAGAATGCGGGCAGTTCGATAGTTTGATTGACATGAAACTGCGACACCACCTTAGGGAGAAATTTGGGGTTAGTGCTCAGCACCACCCTGTTTGAATGAATTTGTATAAATGGCTCTTGGATGGTGAGCGCCTGTAGCTCACTAACACGTGTTAGAGACGTTATGGCAATGAGAAAAGCCACTTTCCATGTGAGGAACTGAAGCTCACATGAATGCAGAGGTTCAAATGGGGGACCCATCAATCTGTTGAGCACCACATTGAGGTTCCACACAGGAGCTGGCGGGGTCCTGGGAGGGATGACCCGCTTCAGCCCTTCCAGGAATGCTTTAATGGCAGGCACCCTGAAGACAGAGAGATGCTGCCTGTTCTGGAGATAAGCCGCAATGGCGGATAAGTGTATCCTAATGGAAGCGTATGCTAGATTGCATTTGTAAAGATGCAACAGATAGCAGATGATATTAGGAATGGAGGCATCGAGCGGGTTGATAGCGTGCTCGGTACAGTAGATGACAAACCGCTTCCATTTTGCTGCATAGCAAGCTCTGGTAGTGGGCTTCCTTGCCTCCCGGATGATGTCCATGCATTCAGGGGGCAAATCAAGGTAGCCAAACTCTAAGACCTCAGGAGCCAGATCGCCAGATTGAGCTAATGCGGATCCGGGTGCTGAATGTCGCCACGGTTCTGCGTCAAGAGCCGGGGCGTGAGGTGCAGTCTTTGATGCGGTACCACGGAGAGTTTGAGGAAGGTGGTGTACCACGGTTGTCGCGCCCACGTTGGAGCAACTAGGATGAGCGTCAGCGAGTGTTGCTTGAGCTTTCTTGCCACCAGCGGAATGAGAGGCGCTGGGGGAAAAGCGTACGCAAATCTGCCTGACCAGTTCATCCATATCGCATTGCCCTGCGATAGTGGGTGAGGGAACCTGGCGGCAAAGCTTTGGCATTTTGCGTTTTCCTCCGTGGCAAACAGGTCTATCTCTGGATGACCCCACTGCTGGAAGTACGGGCGGAGTACTGATGGATGTAACTCCCACTCGTGCATCTGGTGGCTGTACCTGCTGAGCAGATCCGCCATCTGATTGTCCGTGCCCGGGAGGTGTTCCGCCATGAGGAAGATGTTCCTCTGAATGGCCCACTTCCACATGCTCTGAGCCAGATGAGACAACTGTGGAGAGTGCGTACCTCCCTGCTTTTGAATGTAGTACATGGCTGTCATGTTCTCAGTCCGGATCAACACGACTTTGTTGCACAGATGTACTTTGAAGGACTTGAGTGCCATGAAGATTGCCATCAGCTCCAAGTAGTTGATGTGCATCTTCCTTTGTTGCGTTGTCCATAGTCCCTGCACCGTATAGTGGAGCACATGAGCCCCCCATCCCAGGAGAGACGTGTCCGTTGTTAGTGTAATCTGTGGCACAGGCTCCAGGAACGGTCGGCCCTTGCAAAGGTTGTGTGGATTCCACCAATGCAGAGAGCTGTATGCCCGACCCGTCACCAACACTAGGTCGTTTAGTTGTCCTTGAGCCTGAGTCCACTGATGCGCTAAGCATTCTTGGAGCGGACACATATGGAGTCTCGCGTGCGGGACTATGAAGATGCAGGAGGCCATCATGCCTATCAACTGCATGAACACACTCGCTGGGAGTGAGTGTTGTGGTCTGAACTTTTGGATCAGCGCCTGGATGTTGTCGATCCTCGCTGGGTTTGGCTGAGCTGTGGCAGCCAGAGTATTGATAGTCACGCCTAAATACTGCCGCACATGGGCTGGCTGAAGGTGTGACTTCGGGTAGTTCAGTCTAAATCCTAGACTGTGAAGGAGGTGAATGGTGCGGGACATGTCTGCGGCACACTGCTGGGCTGACTTTGCCTGCACGAGCCCGTCGTCCAGATAAGGGTAGACATGTATACTCTGTCTTCGAAGGTGTGCCGCCACTGTCGCCAGACATTTTGTGAACACTCTAGGAGCAGTGGTCACTCCGAAGGGGAGCACCTTAAACTGGCAATGCCTGTTTTGGATGGTGAACCTGAGGTACTTTCTGTGGGAGGGGTGGAGTGGTATGTGAAAGTAAGCATCTTTGAGGTCCAAGGTTGCGAGGAAGTTTCCCTGTTGTAACAAGGGAAGAACCTGCTGCAGTGTCAACATGTGGAAGTGTTCTGAAAGAATGTACTGGTTTAAGGGGCGTAGGTCTAGAATCGGTCTGAGCGAGCCGTCCTTTTTTGGGATTAAGAAGTACAGGGAATAAGCCCCTGTGCCTTCCTCCTCCACCGGCACGAGCTCTATTGCGCCTTTTTGCAGCATCACTAGAACCTCCTGCTGCAATAAGTGCAAGTGCTCTGCTGTTATAGGACGGTGTTTTGGGGGCATGGGTGGTGGGGTGGATGTCAGTTCTAAACAATAGCCGAACTGGATAAGTTTCCTGACCCACCTGTCTGTGGTGATGGACTTCCAGACGGGCAGGAACTTTTGGAGTCTCCCCCCCCCCACCGACAGGTGTTGGATGGTCGGGGGGGGGCAGTGACAGGGAGTCACTGTTTGTTGGCGGCAGAGGAACGGGAACTGTTGTTGCCTCTGCCTCTACCCTTGGCACTGTTTCCTCTGTATCCACCTCTGCCCTGCTTGCTGTAGGAGGATTGCGCACCACTTTTATTATATGGCGTCTGCTGCGACATGTGCCCTCTGTTAACACCTCGATTGCCTGAGCGTCGAAAAGTGTTCCCTCTAAATTGTTGTGACTGGAGAGCTCCCATGGACTTGGCAGTCTCGGTATCTTTTTTGATCTTCTCTAGGGTGGTGTCCACCTCTGGGCCAAACAACCTGTCTGGATTAACGGGTTGGTTGAGGATAGTAGTTTATATCTCTGGCTTGAATCCCGAGATGCGGAGCCATGCCTGACGTCTCAGCATCACACTAGTGTTGATCGCTCTCGCTGCTGTGTCCGCAACATCTAGCGCACACTTTATAGCAGCGTTGGAGATGAGCTTCCCCTCCTGAATAAGCATTTCAGCTCCCTCTTTAAACTGGTCTGGGAGGTGTTGTAACAGCTGCTCTAGGGTGTCGTAGTGCGCCCTATCGTATCTGGCCAACAGAGCTTGCGTGTTTGAGATGCGCCATATGTTGGCCGCCTGAGCTGCTACCCGCTTCCCAGATGCCTCCAGCACTTTTGACTGTCTGGGGGAGGAGCTTCACCCGTCGTTTGGGAGTTTGCCCTCTTGCGGGCATTAGAGACCTCTAAAGAGTCAAAAGGCAACTGGCCCCGTATGTAAGTGGGGTCGCCAGGTGCCGGTCTGTATTTCTTCTCAATGCGTGGGTTTACCACCCGGGATCTTGTGGGTTCCTTGAAAATGTCTGCCGCATGCTTAAGGACCCCTTTCAACATTGGGAGAGTCTTGACAGTTTTTTCAGCAGTAGAGAAAGTGTCAAAAAGGAAGTCCACTTCCACGGGGCCAGCATGCATCTCCACCTTATGGTTTGTAGCTGCCCTTTCGATTAAGGCATTAAATGCCGCAGAGTCCTCAGTGGGGGACGGCTTTACGTTATAGACCTGTGGATCCTGGACCGTCTGCTGGTCCCCTTGATCACCAGTATCCATCCATGATTCCTGCTGCTCATCAGGCTCTGTATGAGCAGGGAAGTTGTACTCCTCATCTTGGTCCCCTCCATCCCCATCTGAGTATGTGGGTGAAGGTGTTGCACTCCGCCTATGCTGAGGAAGAATCTGCTCCACCCGAACTGGGGTGTCTGCTGCAGGCTTTTTACGTTTCAGAGGAATGGTAAAGGACTGCAAAGGTTGTGAAGTAATCTTCCTCTTGCATAGCGTGAGTTTGCCGGTGTCGGTATCGATGAAATGCTCCGACCGTTCTTCAACCAAAGGTTGTCGAGGACCCACAGTCCCAGCCGGTGGAGTGGACGTCGACACGGTGTCCTTGGGCACCGACCGCGGTGCAAAGGCCTTCGGTGCCACCTTAGGTGGCAACATGTAGACGAGCGGTGCCGATGTGGTCTTCGGTGCGTCTGTTAGCTTTGGTGCGGAAGGAGTCTTCGGTTCCGATGCCGAAGCCTTGTCCTTAAGGCGCTTGAGGGAGTCCGAGACCTGCTTCGTAAAGGAAGCGGACGGTTTCGTCGATCCGACTGATGTCCGTGGTCCGCCCCCTGGGGAAGACCCGAGCGTGGCTGACTTGTGTTTGTCCGGTCGAGGAGCACTCGTGACTGGTGCGCTTCGATCACTGTCCACTACCGTAGACGGCCTTCACCGACTTCGCGTCAACGGGCCCCTTGGTCTTTGGCGCGACAGACTTTCCCGATGCAGGCTCGGCAGTCTTCTTGGGCATCGGCTTGTCTCCCTTGGTAGACTCCGACCCGATGGGCTTCTTAGAGCTTGGCTCCTTAACCACCTTCAGCACCTTAGCCTGGTCGGCAGCTTGCGCCTGTTTGGGGGCCCCCGAAGACGACGGCGTCGGCACCGGAGCGGACGTCTTCGGTTTCGATGGCGTGTCGGCCATCTTGGTTTTCACCGGTACCGAGGGTTTCGGTTTCGTTTTCAGTAATGGCGGTTCCGCGGAGGTGTCCGTAGCCGAGCAGGAAGGCGGGGCCGTGGATCGAGGTGTAAGGTCGTGGGTAAGGCCGCGTGGCGATCCCGTGACCTGAGCCTTTGTAAGAGTACGAACGGGGCATAGCTCTTCCTCCGAGCTATCTTCCATGGCCCCATATGCTTAGTCGTCGTCCCCTACCTTCGACGATTTCTACAATGTCGGGACTGTGGTCGTCAGCTCCGTCTTCGGACTCGACCTCCACCGGGGTTGGGGAAATCTGCAGGTGACGCACTTGCTCGTCTTCCGCGGGGTCGTCAAAGATGTCCACCGGTGCTGGAGCCGATCGCTGGGCCTCAAGGCGCGCCACGCGCCGAAGCTTGATCGTCTTTTTCGATCGAAATCTGGAACAGGCCATACAGTTGGCCTCGTCGTGGTCCGGCGACAGGCACTTGTTGCACACAGGATGGACGTCGATGTGTGGGTACTTGGATCCACACACGGGACATTTCTTGAATGGACTTCGCTCCATGCCGTCGAAGTCTTGCTGCGTCAACTAGGCCGCGATCACCGAAGTCTCACGACCCCCCGGATATCTGACTCTACGAGCTGGAAGATAGACGGGACCGAACGCGAACAATACCGACGGTGCCAATAAGGCCTTTTGGCCTTGAAAAAGTACTTTTACGATTCCGAACAGGAGACGTCAAAATCACATCCGAACCCAATGGCGGAAAAAAACAATCTGGGGATGGAGTCGATGCCCATGCGCACTGTAGTCCAGGGGAGGAGCCACTTATCTCGTGATACTTCGAAGACTCTTCCAGGACAACAATGTGCAATCATCCGGACCCAACACTAGGCGGCGATCTATGCTACAGATATGAATTTAGCAGCCCACATGCCTCCAACATTACTTTCTTCCTGCAAAGATGTGGTGTACTGAATACATTTACAGCCAAATAGTAAATTCTTTATCTGTACCTCTTGGATTATCTCAATTTTAGCCATACTAAGGGAAGAAAGAACCAACACGGTGCTCCCTATTAAGTCTCAATAAGTCTTTTGGGAATAGACAGAAATGTTGGTATGGGTTATAAAATCAAGAAGTGTGATAGCACATACAGGGACACTGCATATATGTTTTTTTAACTTTGGTTTAGTAATTCCTATTTATACATTTTTCCCCATTTTCTGCCACCTTCACCACTTGCCCCCTCAAAAAAAGCAAAAGCATAGCCTCATATGGGCAACATACTTTAGTTCTGAAATGTCACCTTGAGAGGGGGCGACGTTTAGAGTACTCCTTGGCTTTGTGGCATTAAACGTCATGAAAATCCCCCCGTTACCTGGGGAAAAACAGTAAGGAAAAGAAGGAATATGCTACTTACCAGTATGCATCGGTTCTTGGCATGTAGGGCTGCTGACATTCATATCTGTGCATAGATCTCCGCCTAGTGTTGGGTCCGGATGATTGCACATTGTTGCCCTGGAAGAGTATTCGAAGTTTCACGATAGGTGACTCCTCCCCTGGACTACAGTGCGCATGGGCATCCTCTCCATCTTCAGATTGTTTTTCGCCATTGTGGCAGACATGCCAAGAACAGATGCATACTGGTTGTGAGAAGTTGGCCTGATATATAATGTTCACTATTCTAGTGAGCACTTTGTATCAGTCCAAACAACCCTTATTGATGATTGGTTGTAAGTCAACCTTATAGACCAGCTATCCTAGTAGCATGGATACGAGCAGTCTAAGGCTAAGACTCTAGAGGGCGTGTTAAGCCAGCTGTTTTACCATCACATTACCCCTTGAACACCAAGTGAAAGGACACCACACAAGTTATCAAAAATAAAGTATATTTATTTATAACAGGACTACCCTGGCTCTTTATGAGACAGGGAGCTAAGCACACAACAAAACTCTTAAAGAATTACTGAAAGTCGCAAAATTTACACAAATGCCCGAGGGGCACGAAAAACCATATACACAAGAAGTGGAATGCGAAGTTACTAGCAGGTAAGTAATACTTTTCTAGACTGTAGAAACGCTAGGCCTACAATGCTGAACCCTTGGATTAGAAGCAGGAGGCCTAGGGTCACCGTGTGCAGAGTGGGAACTCTCACGCGTAATGCGGGAACAAGTCTATGGATACTAGCAATCACAAAGTTACTGTTCTCGGGCGAACCCGACTAGGTGGGTCGAAAACGAGTGGATCCGAACACTTAGGGTGTTGGACTATGCTGGAGCACCGGAGTACTCAGTTTACCTAGCCCAGGGGCTGCGGCTGCATAGGGTTCAAGTTGCGTCGGAAACCCTCGTTGAAGAACCAGGAGCCTGAAGAAAGTTGCTGGCAGGCGGCCAGTGAAGAAGTTCGTGGTGATCCAAGCCTGGATCAGGGAAGAAGAAGACCTGTAAGCAGAGGGGACCAAGTTCTGAATCACTAGCCAGTGATTTAGGTGGGCACCAGGATGGCACCGGACGAAGTCACCTCGACCAGGTGAGTGGGCGCTGCTGGGCTCTGCAGTCTCTCGGACCAGGAGGCGTTGTCGGCGACCAGGATGGAGGTGCGAGCTGTCCCACGAAGGTATCTGCTGTCGACGTCGCTGGACCCAGGATTGGGGCAACAAGTCTTGGCAAATGCAAGCCCACGCGGTGGACTTAAAATGGAGTCTGGAGTGGACCAGGATGGTCCAGGGTGCTCCTCTTTTGGAGGGGAGCAAGGGCTAGTCTGGAGCAACCAGATCAGCGGTGGTTGTCGTCGTGAAGCGTCGTAAGAGGGCCACTAGCCAACGGGCAAGTGACCTGGACAACGCGGTGAGCAGCAAAGAGCAGAAGGGCCCCACGCAGATCCCGTGTATGCAGGGGGGCTGAACTTCGGTGCTGGAGCTGCTCAGGGTCGGGGCTTCTCTTACCCCAAAGCACTCAGTCGAGGGTCACTCGGTGGTCGTGCTGGACAAGCGTCGTGTAGTCTTCAAAGATGGCCGGTCCCTCGAGGTCTCGTCACACCCACAGATCACAGCTGGGCTGATGATGCAGGTTGAGGTCAGAGGTGCCAGGGAAGCCGGTTCTCGTCGTGCTGGGCAGTCTTGATCCGGAGGAGAGACTTACAGCAGACCGCGATGCTTGGTTGGTGCCTGCTGCTGCTGCAGGGTGACTACTCCTTAGTCACAAGGGAGAAATCTTGAGAAGAGTCTTGAGGTCCTTTCGTGGAAAGTTGGTTCAGGATTCAAAGATGATCTAATTTGGAAGGGGGCCTGCTCCTACCTTTATCCTGCAAAAGGGGGCTGGCACACGACTAAGTCCTGCCCTATGGGTGGGACTAGGAGGGGGTGGTTACACCCCTCTCCTTTGGCGGGCTTTCCCCAGATCAGGGGCTGGAGTGCCCCTGGAACTGGTTCAAGCCGGCCTATGCACAGTGAGCACCGGGGTGCCACTTGCAGTCACCTTCCTCTAAAGCCCTGCCTACCTAGGATACACAAAATCCTGTCTGGGACGGTGCTGGCACCGCCCCTGGCAGGAAACCCTTTGTCCTTGCCTCCTGTGCTGGGAGGACTCCCAGCAGCAGGAGGGCAGACTTGTGTCTCGGTGGCAGCATCCATCTTGTGGAGCTGAGGCTATGTCTGACTTTAACCGGGGTTACAGGTTACATACATGTCGTGTCCCTCTAGAAGGGTGGAATGCTAACCCCGTCGCCAGAATTGGCGAGGGGTTAGTATTCCAATTCGTATGATACCTTACTCGACATGTTTTGATAAAGCGATACCAGAGTTGGCATATAACCGCGAGGATTATAATGCACTTAAGAGTATATGGTATGCGTTATCATGGAACAGCTATTAGGACTTGGTTCCGCAAGCTGCAAACGGGCTCAGCTCATGCCAGAGCACCATTTCACATTATTCCACGCACTCTGCCTTCAGGATTGTTAAGGCCTGCCATAGGAGTGACTGATAGGAATATATGTGTCCATTTTAGGTTTAGATATAGGAATACTATATCTAAAGCAAAGGGTGATTACACCACCTTGCCCCAGCTGTCAAGCAGCCAGTTGTGTCCGATTTAGTTAGTCAACCCAGGGGTGGCATAATACATGCTGCAGGCCCTGGGAGACTTCTGGGTGCACCTCAGCCCTGGGTACAGGGACTTGGAGAGGGCCCAGTGCCAATTCAGTACCTGGGTACAATTTGGAGTAGAGAGAACAGCTAGGCTGTGGGTCTGATTAGCAGGCCCACAGCCAGGGAAAGTCGTAAACCAGTGAAGCAAAAAGCAAAAATCTGGGTGATCATAGGATTGCAGACCCTACTCTCCTACACTGGTAAGTAGCATATTCCGTTTGAGGAATGTGGGCTGCTGAATTCATATCTGTGCATAGAATGTATAGCAGTCTCTCCCTTAGCGGTGGCTACCTGTGCCAGCTGCAGCAGTCTGAAAAAGAGTTTAGAACAGCCTGTCCAACAGCTGCTTGCTGTTTGGAATGTACATCCACAGAATAGTGTTTTGGGAAAGTATGTATGGTTGACCATGTGGCTGCTCTACATATTTCCTCTAGAGGAATGTTTCCTAGGAAATCCATGGATGCCCCTAGTTTGCGTGTAGAATGCGCTCTTGGGGGAACTGTTAAAGTGCGTTTTGCTTTTAGATAACCTATTTGGATGCACTTAACTATCCATCTGGCTAACCCAGATTTTGAAATGGGGTTGCCTTTGTGTTGTGGTGAGAAGGCAACAAACAACTGTTTAGTCTTTCGAAAATCCTTAGTTCTATCAATGTAGTATAGAAGTGCTCTTTTGACATCTAGGGTGTGTAGAGCCCTTTCAGGTACTGACTGGATTTGGAAAGAGCACTGGCAGTTCTATTGTCTGATTGATTTGAAAATGGGATACCACCTTGGGCATGAATTTAGGGTTTGTTCTTAGAACTACCCTATTTGCATGTATTTGGATGAATGGCTCTTGAATAGTTAGAGCTTGCAGCTCGCTAACTCTGAAGTAATTACTACTAGAAAAGCCACCTTCCATGTTAAAAATTGTAATTCACACGAATGCAATGGTTCAAATGGTGGTCCCATTAGTCTGGTTAAAACAATGTTTAGGTTCCAGACAGGTGAAGGTGGGTGTTTTGGGGGGATTATTATTTTGAGTCCCTCCATGAATGCTTTAATTGCAGGTACTCTGAATAGCGAAAGATGCTGTCTGTTCTGAAGATAAGGTGCAATGGCAGCTAATTATCCTTATAGATGAATAAGCTAGATTGCAACGATGTAGGTGCAAAAGATAGCAAATGATATTTTGCGTTGAAGCATATAGTGGGTTTATGTCATTGTTATTGCAGTAAATGACAAAACGCTTCCACTTTGCAGCGTAACAAGCTCTTGTTGTAGGTTTTCTTGCCTCCTTGATAATGTTCATACAGTCAGGAGGTAAGTTTAGGTACCCAAACTCTAAGACTTCAGGAGCCAGATTGCAAGGTTCAGTTGTTGCGGATCTGGGTGCTGTATGTCTCCATGGCTCCGAGTGAGTAGAGTGGGTGTTAGCCGCAGTCTTTGATGAGGCACCACGGAAAGTTGTAGGAACGTTGTGTACCATGGTTGCCTCGCCCATGTTGGAGCAACCAGGATTAGTGTCAGTGAATGCTGGCGTAGTTTGCGTGCCACTAGCGGTATTAACGGTGCTGGGGGAAAAGCGTACGCAAATCTGCCTGACCAGTTCATCCATATCGCATTGCCCTACGAATGTGGAAACATGGCGGCAAAGTACTGGCATTTTGCGTTTTCCCTTGTGGCGAACAGGTCTATCTCTGGTTGTCCCCACTGTTGGAAGTATGGTTGGAGCACTGTGGGATGAATCTCCCACTCGTGCAGCTGTTGGCTGTGTCTGCTGAGCAGATCCGCTACTTGGTTGTCTTTGCCTGGGAGGTGTTCCGCCATGAGAAAAATGTTTCTTTGGATAGCCCACTTCCACATGCCTTGTGCTAGATGTGATAGCTGTGGAGAGTGTTCCTCCGTTTCTGTATGTAGTACATTGCGGTCATGTTGTCCGTCCGTATCAACACAGCCGTGTTGCATAAATGTACTTTGAACGCTTTCATTGCCAGAAAAAATGCCATCATTTCTAGCAAGTTGATGTGCATTTTCTTTTGTTGTGCTGTCCATAGACCCAGCACTGTGTACTGAAGGACATGGGCTCCCCATCCTATCAGGGATGCGTCCGTCGTCAACACTATATGTGGTAGAGGCTCTTGGAACAGTCTGCCCTTGCAAAGGTTTTGTGGATTCCACCAATGCAGAGAGTTGTATGCACGACTGGTCACCAACACTAGGTCTTTCAATTGTCCTGGAGCCTGGTTCCACTGCCGTGCTAAGCACTCTTGTAGCGGACGCATGTGTAGTCTTGCGTGAGGGACTATGAAGATGCACAAAGCCATCATGCCTATGAGTTGCATAAACACTCGGGCAGAGAGCGAGTGTTGGAGCTTGAACCTTTGGATTAGTAGCTGCATACTGTTTATTCTTGCAGCGTTTGGGTGTGCTTTTGCTGTCTGAGTATTTATTGTTGCGCCCAGGTACTGCTGTACATGGGATGGTTGAAGATGAGATTTTTGGTAGTTCAACATGAAGCCTAGGCTGTGCAGTAGGTGAATCGCTTTTGACATGTGGGTGGCACACTGCTGTGCTGACTTTGCTTGTATTAGCCAGTCGTCCAGGTACGGATAGACATGAATATGTTGTCTCCTCAAATGTGCAGCCACTGTCGCTAGGCATTTTGTGAACACTCTTGGAGCTGTGGTTACACCAAATGGAAGGACTTTGAATTGGTAATGTTGATTTAGTAGCGTGAACCTGATATACTTCCTGTGAGTAGGTTGTATCGAGATATGGAAATATGAGTCTTTGAGGTCCAAGGTTGCGAGGAAGTCTCCTTGCTGCAACAGTGGTAACACTTGTTGTAGAGTGAGCATATGAAAATGCTCTGATAAGATGTGATGATTTACGGGCCCGAGGTCCAATATTGGTCTGAGAGACCCGTCCTTTTTGAGGATGAGGAAGTATAGTGAATATACCCCTGTACCTTGATGTTCTAATGGTACTAGTTCTATGGCCCCTTTTTGCAGCATGCTGATGACTTCTTGCTGCAATAAGTTGGTGTTCTACAGACATAGGACGGTGTTTTGGAGGTATGTTGGGTGGTGTGGAGGTTAGCTCTAGGCAATAGCCATCTCGGAAAATTTGCCTTACCCACTTGTCTGTGGTGATGTTTTGCCAGACAGGTAGGAACTGCTGTAATCGTCCCCCGACCGGTGTTATATGGTCTGGGGGTAGCGCTAAGGAGTCACTGTTTTGTATTGGTAGAGTATCTGGTGGTGTTGTTCCCTCGTCCTCTGCCTTTGTTGTTATTGCCGCGGTATCCACCTCTATTGTTTTTATTGTAGGTGGTTTGTGTGTTTCCCTTGTAGTTTGTGGTCTGCTGTGACGAGTTGCCTCTTGCAGCCCCCCTGTAATTTGAGCGACGAAAGGAGCCTCTATGTTGTTGTGACTGTAGGGCTCCCATAGACTTCGCCGTCTGTGTCTTTTTTCATTTTGTCCAGTATTGCATCTACTCCTGGACCAAATAAGTAGTCAGGATTGACTGGCTGGTTTAACAAAGTGGACTGGACTTCGTTTTTAAAACCAGAAATGCGTAGCCACACATGTCTCCTGATCATAACACTTGTGTTTACAGACCTGGCAGCTGTATCTGCTACATCTAATGCACATTTAATTGAGGCGTTAGTGATTAGCTTTCCCTCTTGTATTAATTGTTCAGCCTGTTCTTTTTAAGTGTCAGGTAAAGGCTGGAGTAGTGTTTCGAAGGTATCATAGTGTGCCCTGTCATACCTAGCTAACAGCGCTTGCGTGTTAGCTGCCTGTACGGCTACCCTTTTCCCTGATGCTTCAAAGATCTTTGATTCTTTGTCGGGAGGTGGAGCTTCCCAGGTTGTTTGAGAGTTTGCTACGTGCATTTGCCACCACTAAAGAATCTAAAGGCAGTTGTCCCTTAATATATGTAGGGTCTAGTGGCGCTGGCCTGTATTTCCTCTCTATTCTTGGGTTAATGACCCTTGCCCTAGTGGTATCCTTAAATATGTCTCCTGCATGTTTAAGTACCCCTTTCAACATAGGTAGTCTTAACAGTTCTCTCTGATGTGGCAAGTGTCAAAGAGGAAATCTTCCTCCACAGGGTCTGCATGCATGTCCACATTGTGATGGAGGGCTGCCCTTTCGATTAATGAATTAAAAGCAGCTGTGTCCTCTGTAGGGGAAGGCTTAGCAGGGTATGCAGGTGTATCAGGAATGGGTTGAGTCACCGGGATGTACTGGGTCAGCCCATGGTTGAGTGTGACTGTCTTGGCCAGTGTCTACTGGGTAGCTGTATTCCTGATCATATTCCTCATCCACCTCTTCATCTGAGTGTGGGTGTATATGAGTATGGGTGAGGCCTAGTTGGCTGAATAGGCTCAAATAGAATAGGTGAAGTAGAACAGTCCCTTTTCTTTTTGAGTGGTATAGTGCAAGTCTCTTTCTCAGTCTCTGGTCTGATCTTCCTCTTGTAGAGTGAGTTTCCCAGAGTTAGGGTCAATGTAAAGTTTTGACTGTTCAACTGATTCAGGGTCTGCATGTAAGACTTCCTGTTCAGCAGTTCTGGGTGTTTTTGCCAATGTCTTTTGCTTGGTTTGTTTCGGTTTGATTCCGCTTTTTGGGTCGACCGTTTTTGTTTTTGAGGAAGGTGGGAGGCCAAACTTAAATCGGTCCGATGTTTTTTTGTGGTACTACAGTTTGGTTCGGTAGTGCCTGTGTCTTCGGAGCCGAACTTTTTCCCGTTTCAACAGTCTTTTTCTGTTGGATTATGGCCTTGTGTCGATTTCGGAACCAGCGGTTTCGGTTTGATGGCATTTTTCGGGTCGATTTTCTTCGGCTCAATGGTTTTCTTTTGCAGAGCCATTGGTTTGTCGCCTTTTTGTTTGGGGTCGACAACCTTCTTTGGATCGAGTCCCTTTTTTGTGTTTGCGGCTGTCGACACCGATGTTTTCGGTTCGACGACCTTTTGTCTTGGAGTAGACATAGGGGCGCTGGTTTTTGGCTCGACGACCCTCGTGTTTGAGTCCGATGGTTCGACATAGTTTGGCCCAAAGACCGAATTGTCGAGGAGTTTCTTCGGTCTCGATTCCGATGGATCGACGTAGTGTAGTCCGAAGACCGTGTAGTCTATCAGTTTCGGTTTTGACCCTACAACCTTTGGTTTCAATATTACCAATCTCGGAGTACGTTGATCCGATGGCTCTTTTGTAATATTCTTAGCCGAGCTATATTGCGGGGCTATAGAATGTGTTTCTAGATCTTGGCTAAGGCCTTGTGGTGATGCCTCGACCTGAGCCTGTGGAACCATGGAGGTATAGGTATGGGGCGCCGTACTCACGGTTGGCCCCGTTTCATCACGGGAGTCGTCCTCTATGGCTCCGATCCCTTGTTCGTCGTCCTCTACCTCGATCGATGTCTTCTTCCTCGTCGATGTAGTAGTCGGAGTCATGCTCCAATTCTTGATCCGACTGTTCATATTCTTCGGCTTCGACAAGATCTTCGTAGATATTTCCTGGCTCTTGTTTCTGCATGGTTAGTCTAGCGGCCCGTCGAGTCCGAAGTGTCTTTTTGGAACGAAATTGGGCACAGGCTAGGCAGTCGGATTCATTATGTTCTGGCGATAAACACTTGTTACATACAGGGTGTTTATCGATATGTGGGTATTTAGAGTTACAAAGAGGGCATCTTTTAAATGGGCTCCGTTCCATCGACGACTGGCCGCGTGGCGCCGAGAAGGCCCGCGGCCCGATTCGACGTCCCAAGTTGAATAAAGTTTGTAAAGAAGCTGTTGGCACCGATTCGAGACAATACCGACGATACCGAAGGCCTTTTGGCCTCTAGAAAGTGTAGTTTCGATTCTGAACTTCGAGTAAAGGAAAGTACATCCAAACCAAATGGCAGAAAAAAAACAATCTGAAGATGGAGGATGCCCATGCACACTGTAGTCCAGGGGAGGAGCCACCTATCTCTTGATACTTCGAAGACTCTCCCAGGACAACAATGTGCAATCATCCGGACCCAATACTAGGCGGCGATCTATGTACAGATATGAATTCAGCAGCCCACATGCCTCGAACCAATTGTTACTTACCTGTACACAGGTGGTTCTCCAGTACTGGTGTCTTTCATAGATTCACATGCTTGAATATTCCCCGTCGGAGTGGGAGTCCCACGGTACATAAAATAGCAATAAATACTAAAATATTATATGCTTGTAAAACAATACATAAATTAGACACTAAAAGTAGTTGCCAATACCAAATCCTAATTCCTACATAGGAATACATGGCAATAGAAAAAACTACATGTAACATATCCTTGTCATTATGTTAGTCCACACTACAGCCAATCAGGCGCAAGCACCCCTCCAGAACCTTCTCCTCAGAGCTCAGTGCCTCAGATTTTCGTAGCCAGGAGTTACCACAGAGTATGAGGAGAAACAAGCCTCTGAGGGGAGGAGGGTGGGTCGCATGTGAATCTATGAAAGACACCAATACTGGAGAACCACCTGTTTACAGGTAACAATTGCTCTTCTCCGGTACTGGGGTGTCTTTAATAGATTCACATGCTTGAATAGAATAGTGACCATTAAATATAATGGGGTGGCCCAGTGACCCTCAGAACCTGGGTTCCAAGCTTATATATGAATAGAATAGTGAGCAGTAGTAGCCGGAGTGCAGCTGACACCATGCATGCTCATGAGACATAGCAAGCAATAGAAATAATCAAAATGGCTACATGAAAACCATAAAGAAAGGTGGAGGGAAGACAGAGGCTCGCCTTAGTTAAAAAGATTGCGAAGTACTGCCTGTCCCACTGCTGTATCAGCTTCATTGATGGCCTCCAGGCAGTAGTGTTTTGTGAAAGTGTGCCTGCTGGACCACGTGGCTGCTCGGCAAATCTGATGGAGCGGTACACCAGCGAAGAGGGCAGCAGAAGAGGACATCGCCCTGGTGGAATGAGCCCTCGCTGTGGATTGAAGAGGCCTGCTTGCTTTCTGATGGCAGAAGGCGATTGCTGAAGAAATCCAACGAGCTATTGTTGGCTTGGTAACAGGACGTCCCTTGCACATGCGGCCATAGGCAATGAACAGTTGATCGGACCTACGAAAAGGTGCCGTCCTGGAGATATAAAATTTAAGACATCTCTTAATGTCCAAGAAATGTAGACGCTGTTCTACCGGGGATTGAGGATTAGGAAGGAAAATGCTACTTACCAGTAATGCATCTGTTCTTGGCATGTAGAGCTGCAGAATTGCACACTATGCATAGATGGCCACCTAGTGTTGGGCCCGGATGTTTGCAGTTTGTTTTTCTTGTAGAAAGTCTTTGGAAGTCACAAGATAGGTGACTCTTCCTTTTGGTGATACTGTGCATGGGCATCAGCTCCATCCCCAGATTGTTTTTCGCAATTATGGAAGTGATGGAGCTAAGAGATAGCGATGACCATGTGTGTTTGTATCTAATGACGATAACACTGGAACAGATAAAGGTAGCTGGGGAGGCTGGTGGGCGTGTGCAATTCTGCAGCTCTACATGCCAAGAACAGATGCATACTGGTAAGTAGCATTTTCCGTTTGAGGCATATGAGCTGCAGATTGCACACTATGCATAGATTGTATAGCAGTACCCACGTTAGTGGCGACCACCCGTATCTGTTGCAGTTCTTTGAATTAGTGTTTTAAGTACAGCTTGGCCTACAGTGGCTTGTTGCTTTGTTTGCACATCTACACAATAGTTGTAGGAGAGTGGGGTCTGCAATCCTATGGTCACCCCAGATTTCTGCTTTTTGCTTCACTGGTTTACGACTTTCCCTGGCTGTGGGCCTGCTAATCAGACCCACAGCCTAGCTGTTCTCTCTCTAAATTGACAAGCATGTACTTTAGGTGCATTTACCAATTGGTACTGGGCCACCTTATCAGTCCCTGTACACAGGGCATAGGTGTACCCAGGGCCTACATGGGGCTGAAGCATGTATTATGCCACCCCTGGCTGGCCATCTAAATCTGACACAACTGGCTGCATGACAGCTGGGGCAAGGTGGTGTAAACACCCTTTGCTGTAGATATAGTATACCTATATCTAACCCTAAAATGGACACATATATTCCTATCAGTCACTCCTATGGAAGGCCTTATCAATCCTGAAGGCAGAGTGCATGGAATTATGTGAGATGGTGCTATGGCATGAGCTGAGCCCGTTTGCAGCTTGCGGAACCAAGTTCTAATAGCTGTTCCATGATAACGCTATACCATATACTCTTAAGTGCATTATCTACCTCGCGGTAAAATGCTAACTCTGGTATAACATTATCAATACATGTCGAGTAAGGTGTCATACGATTTGGAATACTACCGCCTCGCCAATTCTGGCGACGGGGGTAGCATTCCACCCTTCTAGAGGGACATGACATGTATGTAACTGTGAACCCCGATTAAAGTTAACTCGAGCCTCAGCATCACAAAATGGATGCTGCCACCACAGACAAGTCTGACCTCCTGCTGCTGGGAGTCCTTCCAGCGAGGATGGTTTGGACAAAGGGTTTCCTGCCTTGGGAGGTGCTAGCACCACCCCAGACAGGATTTTGTGTATTGAGGTAGGGAGGCCTGAAAGGAATGACATGCCTGGGGCACACAAGGTGCCCTGTGCATACACCGGTTCAAACCAGTTGCTGGGGCATCCCAGCCCCAGCTCTGGCGGTACACCGGACAAAGGATAGGGGGTGTAACCACCCCCTTTCCTGGTCCCACCCAGGGGAGGGACCTAGTCAGTAGTGCAGCCCCCTTTAGGAGAATAAAGGTAGGGGCTGGTCCCATTCCAAATTAGATTATCCTGAACTATTCAACAAGAAGAAACTCTGGACTTCGACGTTCTGCTCCACAGAAGACTGAAGAATCTCCCTTGTGGACAAGGAGTGTCCACCCTGCAACTGCAGGCACCATCAAGCGTCCAGCGGCTTCACTTTGTCGTCTTCCCTCGAGGATCCAGACTTCAGAGCCCGACGAGACCCAGATTCCCAGACCTCTCCGACCTCAACCTGCATCTACAGCAAAGCTGAGACCCGTGGGTGCGACGAGACACATGGGACCGGCCATCTTGAAGGAACCTGCACTTCGCTTCCAGCACGACTCCCGAGGTAAACTCGACCAAGTGCTTTGGGGACTGAGAAGCCCCAGCCCAGAGCAGCCCTGAACCGAAGATCAGCCCTCCAGCATCCACGAGATCTGCGTGGGGCCCTTCTGCTTGGTTCCTGCTCGACGCGTTGTCTGGTCACTTGCCGGCTGGCTAGTGGCCTCCTAGACGACGAACCTGTGAATTTCCACTGCTGATCTGGTTGCTCCAGATTGGCCCTTGCTCCCTTCCAAAAGAGGGGCACCCCGGACTCTCCTAGTCCGCACCAGACGCTTTCTTCACTCACCGCGTGGGTTGCCTTTGCCAAGGCCTGTTGCCTCCAATCCCGGATCCAACACCGCCGACAGCGAGAGCCTGCGTGGGACAGCTCGTGCCTCCATCCTGGTCGTCGAAGACACCTCCTGGTCCACGTGGCTGCAGAGTCAAGCGTCCACTCTTCACCTGATCGCGACGACATCTGGTTCCTTCCTGGTTCCACTCCAGTCACTGGCTAGTAACTGAACATTGTCCCCTCTGCTTTCAGGTCTCCTTCAACCATACACCCTTGGATTGCACCGGACATCTTCCTCCTGGTCGCCTGCAGCATCTTTTCTTTCAGGCTCCATAGACTTCAACGCGAGAACCCGACGCACTTTGACACCTATGCACCCGCAGTCCGTGGGTGAGGTAACGAGAGCATTTCGGTGTTCAAGGGTAGTCTAACTGTCCTAGTGTCCAGTTCCACGGTCGTTTTAGTCCTATCTAGTCAGGATTGTCCGTACTCACCTTTAACTTGAACTGTACTGTCCATAGACGTTGTTACGCATCTCGCGTGAGTTCACACTCTGCACACGCGTTCGTGGGCCTCCTATTACTTACCTGAAGTTAGTGTAGCGTGGTCCTATTGATCCTACAGCCTCTGGACAGCTCCATTCCGATTATCGACTCACATTCCACTTACTTAGTATATGGTTTGTCGTGCCCCTAGGGCACCATTGTAAGTTTGTGCAACTTGTAGTGTTTTTCGTAAGAGATTGTCATGTGCTTAGTTTAGCCCTCTGACCTCAGAGTTCAGAGGTGTTGTTATTAATAAATATACAGTTTATTTTCATAACAACCTGTGTGGCGTCCTTTCACTTGGTATTCAAGGGGTTATATTGTGGTAAAACAGCTGGCTTCACATGCCAAAAGAGTTTAGCCTAAGACTGCTTTGTCCATGCTACCATTAGGGTAGCTGGTATATAAGGTTGACTTACAACCAATCACCATAAGGGTTGTTTGGACTGATACAAGGTGATCACTAGAACTAGTGAGCATCATATATCAGGCCAACTTCTCACAATAGTGTTTTGTGAATGTTTGTGGTGTAGACCATGTAGCTGCTTTGCAGATGTCTTCTAAGGGAATGTTCCCTAAGAATGCCATGGAAGCCCCTATTTTCCTTGTAGAATGGGCATTGAGGAATTGTTAGTGTACGCTTAGCTTTTTGATAACATATTTGGATACACTTAACGATCCACCTGGCATTACCAGATTTTGATATTGGTTGCCTTTATGCGGTGGTGAAAAAGATACAGAAAGCGGTTTTGTTTTCCGAAAGCTTTGTGTTCTCTCTATGTAGTATCGTAATGCTCTTTTGACATCTAAAGGTGTGCAGAGCTCTTTCTGCTACTGTTTGTGGCTGAGAGAAGAAAACTGGCAGTTCCACAGATTGGTTTAAATGGAATGGCGAAATGACTTTTGGAAGGAATTTAGGATTTGTATGAACAACCTTATTGTGGTGCATTTGCAGAAAGGGTTCTTGAATGGTAAATGCTTGCATTTCCCTAACTCTTCTTAAAGAAGTAATGGCTACTAGGAAAGCCACTTTCCATGTGAGAAATTGCAATTCGCATTTATGTAAAGGTTCAAATGGAGGTCCCATGAGACGTGAGAACTAGGTTTAAGTTCCACACAGGTGAAGGTGGTATTCTTGGAGGTATTATTCTTTTGAGACCCTCCATGAAAGCTTTAATGGCTGGTACTCTGAAGAGAGACAGATGTCTATTCTGTAAGTAAGCTGCAATGGCAGCTAGGTGCAACCTGATAGATGTGTAGGCTAAATTATACTTTTGAAGGTGTAGTAAATAGCCTATAATGTGTTGGATGGACACATCTAGGGGATTTATGTTGTTGTTTTGACAGTATATTGCAAAATGTTTCCACTTAGCAGCATAACATGCTCTAGTGGTGAGACTTCTTGCTTCCTTGATAATATTCATGCACTCTTGAGGGAGTTTAAGATAACCAAACTATGACTTCAGGAGCCAGATCGCAAGGTTGAGCTGAGCTGGGTCTGGGTGCCTGATCTCTCCATGGTTCTGAGTTAAAAGATGTAGAGATAGGTTTAGTTTTTGGTGTGGTACCACAGATAGCTGTAGCAGTGTGGTGTACCATGGTTGCCTGGCCCACGTTGGAGATACTAGTATAAGCGTTAGCGAGTGTTGCATCTTGCGTACTAGTAAATGAATCATTGGTAGAGGAGGAAAAGCTTACGTAAATAGTCCTGACCAGTTCATCCATTTCGCATTGCCTGTGGGTATTTGGCAGCGAAGTGTGGGCATTTTGCATTGTCGTGGCTGGCGAAGAGGTCTATCTAAGGTTGTCCCCACATATGAAACGGATGAAGAACTTGTGGATGAAGTTCCCACTCGTGCATCTGCGGAGTCTGCCGACTTCGCAGATTTGCCATGGTGTTTTGAACCCCTGGGACGTGTTGGGCTATTAAGATGTTCTGAGGTATAGCCCACGTCCATATCTGCTGTACTTCAATTGCTCCACTGTACTACATTCAAGTACAGTCCCCAGATACACTGTCCTGATGACATTGAATGTTCTGTGAGCTTGTCTTAAAGGGGTTATATGATTAATTCATTGATATGTATATGAGAACCAGTATATAATAGTTTATTAAGCATTGCAATTACTTCAATTGCCACAAAGTGTCATTTATATTGAAAATGAGTTCCTTGTGAACGTTGTTTTTTGGTACGTGAGTGTGTTGTACACTGGCTTTACGACTGCTCTTATGAGCCAGTCGCCTAGATATGGGAAGACGTGGATGTGCTGTCTTCTTAAGTGTGCTGCTACCACTGCTAGACATTTGGTGAACACTCTTGGCGCTGTTGTTACTCGAATGGGAGTACTTTGAATTGGTAGTGCTGTCCTTCTAGCACAAATCTTAGATACTTCCTGTGGGCCTGGTGAATTGGGATGTGAAAGTAGGCGTCTTTGAGATCTAGTGTGACAAGAAAGTCGTTCTCCAACAGGAGTGGAAGGACTTGCTGAAGTGTGACCATGAGGAAATGATCTGACTGTATGTAAGCGTTTAGAGGTCTGAGGTCTAGAATAGGTCTCAGAGATCCGTCCTTCTTTGGAATCAAGAAGTATAAGGAATATATTCCTTTGATGTTTTGGAACTATTTCTATTGCATTTTTCTGTAGGAGAGAAAGTACTTCTTGTCTGAGCAGCGTTAAATGATCTAGTGACATTGGACGCTATTTGGGTGGTATGTTTGGGGGGTAGATGTTAGTTCTAGACAGTAACCTGACTGAATTATTTGAAGCACCCACCTGTCTGATGTGATGTTTTCCCAGGCTGGTAGGTATTGCTGAATCCTTCCCCCGACAGGAGTGGAATGAGGCGGGGGAAGGGGAGGGGAGTCATTGGGTAGGGGTGGAGGCAGAGCGTGAGTTGTTCTTGCCTCTGTCCTTGTTGTTAACGCTGTAACCTCCCCTTTGGTAGCCCTTACTGTAGGCAGTCTGAGTGGGGCTTTTGTATGCTGTGGAAGGTGTGTCTGATTAGTACCCTCTGTTTGCACCTCTATATGTGGAGCGACAAAATGAACGTCTGGGAGCCTGCAACTGCAGGGCTCCCATAGATTTTGCTGTGTCTTTCTTCATTTTTTCGAGGGAGACATCCACCTCGGGTCCAAATAAGTGTTGCTCATCGAATGGTTGATTGAGTATAGCACTTTGGACCACTGGCTTAAAGCCAGATATACGTAGCCAAGCATGCTTGTGCAGCAGGACGCTAGTATTGACTGCTCTGGAGGCTGTGTCTGCTGCATCTAGTGCACAGCGGATAGATGAGTTAGTGATACTTTCCCCTTCTTGAATTAGCTCACTAGCTCTAGCTTAAATTGATCAGGGAGATGTTGTATTATGTCTTCGAGCTCATCATAATGTGCCCTATCATAGCGTGCTAGTAAGGCTTGTGTGTTGGCAATGTGCCACATGTTTGCTGCTTGTAAGGCAGTTTTTTCCTGACGCGTCAAGGAGTTTAGATTCCTTGTCTGGTGGGGGAGCTTCGCCTGATGTTTGAGAGTTAGCTCTCTTACGTGCGTTGGATACGACTAGAGTCTAGGGGAACTGGTCTCTTTATATATGCTGGATCAGATGGTGCAGCTTTGTACTTTTTCTCTACTCTTGGGTTTATGACCTAAGTTCTGACTGGGTCTTTAAAGACCTCAGAGGCATGTTTAACCACGCCTTTGAGCATTGGCAAAATTGCTGAGGATCTTTGTGCGGTGTCAAATGTGTCTAGCAGGAAGTCCTCCTCTATTGCATCGGAGTGCATGTCTACCCCATGGTATTGTGCTGCTCTAAGCAATAACTGGTTAAACCCCATGGTGTCCTCTGGCGGTGAAGGCCTAGAGGGGTATATGTCATCTTGAGGCACATTTGGGACGTCTGGTGTATTCTAGTTGTCCCATGGGTCTGGCGAGGCTGGGGAATAATATGGCTCCTGTGGGTCAGCCCCTGTATCTGATATGTCATCCCCATTATCATCATGTGTGCTAGATGGAGTAGGGGAGCGAGGTGGTGAAATATGGGGCGGGGGGGAGGGATTGGGTGCAGGAGACTGGGAAGGTACATGCATAGGTGAGGTAGCAATGTCCTTCTTTGGAGCTGGTGCTGGTGGCCTCTGATGGTCGTTTCTTTGATAACGTCAATCGACCAGTCTTAGGATCTTTTATGAGAGTCTTTTGCCTTGGGTCTGGAGTAAACAAGTCTCTTTCAGGAGTATGACCTTTCGGCATGGAAGCTTGTTTTGGCACCGTAGCAGCTTCTTTCGACCTCTTGTCTTTAATGGGGAAGCTGGTGTCTTTTTCAGTTCCGAAGTCTTTTTCGGTTCTGAGGGTTTTTTCAAGTCCAATACTTTTTTCGACTCCGATGTGTGCTTCGGCTCCAGGGCTTTCTTGGGGCCAGAAGTTGTGTGGCTCCGAAGTTGTTTTGGGTGCCGAGGGAACTGAGTGTTTCGGCGCCGATGGTTTCGGTGCGGTACTAGATGGTTTCTTCGGTGCCGGTGAGTGTGGGCTGGAACCGAGTGGGGATCGACTCGAGCCAGAGTCGCGCAGAATGCTTTATTGACTTCTTGGCCGAGCCCGAAGGTGGGGTCGTTGAAGCATTGTCTCGGTGCTCGGGCGTGACCGTAGCCTTTTTATTGTGTGTCGAGGGAGGGTCGGGGGTCTTACTTACGACCCGCTGCGCTGGAGTCACGTCCTCGACATCAGAATCTTCCGCCTCTGAGTAGCTGTTAACGTCGTGCTGTTCTGGGACGTAGACGCCTTCCTGGAAGATGTCGTCCAGAATCGATCTTTGAGCCATTGTTCTTCTGGCTCTCCAGTCCCGGATAGTCTTTGGAGTGGAAGGAGGCACAGGCTGAACAGTCCTTGGCCTCGTGCTACGGAGAGAGGCAGAGGTTACAGACCTCGTGGAGGTCGGTGTGGGGAAATTTCGACCCACATCGAGGACACTTTAAATGCCGTCCTTTCCATGAGCTGGAGTCGAGGCCTAGTTGGGCCTGAAGGCCGTAGTCACCGACCGGAATGGACGTTCTTGGTCTTGAAGAATAGTGTCGACTGGAAAACGCTCAAGAGTAGTTTCTTGAAGCCAGTGAGGATTGCGCGCCGACGATAGTCTGTTCCAACAAGGGGCGCTGGAACCACATCCGAGCCCGGTGGCGGAAAAAACCAATCTGGGGATGGAGCGGAGGCCCATGCGCAGTATCACCCAAAAGAGGAGTCACCTATCTTGTTACTTCCAAAGAGTTTCTACAAGAAAAACAAACTGCAAACATCCGGGCCCAACACTAGGTGGCCATCTATGCATAGTGTGCAATCTGCAGCTCACATGCCTCAAAGTTTTTAAGAAAATAGGTTCATTAATGTAAAAATCAGTGGGCACTTTAGGAGGAAATGCTGGGTTGGTGCAAAGCATTACACAGTCTGAATTGGAGGAAACCAGGCTTAATGGTGAAGGCATGGATATCACTTACTCGACGTGAGGAGGTTAAAGCCAGTAGAAGGGCTACCTTCCAGGTGAGAAACTTTAAATCTGCTTTGTGAATCGGTTCGAATAGTGCCTTCATTAATTGTGCCAAAACAACATTGAGGTGCCAAGTAGGAGGAGGACGTCTAATAGGCGGGAATTTTCTGAACAAACCTTTGAAGAATTGGCGGATAACTCTGGAAGAGCAGAGCGAGTTGGAGCCGTCCTGAAGGAAACGAGAAAGTGCCGCCAAGAAAACCTTTAAAGTTGAATGGGAAAGACCAGACTGAGCCACTTGAAGGAAGAACGGCAGCAGCTGAGCCGGTGTAAAATGGATCGGATGGATATTGTTAACAGCGCAACAATGACAGAATCTTTTCCCCTTGAGCTTGTAAGTTTTAATTGTAGACTGAGCTCGAGCAAGAATGTCTCTGCATTCTGGTGAAATACTCAAATGGGAAAATTCAAGGTGCTCAGGTTCCATGCCGATAATTTCAGAGAGGAGGGGTCCGGATGACAAATCTGACCCATGTCCATTGTTACGTCTGTTCGAGGATGCAGCATGATGGGCTTGCACTGCGAGAGGGTCGAAGATGTGGATCGGCTGAGGGAATCCGCTAGGATGTTGGAGATGCCTGGTAGGTGTACTGCGGTCAGGGTAATCTGGTGATTGAGAGCCCAATCCCAGATCATCTGAGCCAGCCGAGACAGGAGAGGAGATTTGGTTCCACCCGGTTTGTTGACATAGTACATGCTGGTTGTGTTGTCAGTTTGAATCAGTACCGATTCTCCTTGAATCAGACTATGGAAGGATTTAAAAGCCAGGAAAACTCCAGCCTGTTGCTATGCCAAAAGCGCTGAGGCAGGGTCCACTTGCCCTTTACCGATAGACCTAGAAGGTGCACGCCCTAGCTGTCCAGGGAGGAGTCCGTGGTCCGAACAAATTCTGGAGCGGTGGAGAGGAATGAAGTCCCTTGTGCAATGTTGGACTGTTGCGCCCACCGCTTGAGAGCTGCCTTCATGCGAGTGGTTACCCAGATCAGGTCATTGAAAGAGCCGGTGACCAGACGCTATTGACTGTCCAACTCCTCTTGGTCCGCCTGAAGTTTGGGATCAGAGAGATGCATAATGACGCCATCCCCAGAAATGACTAAGATACGGACTGAAACAGACTGTTTTGAACAGATAAGAGCCACCAGGCGAAGAATCTTCAATTGGCGCTCCTGAGACACGAAAGCTTTGGCTAGAGATGTATCGAAACGGCGCCTAGAAAGTCTCTGCAGAGAGCTGGGTCGATCTGCGACTTCTCGGTATTGATTGAGACCGAGGGAGCGAAAGACCTCCTGACAGAGTTGTGTATTCAGAGACAGCTGGCTGCGAGATTGTGACTTTGAGGCAATCGTCCAGATAGGGAAAAATTTGGACGCCCTTCAGGCGCAGCTAAGCCACTGTTGTAGCCAAAACTTTTGTGAAGACCTGAGGGGCGGAGCGGAGGCCGAAAGGCAACACCCGGAACTGAAAATCTCTGCGTCCCACTCGGAATCGCATCTACTTCCGATGTCTTGGAAGAATCGGCACGTGAAAATAGGCGTCCTGAAGGTCGATTGTGGTCATGTAGTCGTCTTTGGAGAGAAGACGCAAGATCTCCAAGAGCGTCAGCATGCGGAAGGATTCGCACTTGAGATACTGGTCTAGTGCGCACAAATCCAGTATCGGACGCCAATATCCTGTTTTCTTGAGGATTAGGAAAAAACAGGAATAGAATCCCATCCCTCTTTGAGACTTGGGAACCACCTCGATGGCATCTTTTTGGATCATTATTCGAATTTGTTTGAAAAGTTCTTTAATGTGGGTTGGAGGTGGGCCGGATGGAGGTGTGGGAGGAGGTAATTTGACAAACTCCAGAGCATGGCCCTTTGCTACAATGTCCAGCACCCAACGGTCTGAGGTGATTAAGGCCCATTTAGAGGAGAACGTGGAGATTCGACCTCCAACCTTTTTTGGTGAAAGCAAGTCATTGTTTTTTGGAGGTGGAGCCTCTATATTAGGACTTCTCTCAATAGCATTTTGAAGATTGCTGACGGGAAGATTGTTGTGGTTGGGAAGAGTAACGATGAGAGCCTTGGTTGTAGGAGCAGTATTTAGAGGTACCACCACGAAAAGTGGAGGAGGTGCCACGTCTGCGCACACCCCGAAAGGGCTGCTTCCTGAATTGTAAATTGCCCAAAGAACGAGCAGTGTCAGTGTCCTTTTTTATTGTTTGGAGTGCCTGTGAGAAGGTGGCTCTATATATACTGGACAATAAGGCAGTACAGTGTGTAAAGAGTCCACAAACCCCCAAGGTTTAACAGAGGTTAAAGTCAAAACGAATAGTTTTCTTACCTGTCGGTGTAGTTTTGCAGCTTGAAGATCTTTCTGGATTCACTATGCTGTGCATTATTCCGCGGTCTTGTGGTTGGGTCCGGATTCGTAGTCTTTTCTTTGGTTTTTTTTTTTTTTTTCTTTGCCCAGGTGGGCGTCGGCGTCACACCCCCTTTGGGTGTATTTCCAGGGACGTCGGCATGCTTCCTGCGGAAGCTCCCACTCTTGGGCGCCATCTTCGGGTTCTTTTTTTCCGTGTTTCTTTCGTTTCCGAAGTAATGGCAATGTTCTTCTTAGTTTGTATTTACCGCTTTGTACTTTCAAAGTCTATTCTTTAGTTAACCACCTCTTCTCTCTCCAGCCTCATCTTTCTGGCGGAGGTGGGTGGGTGGGTTCGCTAGTGAATCCAGAAAGATCTTCAAGCTGCAAAACTACACCGACAGGTAAGAAAACTATTCGTTTTGCAGCGTGAATCTTTCTGGATTCACTATGCTGTGCATAGATTTTGTAGCGGTTTCTCATCTCTGTGGCGGCTGGGTGGAAGATGAGCGTTGGGTGTTGAATATGTGCTGTAGCACCTTCTGTCCCACTTGAGCTTCCTTGTTCATTTGTATGTCCACACAGTAGTGCTTCGTGAACGTGTGCACCGAAGCCCATGTTGCCGCCAGGCATATGTCCTCTATGGGTGTGTTAGCCAGGAAGGCTATTGTAGCGCCCTTCTTCCTGGTGGAGTGGGCACGTGTCCCCTCAGCCAGTTCCTGTCCTGCCCGTTTGTGGCAGAGTTGGATTGTTTGTGCGATCCATCGTGCAATGGTCCTTTTGGTTACTGCTTTGCCCATGAAGCTGTTTGCGAAGGACACAAAAAACTGTTTCGTTTTCCTGTGCCCCTTTGTCCTTTCAATGTAGTGCATGACTGCCCTTCTGGCGTCCAGGGTGTGCAGAGCTCTCTCTGCGCTGGTTGTGGGTTTTTGGAAAAAACTCGGTATCTGTATAGACTGGTTCATGTGAAAATTGGATACCACCTTCGGCATGAAGTGTGGGTCAGTCCTCATCACAACTCTATCGTTGTGTATTTGTATGTATGGTTCTTGTAGCGTCAGCGCTTGAAGCTCGCTTACTCTGCGTAAGGACGTTATCGCAACCAGGAAGGCTGTTTTCATAGTTAGCATCTTTAGGGAGGCCTTGTGAAGTGGTTCAAAGGGCTCTTTCATGAGTTCCGTTAGGACTGTGTTCAAGTTCCATGCAGGTGGCGGCACCCGCTTGGGTGGCGCGATCCTTTTCGCTCCTTCTAGGAATCTCTTCACCACCTGTGATGTGAAGAAGCTCCTGCACGTTTCTCCCCTTGTGTAGGCTACTATCGCTGCCAAGTGAACTCTTAACGAGGATGAGCTAAGGTTCTTCTCCAGTAAGTGCGTCAGGTACCTTAGCACTGTGGAGACCCTCTTCATCTTATTGTGGAGTCTTTCCTGTCTGCACCATATTGTGAATCTTTTCCATTTCGCAACGTAGCACTTTCGAGTGCTGGGCCTTCGTGCCTCCCGAAGTACCCTCAGGGTGCTTTCTGGTAGTCTCAAATGTGCGAACTCTATGTCCTCAGGAGCCACGCTACTAGGCTCATGCTCTCTGGCTCTGGATGCAGTACCTCTCCGTTCTGCATGGACAGTAGATCTTTCCTCCTGCTGAATCTGTGGGGTGCACACTGTCATCTCCATGATCTGCGAGTACCAGGTCTGCCTCGCCCACTGCGGTGCGACCAGTATCAGTGTCATGTTGCTCGCTCTGCACTTGCTCAGTACTCTGTGCATCAGTGGTATCGGGGGAAAGGCGTAGGCAAATGTCCTTGACCAATCTATCCATAGGGCATTCCCCAGTGTCCCCTCCTCGGGCTGCCTGGATGCGAAGTTTTGGCATTTTGCATTCTGGCGTGTGGCAAACAGGTCCACCGATGGTGTCCCCCACCTGTCGAACAGGTATCTTGTCTCCTGAGCATTGAGCTCCCACTCGTGGGATGCCGATGTCTGCCTGCTGAGCCAATCGGCTTGTATGTTGTCCTTCCCTGGTAGGTGTATGGCTAGCAGGTCTATCTTGAGAGGGATGGCCCATCTCCATATCTCCTGCGCCAGCGTTGAAAGCGGTGCGGACTGTGTGCCCCCCTGCTTGTTGATGTAGAACATCGCAGTGGTGTTGTCTGTTTGTATCAATACCTTGTGCTTGTACAGTCTTGTTTGAAAGGCCTTCAGTGCAAGGAAGATTGTCTTCAATTCTAAGTAATTGATGTGCTTTGTGGCATCCGTCGGTGTCCACAGTCCCCTCACCTTGAGCTCCTCCATGTGAGCGCCCCATCCCTTCAGGGATGCGTCTGTGGTGATGGTCACTGTTGGCGTTGGGGGCGTTAGAGGCTTTCCCCTTGCTATGTTCTCCATGGTCCACCATGTCATCTCCTTCTGCACTGCGTGCGTTACAACCACTAGATCCTCCCATCTGCCTGTAGCTTGTGACCATTGCTCCTGTAGCCATTCTTGAATGGGTCTCATGTGGAGTCGTACATTCGGTACCAGGTGGATGCATGATGCCATCATCCCCATGATCTTGCTCGCCGTCCTCACTGTCCGAGCTTGTCCCTTCCGGTAGAGGCGAGTTTCCTTCACCAGCGCCCTCGCCCTCTTCTCGCTGGGGAACACCTTGCCCTGTAAGGTGTTGATCTGTGCTCCCAGGAAGATCTTCACTTGTTCCGGCTCCATTGATGATTTCTTCCAATGGATGGAGAACCCCAGGTTTATGAGCGTGCTGGTCACTGTATGTGCGTGCAGCTTGCATTTCTGGTATGAGTTTGCTTTCACCAGCCAGTCGTCCAGGTAAGGGTATACATGTATTCCCTGCCTTCTTAGGTGCGCTGCGACTGCTGCGAGGCACTTTGTGAAAACTCTTGGTGCCGATTTTAGACCGAAGGCCAGTGTCGTGAACTGGTAGTGGCTTTCTCCGACGGTGAACCTGAGCATGTGCTTGTGCTTCCTGTTCATTGGGATGTGCAGGTATGCGTCTTTGAGGTCTATAGTGACCATGAAGTCCCCGGTCTGCAACTGTGGGAGCACCTCTTGCAGGTAGGTCATTTTGAATTTTTTGCGTTCTTATGAATTTGTTGGTACCAGGAAGTATGTTGAGTATACTCCTGTGTTTCTTTCCTTGAAGGGTACCCTTTCTATGGCCTGCTTCCGCAGGAGTTCTTTTGCTTCTTCCTGAAGGCACTGCAGCTGCTTGCTTGCTAGCGGCTTTCTTCTTGGTTTTCTGCTTGTTGGCCTCGCCTCCAACTCTATGCAGTATCCGAATTGGATAATGTTGAGGATCCATTTGTCTGATGTGATTCCTCTCCACTCCTGGAGTTGGAATCTTAATCTTCCTCCCACTGGTGTCCTGTGGTCGTAGGTGTCTAGTTTGTCTTGACCCATCTGTACGTGCTGCCCCCTGGGATCTTTTTTGTGGGTGGGCACACGGATTTTTTTGAAGTCACTTGGAGGTGGGCTGCTGGCCCCCTCTCCTATTTTGTCCCCGTCCATTTCTCCCTCGAAAGGACTGGCCTCTTTGTTGGTACTGCCAGGGCTGTTTCTGATGGCCCTGCTGACCCTGCGAGTCTGCCTGGTGCGTTTGCTGGAAAGCCTGGTGTGATGTACCTGGCTGGTTTCCGCCTCTTCCGCCGGGCCTCCGTGACGGGGTGCCCCTCTTGTTCCCTCTGAACTGCAATGCTCCCATGGATCTTGCTGTTTCGTTATCCTTCTTAAGTTGGCTGAGTTGCTCATCAACTGTTTGTCCGAAAAGCGTACTGCCGTTGAACGGTGTGTTCAGGATGCTGTGTTGCACCTCCGGTTTGAAACCGGATATCCTGAGCCAGGCGTGTCTCCTTTCCGTGACGCCCATCATCATGAGCCTGCTGGCGGTGTCTGCCCCATCCAGGGCCGTCTTAAGGCAAGAATTTGCAGCATTCTTCCCCTCTTCAATTAGCTTTTCGGCTTTCTGCTTGGCATCCTGGGGCAAGTCCTTCACCAACTGCCCCAGTCCCTCCATGATTTGGTACATGTGTCTGTTTACCAGGGCGTTGGAATTAGCCATGCGCCAGTGGGTCGCGGCATTCCGTTCGATCCTTCTGCCCACCAGATCCATCCTTTTGCTCTCTTTATCCGGTGGCGGGCCCGAGGTAGTGGGTACGTTAGCCCTCCTCCTTGCTGTGGCCGTGATAATGGAGTCTGCGGAGACCGTGCCCTGAATGTAGGCCGGGTCCTTTGCGGCATGCTTGTACTTCTTCTCAGTTCTGGGAGTTACTGCCTTGCATGTTGCGGGCTCCCTGAAAGCTTCCTTCCCCTGAGCCAAGACGCTCTCGAGCATCGGGAGGAACTGGCTCCTCGTTTGTGTTGGGAGCAATGTTTCCAGAAGGAAGTCTGCTTTCTGCTTCTCTTCGTCGAGCTTGAGCTTGAAAGCTGCTGCGGCAGATTGTATCACCGCGTTGTAGGCCCCGATGTCGTCCGGCGGCGAGGGCCTCGAGGGGTAGGTGTCGACCACCTCCTCCGGGCTGTCGGTGTCGACATCGATGTAATCTACCTCCTGAAGGTCATAGGGCGCCGACTCTGTGTCTGTCCTGCCCTCATCTTCCTCCCCATAGCTGTAGCTCTCGTGGGGATTCTCGTACTCCTCCTGGTCGTCGAACACCTCGACGTCCTGGTCTTGCTCGGTGACTTCGGCGACCTCTTCTTCTTCCTCCTCGACCGCCTCCAGCACTGGTGGCTTGGTCTTGTGAGGGATCGTGAAGGCCTTCATCCTTGCGTCGAAATCTTTTTTCCGCTGCATGAAGTTCTCCATTTCTGCCTCGAGGCGCCTTCTTTTCTTTTCCATCTCGGCCGCGTGTTCCGCGTCGGATGGTTCCGCCGCTCTCTTCGACGGATGGCTCGTCGCCGTGCCTCTCGGAGTCGAAGTTTTCGACGTCGAACCGGATATCGGGTCTCTGGTCGTCGTCGACAGTTTCGGGTCTTTCTCCCTCGTCGATCGATCCTTTTCGGGGACGATTTTCGACGTCTTCTGCTGATCAGCAGCTCTCGGCGCCGGGGACTCCTTCTCTGAGGATCCGCTGGGCCTGGGAGTAGTCGCGGACATCGCCTTTTTTGGCGTCGGCGCTTTCGGGGTCTTGCCCTCGATTTTTCGAGACTCAGAGTCTCTCGGGTTCTTGGGGGCCGAAGAGTCTCCTACCTTGTCAGAAGTCTTCGTGTAATCGGTCTCTACGACCGTGTAGCTGTCGTCTTCGGCGGCAGCGTTGTCTTCTTCCTCGGAGGACATCCCCAGCTCGTAGAGCGACGGGGTCGGGGCCTTCCCCTGCAGGGCGGCGTGTGCTACCCTCTGCCTCTCTCTCACACGAAGGGTCTTCGGGGTGAAGGCGGAACAGGCGTTGCAGTCTCCGCTTTCGTGGTCCACCGGTAGGCAAAGGTTGCATACCGGGTGCTGGTCCTTCTGCGCGTACTTGTGGTGGCAGTTACGGCAGAACTTGAACGGCGTGTTGTCCATCCTCGAGCGTCCAGGGCCTCTCTGGTCGCGTGTTCGTCGACGGTCGTCGAAGATCTGGATGGAAAACGCCTTATCTTTGCTTGTCTTTCGTCGGTGAAGTCCCCTGGAGTCTTCAGATGACTTCTCCTCGTCTTTTCTGTATTTTCTTTCTTCTTTCTCCAAAAATGTCTGGAGCCCAAACGGGAACGATCCAGACCCGACCGCGGAAAAAAAGAATCTGAAGATGGCGCCCAAGAGTGGGAGCTTCCGCAGGAAGCATGCCGACGTCACCGGAAATACACCCAAAGGGGGTGTGACGCCGACGCCCACCTGGGCAAAGAAAAAAAAAAAAAAAAAAAAAACACAAAGAAAAGACTACGAATCCGGACCCAACCACAAGACCGCGGAATAATGCACAGCATAGTGAATCCAGAAAGATTCACGCTGCAAAACTGACCTTACTCTCCAAAGTGGTAGCTTGGTCGAGCAGTAAGGCAGTACCAGAGGATAGTCTTAAGCATTTGTTGTACACACTCAGTCCGCAAAAGGTTTCACACACTCCAGAACCAAACTCAAGGCCAAATATTATTATATCCTTAGATAGTTTTATTTTTAGAATAGTTATAAAAATATACTTTTCACATTACGAGTACTCTCAGGTAATTACTTTGCAGAGAAGCAACAGTTTGTACACACAATAATCACAGGTTAGCTAATAGCAATACAGTTCTGAAACACACTAGCATTGAGCTCAATGGGTTTTCATAGGAAAGTACAGTTGATTACTTTATGGATTACTTTGGTAGCTCCAGGACTAGATCTTGGATTCAGTCCTGGGGTCTAAGCTGAAACCAGATTAGCAAAAACGTTTTAGTTACAGTGATGACTTTTCCTGAATATAAAGCAGTTTTAAAAGTTGACACTTAGAAACTTTGAGGTGATTCTCACAATGTTATTCAATGGGAGGAAATTCAGGTTACAAGTAAAGAACGATCGTGTTACTTTTGTATCCCAGCACTAGTCTCCTAGGGCCAGCACTGGGGGCTTAAATCAAAACAGGTAGGTAATTGCGTTTCAGTATGTCGTACGATTTTTAAAGAATATTTGCAGTTTTCAAAAGTAGACACTTAGAAGAAATGTCATAATGGGTGAGAGAAGTTGGCCTGATATGCAGTGCTCACTATTCTAGTGAACACTATGTATCAGTCCAAACAACCCTTATTGATGTTTGGTTGTAAGTCAACCTGATAAACCAGCTATCCTAGTAGCATGGACACGTGCAGTCTTTAGGCTAAACTCTAGAGGGCGTGTTAAGCCAGCTGTTTTACCATCACATATACCCCTTGAACACCAAGTGAAAGGACACCACACAAGTTATGAAAAATAAAGTATATTTATTTATAACAAGACTACCCTGGCTCTTTATGAGACAGGGAGCTAAGCACACAACAAAACTCTTGAAGAAATACTTAAAGTCGCACAATTTACACAAATGCCCGAGGGGCACGAAAAACCATATACTATACAAGTGGAATGCGAAATACTAGCAGGTAAGTAACTATTCTCATAGGCTTTAGGATCGCTAGGACTGGACTACTGAACCTTTAGATTTCAAGCAGGAGGCCTAGGGACGTCGTGTGCAGAGTGGGAACTCTCACGCGTAAGGCGGGAAAAAGTCTATGGAGGCTAGTAAAAGCAAAGTTAGTGTTTTCGGGCGAACCCGACTAGGTAGGTCAAAAACGAAAGTGGATCTGGACACTTAGAGAGTTGGTCTACGCTGGAGCACCGGAGTACTCTGTTTACCTAGCCCAGGGGCTGCGGCTGCATAGGGTTCAAATGTCGTCGGATTTCTTTGTTGATGAACCAGGAGCCTGAAGGAAGAAGTTGCTGGCAGGCGACCAGTGAAGAAGTTCTTGGGGATCCAAGCCTGGATCGGGAAGAGGAAGACCTGTAAGCAGAGGGGACCAAGTTCTGAATCACTAGCCAGTGATTTAGGTGGGCACCAGAGTGGCACCGGACGAAGTCACCTCGACCAGGTGAGTGGGCGCTGCTGGGCTCTGCAGTCTCTCGGACCAGGAGGCGTTGTCGGCGACCAGGATGGAGGTGCGAGCGGTCCCACGAAGATATCTGCTGTCGACGTCGCTGGACCCAGGATTGGGGCAACAAGTCTTGGCAAATGCAAGCCCACGCGGTGGACTTAAAATGGCGTCTGGAGTGGACCAGGAGGGTCCAGGGTGCTCCTCTGTTGGAGGGGAGCAAGGGCCAGTCTGGAGCAACCAGACCAGTGGTGTTTGTCGTCGAAATTCGTCGTCGGAGGGTCACTAGCCAACGGGCAAGAGACCTGGACAACGCGGTGAGCAGCAAAGAGCAGAAGGGCCCCACGCAGATCTCGTGGATGCAGGGGAGCTGAACTTCGGTGCTGGAGCTGCTCAGGGTTGGGGCTTCTCTTACCCCAAAGCACTCGGTCGAGGGTCACTCGGGAGTCGTGCTGGTCAAGCGTCGTGCAGTCTTGGAAGATGGCCGGTCCCTCGAGGTCTCGTCACACCCACGAATCACAGCTGGGCTGATGATGCAGGTAGAGGTCAGAGGTGCCAGGGAAGCCGGTTCTCGTCGAGCTGGGCAGTCTTGATCCGGTGAGGAGACTTACAGCAGACCGCGATGCTTGGTTGGTGCCTGCTGCTGCAGGGTGACTACTCCTTAGTCACAAGGGAGAAATCTTAGGAAGAAGTCTTGAGTTCCTTTCGTGGAAAGTAGTTTCAGGATTCAAAGATGATCTAATTTGGAAGGGGGCCTGCTCCTACCTTTATCCTGCAAAAGGGGGCTGGCACGCGGCTAAGTCCTGCCCTATGGGTGGGACTAGGAGGGGGGTGGTTACACCCCTCTCCTTTGGCGGGCTTTCCCCAGATCAGGGGCTGGAGTGCCCCTGGAACTGGTTCAAGCCGGCCTATGCACAGTGAGCACCAGGGTGCCACTTGCAGTCACCTTCCTCTAAAGCCCTGCCTACAAAGGATACACAAAATCCTGTCTTGGACGGTGCTGGCACCGCTCCTGGCAGGAAACCCTTTGTCCTTGCCTCCTGTGCTGGGAGGACTCCCAGCAGCAGGAGGGCAGACTTGTGTCTCGGTGGCAGCATCCATCTTGTGGAGCTGAGGCTATGTCTGACTTTAACCGGGGTTACAGGTTACATACATGTCGTGTCCCTCTAGAAGGGTGGAATGCTAACCCTGTCGCCAGAATTGGCGAGGGGTTAGTATTCCAATTCGTATGACACCTTACTCGACATGTTTTGATAAAGCGATACCAGAGTTGGCATATAACCGCGAGGATTATAATGCACTTAAGAGTATATGGTATGCGTTATCATGGAACAGCTATTAGGACTTGGTTCCGCAAGCTGCAAACGGGCTCAGCTCATGCCAAAGCACCATTTCACATTATTCCAAGCACTCTGCCTTCAGGATTGTTAAGGCCTGTCATAGGAGTGACTGATAGGAATACATGTGTCCATTTTAGGGTTAGATATAGGTATACTATATCTAAAGCAAAGGGTGATTACACCACCTTGCCCCAGCTGTCGTGCAGCCAGTTGTGTCAGATTTGGATGGCCAGCCAGGTGTGGCATAATACATGCTGTAGGCCCTGGGTACACCTATGCCCTGGGTACCTAAGGTACCCTGTACAGGGACTGATATGGTGACTCAGTATCCAATTAGATATGTACCTAAGGTACATGGAATCCATTTCAACAGTGAGAGCAGTGGGCCTGGGGTCCTGAATAGCAGGGCCCCAGGTCAACTAAGTCAGAAAACCAGCAAAACACCAGGCAAAAAGTTGGGGGCAACCATAGTCAGGGATCTACCTTCCTACAGTGGAATTCTGAGAGGAATTATCCTTTTAAGGCCTACCATGAATGCTTTGATGGGAGGAACCTAAATGTAGGAAGGTAGATCCCTGACTATGGTTGCCCCCATCTTTTTGCCTGGTGTTTTGCTGGTTTTCTGACTTAGTTGACCTGGGACCCTGCTATTCAGGGCCCCAGACCTACTGCTCTCTCTGTAAAATGGATTCCATGTACCTTAGGTACATATCTAATTGGATACTGAGTCACCTTATCAGTCCCTGTACAGTGTACCTTAGGTACCCAGGGCATAGGTGTACCCAGGGCCTACCAGGGGCTGCAGCATGTATTATGCCAACCCTGGCTGGCCATCCAAATCTGACACAACTGGCTGCACGACAGCTGGGGCAAGGTGGTGTAATCACCTTTTGCTTTAGATATAGTATACCTATATCTAACCCTAAAATGGACACATGTATTCCTATCAGTCACTCCTATGGCAGGCCTTAACAATCCTGAAGGCAGAGTGCTTGGAATAATGTGAGATGGTGCTCTGGCATGAGCTGAGCCCGTTTGCAGCTTGCGGAACCAAGTCCTAATAGCTGTTCCATGATAACGCATACCATATACTCTTAAGTGCATTATAATCGGGCATTTGTGTAAATTGTGCGACTTTCAGTAATTCTTTAAGAGTTTTGTTGTGTGCTTAGCTCCCTGTCTCATAAAGAGCCAGGGTAGTCCTGTTATAAATAAATATACTTTATTTTTGATAACAACTTGTGTGGTGTCCTTTCACTTGGTGTTCAAGGGGTAATGTGATGGTAAAACAGCTGGATTAACACGCCCTCTAGAGTCTTAGCCTTCGACTGCTCGTATCCATGCTACTAGGATAGCTGGTCTATAAGGTTGACTTACAACCAATCATCAATAAGGGTTGTTTGGACTGATACAAAGTGCTCACTAGAATAGTGATTATATATATCAGGCCAACTTCTCACACTAAACAATGACATGTGTGGTCTGTTTTGTAAGTAAGATGCTAAAGCAGCAAGATGTAATCATATGGATGTGTATGCCAGATTACATTTTTGTAGATGCAGGAGATAACAATGTTTTGAGTTGAAGCATCTACTGGATTGATTGCGTTATTGCAGTAAATAACAAATCTTTCCCATTTAGCTGCATAGCATGCCCTAGGGGTAGGACGTCTAGCTTCTTTAATGACATTCATACAGTCTGGTGGGAGATTGAGGTAACCAAACTAAGACTTCAGAAGCCAGATCGCTAAGTTTAGTTGAGCTGGTTCTGGATGTCTCATCTCTCCATGGTTCTGTGTGAGAAGATTTGGGGAAATGTGCAGCTTTTGGTGCGGAACAACTGAGTTCTAGCAGTGTCGTGAACCATGGTTGTCTGGCCCATATTGGAGCAACTAGGATCATTGATAGAGACTGAGTTTACTCACAAGTAACGGAATGAGCTTGCTTTTGGAGAAGAGCTCTCACCTCTTTTCGAAGCAGCTTTAATTGATGAGGACGAGACTTCTTTAGTGGAATGTCCTTTGGCAGCGCACGGAAACGTAGCACATATCAATTGCGTAGTATATTCAGCACCCAGCGGTCTCCTGTGATGCTGGCCCACTCTGCTAGATGTTGAGAAGCACTTCCTCCCACTGGAGTGGACAACGGAGGCGATGGAAGCCACTGCTCATGACTTTCCATCTCTCGCCGTGGTAGAGGACAGCTGTTGGTGACCACCTCTACCTCTGTTGGACTTTCCTCCTCGAAACTGGGTTTTCCCCTGGTACTTGTTCTGGGACCACTGAGGGGTTTGAACCCTCTATTGAGGCCCCTTGCGCTGGTTGGATTTGTAGCAGCGCTTAATTCCTCCTTCTCCAACCTAACCGCCTTGACAGTGTCCAACTCTGTTTTCATGCTAGTCATCTCTTCGTCAGCGTGCGTGGCGAAGAGAGAGGAACCAGAGAATGGAAGATTTAAGATGCATTACTGAGCATCGGGTTTAAGGCCTGTCAAGCGTAACCAAGACGACCTTCTGGCGCATATTCCATGCACATACGAATGCGCCGACAGCACTGCGCCGTCCACCGCCGTGCTAATCATCTGGTTTGCCACCAGACAGCCCTATGTCAGTGTCTCGTCAAAGTCTTTCTGGTCTTCTTTTGGCAGTTAAGATTTGAAGCGCTCCATAGAATCCCATAAGGCTCTATCATATCTGCCTAAAAAGTGCGGCCGCACTGGAGACCTTCAGTGTAGAAGCGGCAGAGTTGCAGACCCTGCGACCCCATGAGTCCTGGGATCTGCTGTCTATCTGCAGGAACTGAAGAGGTAGCAGTGACTGCATGTGTCTGCTACGATCACAGTCTGCAGGGGGATCAGACTTAACAAAGACCGGGTCAGAGTCAGCTGGCTTGTATTTCTTTTGGATGCGAGCCAGTACCACCTTAATGGTCGCTGGAGACAGGAATATGTCCTTGACAGGTTCCACAATCCCTGGAACCAATGGAAGCAAAGGACGAGACGCAGACATCTGGTGAAGCGTCTCAAAAATCACTGTCGTGGTGACCTGGGGAACAGACATCGCAATGTTGAGCTTCTGAGCTCCCCTCTGCAGGACATCATGGTACGTATGAATGTCATCAGCGGGTGAAACCCTAGAGATAGGGCTATCCGGAAGCGTGGGGGAATAATCCCTCTTTGAAGAGTGGTCAGAGGAGGTAGAAGAAGTAGACTGTGTTCTCCTACTTCTGCGATGAGCACTGCCTCCTATCCCATGATTTGCTTGGGCGGTCCTCCCTTCTGGGGGAACGGGACCTAGCAGTCCTCCTCACAGGTGATCTCTCAGCTTGGACTGTGCCTGGGAGGGCTGTGTCTATCCGCTTCTTCAACCAGTCTTTGAAGAGGAGACCTGTGCATAGGACTGGCATACTCTTGCATCCGCCTCGTAGCCCCTGAAACTCGCCAGTGATGTAATGGCAGATTCCATCTCGGGTACAACCGCACCTCAGTAGAAGAAGGCTCCGTCCGTCGCAAAGGTGACCTGCGGACAGGGTTTCTAGGCTCTGGAGAGGCAGACTTTGAATAAGCTCGCCTGGACGAACGTGAGGATGAGTGGCGGGATGCTGACTCAGTCACTAGAATCACCGATTCTTCTCTGGATCTCAGCTTTACTGCGCCAGAAACGCAGAGCCATGATAAAAACCAACACTGGTGCCATGAAACTAGAGCCGCAACACACCTTTGTCCGGATGGACGGAAAGGAGGCTTAGAGGAAAGAGCCTGGAGCTCACTCACCCTCCTGGCAGAGGTGATGGCAACCAGGAAAGCAGTCTTAAGTGTAAGAAGACGGAGAGGACAGTTATGAAGCTGCTCAAAAGGAGTGCACATCAGGTAAGTCAGAACCAGGTTCAAGTCCCACTGGGGCATCACGAATGGAACAGGAGGAAACGTGTGTGATGTCCTTCAAAAACCTATTTACAATGGGGGACTTGAACAAAGATGGCTGATCAGGTAGCCTCAAGGAGGCTGAAAGGGCAGAAAGGTAGCCCTTGATAGTGCTCAGAGCAGAGCCCTGCTGGGCAAGAGAAAGAAGGAAGAGGAGAACCTCAGAAAGGGGTGCAGAGAGAGGATCCACAGCCTTTGCTGTGCACCATGCCACAAATTTGTTCCACCTGCCTGCCAGAATCACAGTACAAACTTAAGGAGGCAAGTCAAATGGCCTCAACTGTCGCTGCTCAATCTCCAAGCATGGAGGTGGAGACTGGACAGGTTCGGGTGGAGGATCGTCCCCTGCTGCTGCGACAGAAGGTCCTCCCGAAGAGGCAAATGAATCGGGGGATCGACAGACATACTGAGTAGCTCGGGATACCAGTACCTTCGTGCCCAGTCCGGAGCCACAAGGATAACTTGGGCCCGGTCGCGCCTGATCTTCTTCAGCACTCTGGGCAGAAGTGGTATAGGCGGAAATGCGTACAATAGACCGCAGCTCCACTCGCGGCGAAAAGCTTCTCCGAGCGAGTGCCGCCTTGGAAATTCCAACGCGTAGAACTGATGACATTGCGCGTTCTCTTCGGTGGCGAATAGATCTAACCAAGGCTCTCCACACTACTGAAAGAGGCCTTGCGCCACGTCAGAGTTCAGATCCCATTCGTGATCCATCATGCACCAACGGCTGAGTTTGTCTGCCCTGGCGTTCAGAGAACCTGCCAGGTGTTGAACCACCAGGGTCACGCCCTGATGTTCCAGCCACTGCCAGAGGCACAGGTCCTCCTGGCATAGGGTCCATGACCCCACCCGCCCTGTTTTTTGCAGTACCACATGGCGGTGCTGTTGTCCGTGAACACCTGAACTACACAGAGGGGAGGAATGCCTTCAGAGCAAGCCGGATCGCCCGCAGCTCCAGAAGGTTGATGTGGAGCTGGGACTCCGCCGGAGACCAGAGGCCTCTGATCTCCGCCTCTTATGTGGCCCCCCCAGCCCTGGAGGGAAGCGTCCGTCACAAGTACGTGCTCTGGTTGGGGTAGGGAGAGGGATCTGCCGCTGACCCAATCGCGGTCCGTGAGCCACCACTGCAACTGTCGTGCAGTGCCCTCCGAGATCAAGACATGGTCGGACAAGTTGCCCTGATGCTGGGCCCACTGAAACTTCAGGTCCCACTGCAGAGCCCGCATCCGCCACCGGGTGTGATGCACCAGAAGGATGCAGGAGGCCATCAGCCCTAGAAGCTGCAGCGTCAACCTGACCAAGACTCGGGATAAAGGCTGAAAGATCGGAATCGGAGCCTGAATATCCTGAACCCGCTGTTCGGGAGGATAAACCCGAAACTGCGCCGAGATTAGAACCTGCGCCGAGATTAGAACCGCTCCGATGAAGAGGAGCTTCTGAGAAGGACACAGGTGTGACTTCGGCACATTGATGGAGAACCCCAGCAGGTCGGCCATAGTCTGGAGGTGGCTGACGACTCTCTGGGGCGATCCCGCCTTTAACAACCAGTCGTCTAGGTAGGGGAAGACTGAAACCCCTAACCTACGCAGATGAGCTGCGACCACCGCCATCACTTTCCATTGCCCTTCTTGGGTACCAGAAAGTGGTGGGAGTATCAACCACACCCTACTTCTGGCCCAGGAACGCACTCTTCTTGGGTACAAGAAAGTAGTGGGAGTAACAACCACACCCTACTTCTGGCCCAGGAACGCGCTCGATGGCCCCCTTGGCCAAGAGGGCCGTAACTTCCTCTCTGAGAAGTGTCAAGTGAACCCCCGACACGCGGTGGTACTGCGGTGGCATGGCTGGAGGGGGCGCCTCGAAGGGGAGGGAGTAGCCCCTTCGGACGATTTGCAGCACCCACCTGTCCGATGTAATAGTGCGCCAGTGGAGGTGGTGATGGCTAACCTTCCCCCCACTGGCGTCACATGGGCCTGAAAGCTCGGACTAGGAAGGTTGAGGCGGATGCTGCAGGGGTAGGTGTGGACTGGCATCGCCGTTGTCCCCGACCGCCACCACGGCTGTTTCCACAGCGGCCACTGCGTTGGCTATTAGACTGCGGTGCATGGCTGGCAGCACGTGCAGGGGCACCCCTTCCTTGGCCACAAAAGGAGCGAAAGGCACCCATTTGCAGGCGCGCGGCCCAAGGACTTGGCCGTAGCCCTGGAGTCCTTAAAACGCTCAAGCGCATGGTCTGCCTTGGCGCCAAAGAGGCGACGGCCATCAAACGGCATGTCCATAAGAGTGTTCTGGACATCAGCCGAGAAGTTGGCAGACCTCAACCAGGCGTGGCGACGAATCGCCACCGTCGTTGCCATCGCTCTGCCCAGTGAGTCCGTGGTGTCCAGCCCACACTGGATGGAGCACAGTGCCGCATCTCGACCCTCCGCAAGGGCTTGGGCGAGTTTAATCCGGAACTCCTCCGGACATTACGGCAGCACGTCCGCAACTGTGTCCCACAGAGTGGGTGTAGCGGCCCAAGAGGCAGGCTGTGTTGACGGACCGCAATCCCAAACTGACGGACGAGAATATCTTCAGACGGACCGCAATCCCAAACTGACAGACGAGAATCTCAACCGCCCCCCCCCCCCCCACTTGACTGTGGTTTAAGGACCTCAGTGAGTAGGTTAGTCCTCAAGGCCACGAAGGGGAGCTCAAGGTGTAAGGCCTTGTAGGAGAGTAGGGTCTGCAATCCTATGATCACCCAGATTTTTGCTTTTTGCTCCACTGGTTTACGACTTTCCCTGGCTGTGGGCCTGCTGATCAGACCCACAGCCTAGCTGTTCTCTCTACTCCAAATTGTACCCAGGTACTGAATTGGCACTGGGCCCTCTCCAAGTCCCTGTACCCAGGGCTGAGGTGCACCCAGAAGTCTCCCAAGGGCTGCAGCATGTATTATGCCACCCCTGGGTTGACTAACTAAATCAGACACAACTGGCTGCTTGACAGCTGGGGCAAGGTGGTGTAATCACCCTTTGCTTTAGATATACTATTCCTATGTCTAAACCTACAATGGACACCTATATTCCTATCAGTCACTCCTATGGCAGGCCTTAACAATCCTGAAGGCAGAGTGCATGGGATAAGGTGAAATGGTGCTCTGGCATGAGCTGAGCCGTTTGCAGCTTGCGGAACCAAGTCCTAATAGCTGTTCCATGATAACGCATACCATATACTCTTAAGTGCATTATAATCCTCGCGGTTAAATGCCAACTCTGGTATCGCTTTATCAAAACATGTCGAGTAAGGTGTCATACGAATTGGAATACTAACCCCTCGCCAATTCTGGCGACGGGGTTAGCATTCCACCCTTCTAGAGGGACACGACATGTATGTAACCTGTAACCCCGGTTAAAGTCAGACAGAGCCTTAGCATCCACAAAATGGATGCTGCCACCGAGACACAAGTCTGCCCTCCTGCTGCTGGGAGTCCTTCCAGCACAGGAGGCAAGGACAAAGGGTTTCCTGCCAGGGGCGGTGCCAGCACCGTCCCAGACAGGATTTTGTGTATCCTAGGTAGGCAGGGCTTTAGAGGAAGGTGACTGCAAGTGGCACCCCGGTGCTCACTGTGCATAGGCCGGCTTGAACCAGTTCCAGGGGCACTCCAGCCCCTGATCTGGGGAAAGCCCGCCAAAGGAGAGGGGTGTAACCACCCCCCTCCTAGTCCCACCCATAGGGCAGGACTTAGTCGCGTGCCAGCCCCTTTTTGCAGGATAAAGGTAGGAACTGGCCCCCTTCCAAATTAGATCAATCTTTGAATCCTGAACCGACTTTCTACGAGAGGAACTCTTCCTAAGATTTCTCCCTTGTGACTAAGGAGTAGTCACCCTGCAGCAGCAGGCACCAACCAAGCATCGCGGTCTGCTGTAAGTCTCTCCTCCGGATCAAGACTGCCCAGCACGACGAGGACCGGCTTCCCTGGCACCTCTGACCTCAACCTGCATCATCAGCCCAGCTGTGATCCGTGGGTGTGACGAGACCTCGAGGGACCGGCCATCTTTGAAGACTGCACGACGCTTGTCCAGCACGACCACCGAGTGACCCTCGACTGAGTGCTTTGGGGTAAGAGAAGCCCCGACCCTGAGCAGCCCCAGCACCGAAGTTCAGCCCCCCTGCATCCACGAGATCTGCGTGGGGCCCTTCTGCTCTTTGCTGCTCACCGCGTTGTCCAGGTCACTTGCCCGTTGGCTAGTGGCCCTCTTACGACGCTTCACGAAGACAACCACCGCTGGTCTGGTTGCTCCAGACTAGCCCTTGCTTCCCTCCAAAAGAGGAGCACCCTGGACCCTCCTGGTCCACTCCAGACGCCATTTTAGGTCCACTGCGTGGACCTTGCAATTGCCAAGACTTGTTGCCCCAATCCTGGGTCCAGCGACGTCAGAAGCAGATACCTTCGTGGGACAGCTCGCACCTCCATCCTGGTCGCCGACAACGCCTCCTGGTCCGAGAGACTGCAGAGCCCAGCAGCGCCCACTCACCTGGTCGAGGGGACTTCGTCCGGTGCCATCCTGGTGCCCACCTAAATCACTGGCTAGTGATTCAGAACTTGGTCCCCTCTGCTTACAGGTCTTCTTCCCTGATCCAGGCTTGGATCACCACGAACTTCTTCACTGGCCGCCTGCCAGCAACTTTCTTCAGGCTCCTGGTTCTTCAACGAGGGTTTCCGACGCAACTTGAACCCTATGCAGCCGCAGCCCCTGGGCTAGGTAAACTGAGTACTCCGGTGCTCCAGCATAGTCCAACACCCTAAGTGTTCGGATCCACTCGTTTGACCCACCTAGTCGGGTTCGCCCGAGAACAGTAACTTTGTGATTGCTAGTATCCATAGACTTGTTCCCGCATTACGCGTGAGAGTTCCCACTCTGCACACGGCGTCCCTAGGCCTCCTGCTTCTAATCCAAGGGTTCAGCATTGTAGGCCTAGCGTTTCTACAGTCTAGAAAAGTATTACTTACCTGCTAGTAACTTCGCATTCCACTTCTTGTGTATATGGTTTTTCGTGCCCCTCGGACATTTGTGTAAATTGTGCGACTTAAAGTATTTTCTTAAGAGTTTTGTTATGTGCTTAGCTCCCTGTCTCATAAAGAGCCAGGGTAGTCCTGTTATAAATAAATATACTTTATTTTTGAGAACAACTTGTGTGGTGTCCTTTCACTTGGTGTTCAAGGGGTAATGTGATGGTAAAACAGCTGGCTTAACACGCCCTCTAGAGTTTAGCCTTAGACTGCTCGTATCCATGCTACTAGGATAGCTGGTCTATAAGGTTGACTTACAACCAAACATCAATAAGGGTTGTTTGGACTGATACATAGTGTTCGCTAGAATAGTGAGCACTGCATATCAGGCCAACTTCTCACAGGCCTTGGCTGCCCGCGTCAACACCACACTATAAGCAGCCCCCTCCTCCGTAGCCACGGTGGGATGGGAGACAAAACCAGTGTCCAGCGAGGTATCCAGACCACTGGCGTTCCCTAGCTCTCCTGACCAGTCCTGGTAAGTCTGACACTCCCGGGACAGAGGGTCTTCAGACCCCTCCCAATCCAGCTCACCACCCATACGGCACCGGTCTGACGCCGGACCCGAATCTAGGGAGGGATCGGGGACGGCGCCGCTCGAAGGCGGCGACACCCTAGGGGCCGGCGAGGTCGACAGGCAACGACCCGGAACCGGATCCTGCGGTGCTGGGACCGAAGCACCCGACCCGCTGGGAATCCCAGTCGGCGCCGCAGAGCCCGACGGAGGAGTGAGCGACCTCATGGCGGGAGGAAGGCCTCGATCTCCTCCGGCGTCGCGTGCTGCCCAAGGACCGTTTGGTATGGAGCAGGCCGTGATGCCCGCCGCGTGGGCAGTGTCGCCCAAACCCCAGGCCTCTTCGCCGGGGTGGGGGCGGGCAGTTGGAAGAGCGATGACGTCTCTTCGACTTCTTATGCTTACCTGAGGAGCCTGAAGACCGTGGACGACTCCCGGCTCGACCCCGCAACCGGTCCCTCAACCTCCTGGGGGACCGGGACCTCGAGCAGCGCGGTGCCAACTGCCGGAGCTAGAGCCACTCGCGGGACCTAGCCTTAGTCGTCAGGGCTCGACAGTCCGAACAGGCCTTGTCGTCGTTGTCAAGGCCCAGGCAATGAAGACACCGGCGATGGGGGTCGGTGACCGACATCAGTCGGTCGCAGTCGGCACAGGGTTTGAACCCGGGCATCCCTACTGGCACCGTCAGTCATGCAGACTTCGAAATAGATCAAAAAAGTTTAGTCAAAAATTGACTAAGGGTACCACTTTTTCCGGATCGGCGCTTGCAGGCGCGGAAAAAAAGTACTGACGTCAGCACGCGGAAGCGGCGTCTAAGAACTCAGACTACGTCATCACGGCGCCGGTGACGGACGCGGAGCCGCATACGACTTCTACCAACGCGCAAGGATACTGCTACGCAAAAAGTTCCGGATCCAGTCTAAACGCCTGGGGATATTCCAAGGTAAGGAATCCAATACTAACCTGTTTCTTTCAGATTCGCTTCCTCGACGACGAGCCTGCAGTCGAAGGTCGGTTTTTAGAAAAATGACCCACCGGTAGTTCTTTTCTCAGCGCCGAGTGAGCCAGACGCTGAAGCTGAAGGGTGTGAAGTCTTGTCCTTAGAAGGTGTTCTAGACCTCTTGGAGCCCTTCATTACCGGAGTCCTGCCTCTGGATGACCTGTGTGCTAGGCCATAGATGAGATTTCTCTTCCTGTCCTTCAGAGTTCTTCCTGACAGGGTTTTACAGTGAGGACAGGTCCTTGGATCATGTTCTTCAGGTAGACAAAGTATACAGACTTCATGGCTGTCTGCCTTGGCCTTCTTGTTACCACAAGGACAGGTATCACAAAGAGAATGCATTGTAAGGTAGAGAATGCATTGTAAGGTAGAAAATGCAAAAAAAAAAAAGACAGATTCTTACTTGACAAGGTGTAAAACGTCGAAGTAAGACAAAAAAAGTTGTGGAAAATGAAGTGAATTTCTAACGGAAATAAAAAATGAGTGGAGCTGTGTTACCAGGATCCTTCCCGAAGGAGCCGGAAAGAACTGACCTAACTGTCATCCCTGAGGCATGATGGGACGCTGGTTGTCAGGAGTGCCTTAAAGACACGGTGTCAGTTTATTGCTATGCAGCTAGCTTTTCAGTCTTGCAATGCAGGCTGGGAGCTTTCTATGCTTTGTGTTTTTATGAGAATTTCTACTGCTTTCTGAGTATTAAAACAGTTTCTGAACAAACTGTTTGTCATGTTTCTAATGCATGTTATTCATGTATGGTGGCAATTCTTTGCAGCATGATTCAGCGCTAGTGTTTATTGGGATATTGTGAGAAGTTGGCCTGATGTGCAGTGCTCACTATTCTAGTGATCACTATATATCAGTCCAAACAACCCTTATTGATGATTGGTTGTAAGTCAACCTTATAGACCAGCTATCCTAGTAGCATGGATACGAGCAGTCTAAGGCTAAGACTCTAGAGGGCGTGTTAAGCCAGCTGTTTTACCATCACATTACCCCTTGAACACCTAGTGAAAGGACACCACACAAGTGTTATGAAAATAAACAGTGTATTTATTAGAATCACAACAACCCTGTACTCTTTATGAGGACAGGGTGCTAGGCACACAACAAAACTCTTACGAAAATACTTAAGTTAGCACAGTATATACAAATGCCAGAGGGGCACGGAAAACCATATACTCTAAAAGTGGAATGCGAAATTACTAGAAGGTAAGTACAGTACTAATAGGCTTTGGAATCGCTAGGACTTGACTAGGGAATCGTTAGATTACTTCTAGGAGACCTAGGGGACTCGGGTGCAGAGTGTGCACTCTCACGCGGGATGCGGGACAAAGTCTATGGGAGCTAGTAAAGGCAAAGTTAGTGTTCACGGGCGAACCCGACCTGGTAGGGAGAAAACGACAGTGGATCCTGACCCTTGGATAGTGAGGCTATGCTGGGACACCGAAGTGCCGAAGTTACCTAGCCCAGGGGCTGCAGCTGCATAGGTCTCAAAAGACGTCGGGAATCCTCGTTGCCGGACCAGGAGCCTGGAAGAAAGATGCTGGCAGGCGACCAGTGAAGATTGTTCGAGTTGATCCAAGCCAGGATCTGGAAGAAGGATGACACCTGAAAGCAGAGGGGACCAAGTTCGTGACTACTAGCCAGTAGTCAGTGGGCACCAGGAGGGCACCGGATGGTAGTCACCTCGACTAGGTGAGTGGGCGACGCTGGCTCTGCAGATCTCACGGACCAGGAGGCGTTGTCGGCGACCAGGATGGAGAGGCGAGCTGTCCCACGATGGATGAAGCTGTCGGCGTCGAAGTTACCCAGGATTGGGCAACAAGCCTTGGCTAATTCAAGCCCACGCGGTGGACTCAAAATGGCGTCTTGAGTGGACCAGGAGGGTCCGGGGTGCTCCTCTTCTGGAAGGGAGCAAGGGCCAGTCTGGAGCAACCAGACCAGCAGCAGAAATGTCGTCGGGCGTCGTTCAGAAGGCCACAAGCCAGCGGGCTAGTAGCAAACAACGCGGTGAGCAGCAAAAAGCAGAAGGGCCCCACGCCGATCGTGGAGATGCTGGGGGGCTACTCTTCGGTGCTGGAGCTGCTCAGGGTCGGGGCTTCTCGGACCCCAAAGCACTCACCAGGAAATTACTCGGCGGGCTTGCTGTGCAGAAGTCGTGCAGTCTTGCAGATGGCCGGTCCCTCGAGGTCTCGTCGCACCCACGGTTCTCAGCTGGGCTGTAGAGGCGGGTAGAGGTCAGAGGTGCCAGGGAAGCCGGTTCTCGTCGAGCTGGGCAGTCGGATTCCGGAGAGAGGACTTCCAGCAGACCGCAGTGTTCTTAAGATGGTGCCTGCGGATGCAGGGTGACTACTCCTTAGTCACAAGGGAGAAATCTTAGGAAGAAGTCTTGAGTTCCTTTCGTAGAAAGTAGTTTCAGGATTCAAAGATGATCTGATTTGGAAGGGGGCCAGTCCCTACCTTAATCTGGGAAAAGGGGGCTGGCACGCGACTAGGTCCTGCCCTATGGGTGGGACCAGGAGGGGGGTGGTTACACCCACTTCCTTGGCGGGCTTTTCCCCAGCACAGGGTCTGGAGTGTCCCTGAAACTGGTTCAAGCCAGCCTATGCACAGTGAGCACCGGGGTGCCACGTGCAGTCACCTTCCTCTGAATCCCTGCCTACTTACAATACACAAAATCCTGTCTGGGACGGTGCTGGCACCGCCCCTGGCAGGAAACCCTTTGTCCTTATCTCCTGCTCTGGGAGGACTCCCAGCAGCAGGAGGGCAGACTTGTGTCTCGGTGGCAGCATCCATTTTGTGGATGCTAAGGCTCTGTCTGACTTTAACCGGGGTTAGGAGTTACATACATGTCGTGTCCCTCTAGAAGGGTGGAATGCTAACCCCGTCGCCAGAATTGGCGAGGGGTTAGTATTCCAATTCGTATGACACCTTACTCGACATGTTTTGATAAAGCGATACCAGAGTTGGCATATAACCGCGAGGATTATAATGCACTTAAGAGTATATGGTATGCGATATCATGGAAACGGCTAAGGGATGGATCCCGAAAGCCGCAGACAGGCTCAGCTCATGCCAGAGCACCATCTCACACGATTCCAAGCACTCTGCCTTCAGGATTGTTAAGGCCTGCCATAGGAGTGACTGATAGGAATACATGTGTCCATTTTAGGGTTAGATATAGGTATACTATATCTAAAGCAAAGGGTGATTACACCACCTTGCTCCAGCTGTCAAGCAGCCAGTTGTGTCAGATTTGGATGGCCAGCCAGGGGTGGCATAATACATGCTGCAGCCCCTGGTAGGCCCTGGGTACACCTATGCCCTGGGTACCTAAGGTACACTGTACAGGGACTGATAAGGTGACTCAGTATCCAATTTAGATATGTACCTAAGGTACATGGAATCCATTTTACAGAGCGAGCAGTAGGCCTGGGGCCCTGAATAGCAGGGTCCCAGGTCAACTAAGTCAGAAAACCAGCAAAACACCAGGCAAAAAGTTGGGGGCAACCATAGTCAGGGATCTACCTTCCTACAGATATATATATATATATATATATATATATATATATAAAAGAAAAAAGAGAGAGAGAGAGAGAGAGAGATATAGATATATATAGATATTGAATATGCTACTTACCAGTATGCATCTGTTCTTGGCATGTAGGGCTGCTAACATTCATATCTTAGCATTAGATCGCCGCCTAGTGTTGGGCTCGGATGATCGCACATTGTTGTCCTGGAAGAGTCTTCGAAGTATCCTGAGATAGGTGGCTCCTCCCCTGGACTACAGTGCGCATGGGCATCGGCTCCATCCCCAGATTGTTTTTCGCCATTGTGGCAGAAGATGGAGTGAAAAGTGCAAAGGATGTCCATGCTAATGAATAAATACAATAGTATATCTGCAGCTGCGACAGGCACCGGGGAGGAGGGCGGGCGATATGAATGTTAGCAGCCCTACATGCCAAGAACAGATGCATACTGGTAAGTAGCATATTCAGTTCGAGGCATGTGGGCTGCTAAATTCATATCTTAGCATAGAATACATAGCAGTCCCTCCATCAGCGGCGGTTGCCCGTGCCAGCTGCAGAAACCTGAAAAAGTGTTTTGAGAACAGCCTGTCCTACAGCAGCTTGCTGCTTGGAATGCACATCAACACAGTAGTGTTTTGTAAAGGTATGTGGTGTAACCCACGTGGCTGCTCTGCAAATATCCTCTAAAGGAATGTTCCCTAGGAAAGCCATGGATGCCCCCAGTTTGCGTGTGGAGTGCGCTCTGGGGGGTATTGTTAAAGTGCGCTTGGCTTTTTGATAACATATCTGGATGCACTTAACAATCCATCTGGCTATCCCTGCCTTGGAAATCGGGTTGCCTTTGTGTTGTGGTGCGAAGGCAACAAAGAGTTGTTTTGTTTTTCTAAAGGGTTGTGTTCTGTCTATGTAGTACATCAACGCCCTCCGTACATCTAAGGTATGGAGCATTCTTTCCGCCACCGTTTGCGGGTTTTGAAAGAATGCTGGTAAGTCAATAGTTTGGTTTAGATGAAACTGTGACACCACCTTCGGAAGGAATTTGGGGTTAGTGCGTAGCACCACCCTATTTGGATGAATTTGAATGAATGGCTCTTGGATCGTGAGCGCCTGCAGCTCACTGACACGCCTCAGAGACGTAATAGCTACAAGGAAAGCTAATTTCCACGTAAGGAACTGGAGTTCACACGAGTGCAGTGGCTCAAATGGTGGTCCCATCAGTCTGGTGAGAACGACATTGAGGTTCCACACCGGAGCAGGCGGTGTTCTTGGGGGAATGACTCGTTTCAGACCTTCAAGGAAGGCTTTAATGGCGGGCACTCTGAAGACAGAGAGGTGCTGCCTGTTCTGGAGATAAGCCGCTATGGCGGATAGATGTATCCGAATGGAAGTGTACGCTAGATTGCACTTGTAAAGATGCAGCAGATAGCAGATGATGTTGGGGATAGATGCATCTAGCGGGTTGATGTCATTGGCTGTACAGTAAATGACAAAACGCTTCCACTTTGCAGCATAGCATGCTCTAGTAGTTGGTTTCCTCGCCTCCTTGATGATGTTCATGCATTCCGGAGGTAGGTTAAGGTATCCAAACTCTAGGACTTCAGGAGCCAGATCGCCAGGTTGAGCTGTTGCGGATCTGGATGCTGAATTTCTCCATGGTTCTGCGTCAAAAGACTGGGCGTGAGGCGCAGTCTTTGATGCGGCACCACTGAGAGTTCGAGGAACGTGGTGTACCAGGCCTGGCGCGCCCACGTTGGAGCAACTAGGATGAGAGTCATCTCGTGCTGCCTTAGCTTTCTTGCGACCAGCGGTATTAGAGGGGCTGGCGGAAAAGCGTACGCAAATTTACCTGACCAGTTCATCCATATCGCATTCCCCTGCGACTGTGGGTGAGGGAACCTGGCGGCAAAGTGTTGGCATTTTGCGTTCTCTTTTGTGGCAAACAGGTCTATCTCCGGATGACCCCACTGCTGGAAGTACGGGTGGAGGACAGATGGGTGTAACTCCCACTCGTGCATTTGATGGCTGTACCTGCTGAGCAGATCCGCCATCTGATTGTCCTTTCCTGGGAGGTGTTCTGCCATGAGGAAAATGTTCCTCTGAATGGCCCACTTCCACATGCTCTGAGCCAGACGAGACAGCTGTGGCGAGTGGGTGCCTCCCTGCTTTTGAATGTAGTACATCGCGGTCATGTTGTCCTTCCGGACTAGCACGACTTTGTTGCACAGATGTACAATGAAGGACTTGAGCGCCATGAAGATTGCCATCAGTTCCAGATAGTTGATGTGCATCTTCTGTTGCTGCGTCGTCCATAGTCCCTGCACTGTGTAAGTGAGCACATGAGCTCCCCATCCCTGGAGAGATGCGTCCGTTGTCAGGACAATCTGCGGCACAGGCTCTTGGAACAGTCGGCCCTTGCAAAGGTTGTGTGGAGTCCACCAATGCAGAGAGTCGTATGCCCGACTGGTAACCAACACTAGGTCTGTCAATTGCCCACGAGCCTGTGTCCACTGATTCGCTAAGCACTCCTGGAGCGGGCGCATATGTAGCCGTGCGTGAGGGACTATGAAGATGCAGGAGGCCATCATGCCTATCAACTGCATGAACACTCTCGCTGGAAGCGAGTGTTGTGGCCTGAACCTTTGGATCAGAGCCTGCATGCTGTCTATCCTGACTTGGTTTGGCTGAGCCATGGCCGTCAGGGTGTTGATCGTCGCACCTAGGAACTGCCGGACATGTGCCGGCTGAAGATGCGATTTTGGGTAGTTCAGGGAGAAACCCAGATCGTGAAGAAGGTGAATTGTAGACGACATGTCTGCGGCGCACTGTTGCTCTGATTTGGCTTGCACGAGCCAGTCGTCTAGGTAGGGGTAGACATGGATGTTCTGCCTCCTGAGGTGCGCCGCTACTGTCGCCAGACACTTGGTGAACACCCTCGGGGCTGTGGTGACTCCGAAGGGTAGGACCTTGAACTGGTAGTGCCTGCCTTGAATAGTGAACCTGAGGTATTTCCTGTGTGACGGGTGTAGTGGAATGTGGAAATAAGCATCCTTGAGATCTAAGGTTGCTAAGAAATCTCCCTGGTTTAGCAATGGAAGAATCTGTTGCAGTGTAAGCATGTGGAAATGTTCTGACAGTATGTACAGGTTGAGGGGACGTAGATCTAGAATGGGTCTGAGAGATCCGTCCTTTTTTGGAATAAGGAAGTACAGGGAATAAACCCCCGTGCCTTCCTCTCCCACCGGCACGAGCTCGATTGCTCCCTTTTGCAGCATCACCACTACTTCCTGCTGCAATAAGAGCAAGTGCTCTGCGGACATAGGCCTTTGCCTTGGCGGGATGTTGGGTGGAGTGGACCTCAACTCTAGGCAATAACTCATACTGGACTAGTTGTCGCACCCACCTGTCTGTGGTGATGTTTTTCCAGACTGGCAGGAACTGCTGTAGTCTCCCCCCCGACAGGTGTTAGGTGGTCGGGGGGCAGTGACAGAGAGTCACTGTTTGCTTGGAGCAGAGGAGCGGGAGCTGTTCTTTCCTCTGCCGCGACCTCTGTTGCTGTTATTTCTGTAACCTCCCTTGTTCTGTTTCGTGAACGAGGATTGTGCCCCACCTTTAGAGAACTGGGATTGTTGACCCATTTGTCCTCTGGTGACTCCACGTGCACCTGAGCGACGAAAATTGCTGCCACGAAACTGTTGGGACTGCAGGGCCCCCATGGACTTAGCAGTTTCTGTGTCCTTTATTTTCTCTAGGGTGGTGTCAACATCTGGACCAAACAGACTTTCAGGATTGACTGGCTGATTAAGGATTGTTGTCTGAATATCCGGTTTAAACCCTGAGATGCGGAGCCACGCTTGTCGTCTCAGCATAACGCTAGTGTTGATAGCTCTAGCAGCTGTGTCCGCAGCGTCAAGTGCACACTTGATGGCTGCGTTTGAGATTAGCTTTCCTTCCTCAATGAGCAGTTGGGTGGCTTCTTGGAACTGTGGAGGCAGGTGTTGTACAATCTGTTCTAGGGTGTCGTAGTGCGCCCTATCGTAACGCGCCAAGAGTGCCTGTGTATTGGCAATGCGCCAAAAGTTTGATGCCTGTGCAGCTACTCTTTTGCCCCCTGCCTCTAGCACTTTGGACTCCTTATCCGGGGGAGGAGCTTCACCCGTTGTCTGGGAGTTGGCACGTTTCCTGGCATTGGCGACCACAAGAGAGTCCAGTGGCAATTGTCCCCGGATGTATGCGGGGTCCGCAGGTGCAGGTCTGTACTTTTTTTCAATGCGAGGGTTGACCACTCTCGCTCTTGCAGGCTCCTTAAATATGTCCCCAGCATGCTTGAGGACTCCTTTAAGCATAGGCAGTGTCTTTACTGTCCTTTCAGAGACTGTAAAAGTGTCGAAAAGGAAGTCTTCCTCAACCGGGTCGGCATGCATGTCCACATCATGATTGGCTGCCGCCCTTTCGAGTAGTGCATGAAAACCTGCTGAATCCTCAGTCGGGGATGCACGTGCATTAAAAAGCTGCGGGTCCTGCCCCACACCCTGGGTGTTCTGGTCACCAGTGTCATCATATGAATCCGGTTGTGCATCAGGTTCATTGATAGGGAAATTGTACTGCTCGTCTTCATCATACCCCTCACCCGCAGAGTGTTCTGGGGAGGGAGTAGGGCTCCGTCTCGGAGGAGGCTGGATTGGTTCCGTGAGGCCTGAGGCGTCAAGGGGCACCCTCTTCTTCTTTAGTGGGATGACATAGGAGTCCACTGGCTCCGAAGTGATTTTCCTCTTATAGAGGGTCAGTTTGCCTGTGTCAGCGTCGATGAAATGCTCTGAATCGTTCTCTGATTCGAGTACCCGACGTGGAAGCGGGCCAGCCGGTGAAGAAATCACCTGTTTCGGTGCCGACTTGGTTGAAAAAGCTTTCGGCGCCACCTTCGGCGGCAAAATAAAGAGAAGTTTCCCAGAAGGCTTCGCTGGAGTGTCCTTTTGCGGCTGCGGCGATGGCATCGGAGCCGACGGGGCAAAGGCCTTCTCCCTGATTCTTTGCAGTGATTCGGCTATGAGGGACGGCTCACTCACAGTTTGTTTCGGCGCTGACGAGGATGGTCTGATCTTTCCCTCGGATCCGACGTCCTTGTGGGCCTTGTGCGCTTTGGGCGCGGATCCTGTCTTAACCGCCTCCGATTCCTGTGTTCGGGGTGCAGACTTCTTTCCGTGTGCCTGCGTAGCCTCCTTGGAGCCGACTTTGGCGGGCTTGGACGGCGTCGTAGCCGCTGACCCGTGCCGACCATCTTTTTTGGAGGACCCCTCCTCTGGCGTCGGTTTCGATTTTGTAGCATCGGATTCGACGGACTTCTTCGACTTCTGCGGACCGGAGGTCGACGGAGTCGATGGGGTAGCGGGCACCGTCGTTTTCACCGGCACGGCAGCCATCTTAGGGACACTCGAGTCCTTAACGAATAGTTTTCTTACCTGTCGGTGTAGTTTTGCAGCTTGAAGATCTTTCTGGATTCACTATGCTGTGCATTATTCCGCGGTCTTGTGGTTGGGTCCGGATTCGTAGTCTTTTCTTTGTTTTTTTTTGTTTTTTTTCTCTTTGCCCAGGTGGGCGTCGGCGTCACACCCCCTTTGGGTGTATTTCCGGTGACGTCGGCATGCTTCCTGCGGAAGCTCCCACTCTTGGGCGCCATCTTCGGGTTCTTTTTTTCCGTGTTTCTTTCGTTTCCGAAGTAATGGCAATGTTCATCTTAGTTTGTATTTACCGCTTTGTACTTTCAAAGTCTATTCTTTAGTTAACCACCTCTTCTCTCTCCAGCCTCATCTTTCTGGCGGAGGTGGGTGGGTTCGCTAGTGAATCCAGAAAGATCTTCAAGCTGCAAAACTACACCGACAGGTAAGAAAACTATTCGTTTTGCAGCGTGAATCTTTCTGGATTCACTATGCTGTGCATAGATTTTGTAGCGGTTTCTCATCTCTGTGACGGCTGGGTGGAAGATGAGCGTTGGGTGTTGAATATGTGCCGTAGCACCTTCTGTCCCACTTGAGCTTCCTTGTTCATTTGTATGTCCACACAGTAGTGCTTCGTGAACGTGTGCACCGAAGCCCATGTTGCCGCCAGGCATATGTCCTCTATGGGTGTGTTAGCCAGGAAGGCTATTGTAGCGCCCTTCTTCCTGGTGGAGTGGGCACGCGTCCCCTCAGCCAGTTCCTGTCCTGCCCGTTTGTGGCAGAGTTGGATTGTTTGTGCGATCCATCGTGCAATGGTCCTTTTGGTTACTGCTTTGCCCATGAAGCTGTTTGCGAAGGACACAAAAAACTGTTTCGTTTTCCTGTGCCCCTTTGTCCTTTCAATGTAGTGCATGACTGCCCTTCTGGCGTCCAGGGTGTGCAGAGCTCTCTCTGCGCTGGTTGTGGGTTTTTGGAAAAAACTCGGTATCTGTATCGACTGGTTCATGTGAAAATTGGATACCACCTTCGGCATGAAGTGTGGGTCAGTCCTCATCACAACTCTATCGTTGTGTATTTGTATGTATGGTTCTTGTAGCGTCAGCGCTTGAAGCTCGCTTACTCTGCGTAAGGACGTTATCGCAACCAGGAAGGCTGTTTTCATAGTTAGCATCTTTAGGGAGGCCTTGTGAAGTGGTTCAAAGGGCTCTTTCATGAGTTCCGTTAGGACTGTGTTCAAGTTCCATGCAGGTGGCGGCACCCGCTTGGGTGGTGCGATCCTTTTCGCTCCTTCTAGGAATCTCTTCACCACCTGTGATGTGAAGAAGCTCCTGCACGTTTCTCCCCTTGTGTAGGCTACTATCGCTGCCAAGTGAACTCTTAACGAGGATGAGCTAAGGTTCTTCTCCAGTAAGTGCGTCAGGTACCTTAGCACTGTGGAGTCCCTCTTCATCTTATTGTGGAGTCTTTCCTGTCTGCACCATATTGTGAATCTTTTCCATTTCGCAACGTAGCACTTTCGAGTGCTGGGCCTTCGTGCCTCCCGAAGTACCCTCAGGGTGCTTTCTGGTAGTCTCAAATGTGCGAACTCTATGTCCTCAGGAGCCACGCTACTAGGCTCATGCTCTCTGGCTCTGGATGCAGTACCTCTCCGTTCTGCATGGACAGTAGATCTTTCCTCCTGCTGAATCTGTGGGGTGCACACTGTGTCATCTCCATGATCTGCGAGTACCAGGTCTGCCTCGCCCACTGCGGTGCGACCAGTATCAGTGTCATGTTGCTCGCTCTGCATTTGCTCAGTACTCTGTGCATCAGTGGTATCGGGGGAAAGGCGTAGGCAAATGTCCTTGACCAATCTATCCATAGGGCATTCCCCAGTGTCCCCTCCTCGGGCTGCCTGGATGCGAAGTTTTGGCATTTTGCATTCTGGCGTGTGGCAAACAGGTCCACCGATGGTGTCCCCCACCTGTCGAACAGGTATCTTGTCTCCTGAGCATTGAGCTCCCACTCGTGGGATGCCGATGTCTGCCTGCTGAGCCAATCGGCTTGTATGTTGTCCTTCCCTGGTAGGTGTATGGCTAGCAGGTCTATCTTGAGAGGGATGGCCCATCTCCATATCTCCTGCGCCAGCGTTGAAAGCGGTGCGGACTGTGTGCCCCCCTGCTTGTTGATGTAGAACATCGCAGTGGTGTTGTCTGTTTGTATCAATACCTTGTGCTTGTACAGTCTTGTTTGAAAGGCCTTCAGTGCAAGGAAGATTGTCTTCAATTCTAAGTAATTGATGTGCTTTGTGGCATCCGTCGGTGTCCACAGTCCCCTCACCTTGAGCTCCTCCATGTGAGCGCCCCATCCCTTCAGGGATGCGTCTGTGGTGATGGTCACTGTTGGCGTTGGGGGCGTTAGAGGCTTTCCCCTTGCTATGTTCTCCATGGTCCACCATGTCATCTCCTTCTGCACTGCGTGCGTTACAACCACTAGATCCTCCCATCTGCCTGTAGCTTGTGACCATTGCTCCTGTAGCCATTCTTGAATGGGTCTCATGTGGAGTCGTACATTCGGTACCAGGTGGATGCATGATGCCATCATCCCCATGATCTTGCTCGCCGTCCTCACTGTCCGAGCTTGTCCCTTCCGGTAGAGGCGAGTTTCCTTCACCAGCGCCCTCGCCCTCTTCTCGCTGGGGAACACCTTGCCCTGTAAGGTGTTGATCTGTGCTCCCAGGAAGATCTTCACTTGTTCCGGCTCCATTGATGATTTCTTCCAATGGATGGAGAACCCCAGGTTTATGAGCGTGCTGGTCACTGTATGTGCGTGCAGCTTGCATTTCTGGTATGAGTTTGCTTTCACCAGCCAGTCGTCCAGGTAAGGGTATACATGTATCCCCTGCCTTCTTAGGTGCGCCGCGACTGCTGCGAGGCACTTTGTGAAAACTCTTGGTGCCGATTTTAGACCGAAGGCCAGTGTCGTGAACTGGTAGTGGCTTTCTCCGACGGTGAACCTGAGCATGTGCTTGTGCTTCCTGTTCATTGGGATGTGCAGGTATGCGTCTTTGAGGTCTATAGTGACCATGAAGTCCCCGGTCTGCAACTGTGGGAGCACCTCTTGCAGGGAGGTCATTTTGAATTTTTGCGTTCTTATGAATCGGTTCACGAACCGTAAATCGAGAATGGGCCTCATTGTCTCGTCTACTTTTGGTACCAGGAAGTATGTTGAGTATACTCCTGTGTTTCTTTCTTTGAAGGGTACCCTTTCTATGGCCTGCTTCCGCAGGAGTTCTTTTGCTTCTTCCTGAAGGCACTGCAGCTGCTTGCTTGCTAGCGGCTTTCTTCTTGGTTTTCTGCTTGTTGGCCTCGCCTCCAACTCTATGCAGTATCCGAATTGGATAATGTTGAGGATCCATTTGTCTGATGTGATTCCTCTCCACTCCTGGAGGTGGAATCTTAATCTCCCTCCCACTGGTGTCCTGTGGTCGTGGGTGTCTAGTTTGTCTTGACCCATCTGTACGTGCTGCCCCCTGGGATCTTTTTTGTGGGTGGGCACACGGGTTTTTTCGAAGTCACTTGGAGGTGGGCTGCTGGCCCCCTCTTCTATTTTGTCCTCGTCCATTTCTCCCTCGAAAGGACTGGCCTCTTTGTTGGTACTGCCAGGGCTGTTTCTGATGGCCCTGCTGACCCTGCGAGTCTGCCTGGTGCGTTTGCTGGAAAGCCTGGTGTGAAGTACCTGGCTGGTTTCCACCTCTCCCGCCAGGCCTCCGTGACGGGGTGCCCCTCTTGTTCCCTCTGAACTGCAATGCTCCCATGGATCTTGCTGTTTCGTTATCCTTCTTAAGTTGGCTGAGTTGCTCATCAACTGTTTGTCCGAAAAGCGTACTGCCGTTGAACGGGGTGTTCAGGATGCTGTGTTGCACCTCCGGTTTGAAACCGGATATCCTGAGCCAGGCGTGTCTCCTTTCCGTGACGCCCATCATCATGAGCCTGCTGGCCGTGTCTGCCCCATCCAGAGCCGTCTTAAGGCAAGAATTTGCAGCATTCTTCCCCTCTTCAATTAGCTTTTCGGCTTTCTGCTTGGCATCCTGGGGCAAGTCCTTCACCAACTGTCCCAGTCCCTCCATGATTTGGTACATGTGTCTGTTCACCAGGGCGTTGGAATTAGCCATGCGCCAGTGGGTCGCGGCATTCCGTTCGATCCTTCTGCCCACCAGATCCATCCTTTTGCTCTCTTTATCCGGTGGCGGGCCCGAGGTAGTGGGTACGTTAGCCCTCCTCCTTGCTGTGGCCGTGATAATGGAGTCTGCGGAGACCGTGCCCTGAATGTAGGCCGGGTCCTTTGCGGCATGCTTGTACTTCTTCTCAGTTCTGGGAGTCACTGCCTTGCATGTTGCGGGCTCCCTGAAAGCTTCCTTCCCCTGAGCCAAGACGCTCTCGAGCATCGGGAGGAACTGGCTCCTCGTTTGTGTTGGGAGCAATGTTTCCAGAAGAAAGTCTGCTTTCTGCTTCTCTTCGTCGAGCTTGAGCTTGAAAGCTGCTGCGGCAGATTGTATCACCGCGTTGTAGGCCCCGATGTCGTCCGGCGGCGAGGGCCTCGAGGGGTAGGTGTCGACCACCTCCTCCGGGCTGTCGGTCTCGACATCGATGTAATCCACATCCTGAAGGTCATAGGGCGCCGACTCTGTGTCTGTCCTGCCCTCATCTTCCTCCCCATAGCTGTAGCTCTCGTGGGGATTCTCGTACTCCTCCTGGTCGTCGAACACCTCGACGTCCCGGTCTTGCTCGGTGACTTCGGCGACCTCCTCTTCTTCCTCCTCGACCGCCTCCAGCACTGGTGGCTTGGTCTTCTGAGGGATCGTGAAGGCCTTCATCCTTGCGTCGAAATCTTTTTTCCGCTGCATGAAGTTCTCCATTTCTGCCTCGAGGCGCCTTCTTTTCTTTTCCATCTCGGCCGCGTGTTCCGCGTCGGATGGTTCCGCCGGTCTCTTCGACGGATGGCTCGTCGCCGTGCCTCTCGGAGTCGAAGTTTTCGACGTCGAACCGGATATCGGGTCTCTGGTCGTCGTCGACAGTTTCGGGTCTTTCTCCCTCGTCGATCGATCCTTTTCGGGGACGATTTTCGACGTCTTCTGCTGATCAGCAGCTCTCGGCGCCGGGGACTCCTTCTCGGAGGATCCGCTGGGCCTGGGAGTAGTCGCGGACGCCGCCTTTTTTGGCGTCGGCGCTTTCGGGGTCTTGCCCTCGATTTTTCGAGACTCAGAGTCTCTCGGGTTCTTGGGGGCCGAAGAGTCTCCTACCTTGTCAGAAGTCTTCGTGTAATCGGTCTCTACGACCGTGTAGCAGTCGTCTTCGGCGGCAGCGTTGTCTTCTTCCTCGGAGGACATCCCCAGCTCGTAGAGCGACGGGGTCGGGGCCTTCCCCTGCAGGGTGGCGTGTGCTACCCTCTGCCTCTCTCTCACACGAAGGGTCTTCGGGGTGAAGGCGGAACAGGCGTTGCAGTCTCCGCTTTCGTGGTCCACCGGTAGGCAAAGGTTGCATACCGGGTGCTGGTCTTTCTGCGCGTACTTGTGGTGGCAGTTCCGGCAGAACTTGAACGGCGTGTTGTCCATCCTCGAGCGTCCAGGGCCTCTCTGGTCGCGTGTTCGTCGACGTTCGTCGAAGATCTGGATGGAAAACGCCTTATCTTTGCTTGTCTTTCGTCGGTGAAGTCCCCTGGAGTCTTCAGATGACTTCTCCTCGTCTTTTCTGTATTTTCTTTCTTCTTTCTCCAAAAATGTCTGGAGCCCAAACGGGAACGATCCAGACCCGACCGCGGAAAAAAAGAATCTGAAGATGGCGCCCAAGAGTGGGAGCTTCCGCAGGAAGCATGCCGACGTCACCGGAAATACACCCAAAGGGGGTGTGACGCCGACGCCCACCTGGGCAAAGAGAAAAAAAAAAAAAAAAAAAACAAAGAAAAGACTACGAATCCGGACCCAACCACAAGACCGCGGAATAATGCACAGCATAGTGAATCCAGAAAGATTCACGCTGCAAAAGCTTCGGTTTCGTTTTCGGGTCGGCCATTTTAGGTGTGGTCGATCCCGATGGTTTCGGTTTCGAAACAGTCTGCTCAGCAAGTAAGTCCGTGGCCGGGCCTGAAGGCGGGGCTGTGGCTTGCGGCAACGGGTCTTGGGTAAGGCCGACAGGCGATCCCGTGTCCCGGTTGGTATCCTCGTAACCTTCGGGGCAGAGCTCGTCCCCCGAGCTGTCTGCCGCGGCCCCATAAATCTCATTGTCGTCTCCTACCTCGTCGACGTATTCAAGGCCTCGACCCGCGACTCCGTCGTCGTCTCCCGGATCCGCCTCGACCTCCGTCTCGGGTGGGGAGATTTGGAGATGACCCTGGTCCTCTTCGTCCTGGTCGCCGAAGATGTTCTCCGGATCCGGGGCCGCTTGTTTAGCTTCCATGCGCACCGCGCGCCGAAGCTTGAGAGTCTTCTTCGAGCGGAACTGTGCACACAACTTGCACTTGCCGTCGTCGTGGTCAGGCGAAAGGCATTTGTTACACACGGGGTGTAGATCGATGTGTGGGTACTTGGACCCACAGAGCGGGCAGTACTTAAACGGGCTCCGCTCCATGTCTGAAAAGGTTTGCAGTCGTGTCGCGATGAGAAGGCCTCAAAGTTCCGAGAGCGAAGAAAACTCCGCTTATTCCGGCTCCAAGAGACGGAAGACTCGAGATCGTGCGCAGACAATACCGACGCAAGAAAATCGAGGCCTTTTGGCCGCTAAAAGTTAGTTTTTCTTGGTTCCGACAGTAAGACGTCGAGACCACATCCGAACCCAATGGCGGAAAAAAACAATCTGGGGATGGAGCCGATGCCCATGCGCACTGTAGTCCAGGGGAGGAGCCACCTATCTCAGGATACTTCGAAGACTCTTCCAGGACAACAATGTGCGATCATCCGAGCCCAACACTAGGCGGCGATCTAATGCTAAGATATGAATTTAGCAGCCCACATGCCTCGAACATATAGATATGATATATAGATATGATATATAGATATATAGATATGATATATAGATATATAGATATGATATATAGATATATAGATATGATATATAGATATATAGATTAGATATATAGATATATAGATTAGATATATAGATATATAGATATATAGATTAGATATATAGATATATAGATTAGATATATAGATATATAGATTAGATATATAGATATATAGATTAGATATATAGATATATAGATTAGATATATAGATATATAGATTAGATATATAGATTAGATATATAGATTAGATATATAGATTAGATATATAGATTAGATATATAGATTAGATATATAGATTAGATATATAGATTAGATATATAGATTAGATATATAGATTAGATATATAGATTAGATATATAGATTAGATATATAGATTAGATATATAGATTAGATATATAGATAAGATATATAGATATATAGATATAATATATAGATATAATATATAGATATAATATATAGATATAATATATAGATATAATATATAGATATAATATATAGATATAATATATAGATATAATATATAGATATAATATATAGATATAATATATAGATATAATATATAGATATAATATATAGATATAATATATAGATATAATATATAGATATAATATATAGATATAATATATAGATATATAGATTAGATATATAGATTAGATATATAGATTAGATATATAGATTAGATATATAGATTAGATATATAGATTAGATATATAGATTAGATATATAGATTAGATATATAGATTAGATATATAGATTAGATATATAGATTAGATATATAGATTAGATATATAGATTAGATATATAGATTAGATATATAGATATAATATATAGATATAATATATAGATATAATATATAGATTAGATATATAGATTAGATATATAGATTAGATATATAGATTAGATATATAGGTTAGATATATAGATTAGATATATAGATAAGATATATAGATATATAGATATAATATATAGATATAATATATAGATATAATATATAGATATAATATATAGATATAATATATAGATATAATATATAGATATAATATATAGATATAATATATAGATATAATATATAGATTAGATATATAGTATAGATATATAGATATATAAATTAGATATATAGATATATAGATATAATATATAGATTAGATATATAGATTATAGATTAGATATATAGATTAGATATATAGATATATAGATTAGATATATAGATATATAGATTAGATATATAGATATATAGATTAGATATATAGATATATAGATTAGATATATAGATATATAGATTAGATATATAGATTAGATATATAGATATATAGATTAGATATATAGATATATAGATTAGATATATAGATATATAGATTAGATATATAGATATATAGATTAGATATATAGATATATAGATTAGATATATAGATATATAGATTAGATATATAGATATATAGATTAGATATATAGATATATAGAATAGATATATAGATATATAGAATAGATATATAGATATATAGAATAGATATATAGATTAGATATATAGATTAGATATATAGATTAGATATATAGATTAGATATATAGATATATAGATTAGATATATAGATTAGATATATAGATTAGATATATAGATATAATATATAGATATAATATATAGATATAATATATAGATATAATATATAGATTAGATATATAGATATAATATATAGATTAGATATATAGATTAGATATATAGATTAGATATATAGATTAGATATATAGATTAGATATATAGATTAGATATATAGATTAGATATAGAGAGATATATATATATATATATAGCTCAATTCCGGACTACTGACGTACCCAAGGAAAACCGCACTCCGGGCAGCTTGTATTGCAAGTTTTTTATTTACAGCAACAGACGCGTTTCGGCAGAAGTGCCTTTCTCAATGTTACCGGCACTGGTATGAAACGCCATGTTTTATTTACATTCCAGCTATCAAAATTAAGGAAGGACTCTTGTTCCACTGCTAATGTGGGCGCCATTTTATAACATGTTATATTGCATTTACAAATCATCCATTATTCGACAATTTATCATCTTAGTGATGTTTCATGATTCATTATTTGAATAAATAAAATTTCCGAATCAAAATAAGCACATAGTTAATTTCATAATGATATAACATGTTATGCATCACCATGGACGAAAATTTGCTAATAGAGCCATGGATCGGCTAATATCCTTCCATATACAATCCCAATCACACCACAGGTCGGGATAACTGACTGATCATAGATAGTTGGAATGCGTGAACATATTACTGTTAAATTATAAAGAAATTCATCTAGGTGCATGTCAAAACAAAGCAAGACAAATTATCCAATATTTACACATTAGTATATTGCTCAATTCATTACTTGCACATACTAATCAAGACACTTAAAGAGACAAAGACAGTGATTCATTCTCCTAGGATACTCTAATCGTATCCAATCTTTAGACCCATTATAATCAGGTTCACGATTATGTTGTAAAGCAGGATGTAAAACCCAAAATGAAAATTCAAGGCAAAAACATCTGATACCCAATTCCTACTGTTCTGTAGATTTACCTCAGTTTAAACCTATATGGACTGTCAGTTCCTCCCCACAGTTCAAACCTTGCGGGTGTTTTGTGTGCAGATCTATGATGTAGCGTGATTCTAACCTGCGCAACTTCTTCAGTCTGTCTCCACCCCTCAGACTCTGGGCTACGAAATCCAAACCAAAGTATTGTAAGTGGTTGCGGTCCCTACTGTGTTTATCTGCAAAGTGGCGCGCAACCGGGTATGCCTGATCATTTTTGTCGATGGCCCGCATGTGTTCTAACACCCGCATCTTTACTGGATTAACGGTACTCCCGATATATCGGAGACCGCACAGGCACATCAAACAATACACAACGAAGGGTGTCGTGCAGGTGATTAACTTCGTGATCTTTTTTGTAATCCCTGCATCTGGTATTTTATATGTCAACACCCTCCTGCTGTTTGCGCAGGCCTTGCATTTGCTGCAAGGAAAAAAAAGCCCATCATCTGTTTTAGGCTGCTTATTTTTCCAGGCAATTTGTCTAGATGACTTTTGACCAAGATATCCCGCAGGGATCTCGCTCTTTTAAAGGTAACCAAAGGTTGAGGGGGAATGTCCATACCAATGATGGTGTCTGATCGGAGAATTGGCCAGTTCTTACGGAGCATTTTTTTTTAGGTGATTCGCCTCAGCTGAGTAGGGAGTTACCATCCGGAACTTACCTAAATCAGCTGAAGCCCTCTTACTGCCAGTAAGCAATTGTTTTCTATGTACGCCTCTCACTTTGTGTAGTGTACTGTCAAGGGTAGCTGAATCATATCCCCCGACTCTAAATCTTGCAATGCTTGCTGCTGCAGCAGCTTTGTCAAACTCGTCTTTTGAACAATTTCTTCTTAGCCTAAGCAATTCCCCGTAGGGAATGCATTAGACGAGATTGGGTGGATGACTGCTGCTAGCGAAGAGTATCGAGTTTCCCGCCGTGGATTTGCGGAAAAGAGTGGTTTGTAGAGTCTTCTCCTCAACATAGATCCTCAGGTCCAGGTAGTCCAATGCCACTGGACTAACTGTGCCCGAGAATCTAAGATTGACCTGATTGTTGAGGAGATCGATATATCGATTGGCTGACTCTGTATTTCCCTGCCAGATGATGAATAAATCATCGATATACCAGTACCACTTAATAACCTGCCCTGAGTCAGATTCACTCCAGTAGGTCGTGTATGTATGTATATATATATATATATATATATATATATATATATACATATACATATACATATATATATACATATATATATACACATACACATATACACATATATATATATATATATATATATACACATATATATATATATATATATATATATGTGTGTGTGTGTGTGTGGGCGGGAATATTCTAATGCTTATGACTATTGATGAGGATCCCCTGGAAAAGAACTCCAGGTGGAGGAGTTTCTGTTGAGGGTCCACATACCTTGAATGGTGTGGTTCAAGAGAGGAGCTCCCCAGCCGGTGAGCAATGAGTCTGGTGTTAGTATTTAAGGAACCCGGTCCAAGAACGGCTGCCCTTTAGAAAGATTGTGTGCTACATCATTGTAGAGGGAGATATGTGCGGCTGTCCAACACCAGTTCTGTAAGATGACCTTGAGCTTGGCTCCACTGTTGTGCTAGACACTCGTGTAATGGACGCATTTGGAGTCTTGCATAAGGGACAATTAAGATGCAAGAGGCCATCATCCCTATTAACTGCATGAACACTCGAACTGGTAGTGAGTGTTGTAGTTGAAATTTTGTTATGAGGGCTTACATCTTGGCTATCCTTGCTGGAATGGGGTATGCTAGGGCTCTGGAAATATCTACTGTTGCACCTAGATGGTGTGGGACGGTTGGAGATGTGACTTGGTGAGGTATATTGTGAATCCCAAGTTGTGCAGCAGCTAGATTGTGTTGTGTGTTTGTTGTACACAATTGCTGGGTGACTTCGCTTTTATGAGCCAGTTGTCTAGGTAAGTAAACACATGAATGTTTTGTCTTCTTAAGTGAGCTGCTACCACTGCGAGACATTTTGTGAAGACTTTGGGTGCTGTTGTGACCCCGAATGGAAGGACTTTAAATTGGTAATGTTGTCCGTCCACCATGAACCGTAGGTATTGCCTGTGAGCAGGGTGAATAGGAATGTGGAAGTAGGCATCCTTGAGATCTAGAGTGGCAAGGAAATCACCTTGTTGGAGCAGTGGGAGGACCTGCTGTAGCGTGACCATGTGGAAGTGGTTGGATTGTTTGTACAGGCATAACGGTCTGAGGCCTAATATTGGCCTGAGAGCCGTGCTTTTTGGGAATGAGGAAATAAAGGGAGTAAACCTCTGTACCTTGCTGGTGTAGGGGAACCGGTATGATTGCATGTTTTTGCAAGAGAGAGAACCTCCTGCTTGAGAAGCGTTAGATGGTCGGTGGTCATTGGCCGTTGTTTGGGAGGTATGTGTGGGGGTAGACGTAAGTTTCCAGGCAGTAACCATACTGGATAATTTGTCTAACCCACATGTCTGCGGTGATGGAATTCCAGACATGTAGGAACTGTGATAGTCTTCCTCCGACCAGAGTGGAGGTAAGTCACTGTTTTGTGGTAGGGGAGTTGCGGGTATTAGAACCATGTCCTCTGCCCCTGTTAATGCCTCTGTATGTTCCTCTAAAATATACTCTGCTAGAGGAAGCTTTTGTATGCTGAAGTGGTGTTTTCTGTGCCAGTTGTCTTGGAGGTGCCCCTATAAGAGGAGCGACAAAAGTAACCTCTACTAGTTGATGCTTGTAGAGCTCCCATGGATTTGGCGGTTTGTGTCCTTTCATCTTTTCTAAAGATGTGTCCACAGTAGGTCCAAACAAGTGTTCCTGATCCAAGGGTTGATTGAGGATAGTAGACTGTACCTCTTGTTGGAAACCAGATATGCATAGCCACACGTCTGCACAATAACTTACATTAATTGTGCGAGATGCTGTATCCAGGGTACATTTAATTGAGGTGTTTGTAATTAATTTCCCCTCTTGTATAAGATAGTTTGCCTTGGTCTTATATTGGTCTGGGAGATGCTGCATGAGCTTCTCAAGCTCATCGTAGTGAGCCCCGTCATACCTTGTTAGTAAGGCTTGTGAGTTGGTGATATGCCAGACATTTGCTGCCTGGGAAGCTACTCTTACCTGACCCATCTAGTAGTTTAGACTCTTTGTCTGGCAAAGGTGCATCACCTATGGTTTGGGAATTAGCCTGTTTACAGGCATTCGCCACTACCAATGAGTCCAGAGGAAGTTGACTTTTAATGTAAACTGGATCACTTGGAGCTGGTTTGTATTCTCTCAATTCTAGGATTGAGCACCCTAGCTCTGACAGGTCTTTAAAAACCTCAGGGGCATGTTTAATCATCCCTTTGAGCATAGAGAGAGTGTCTTTTGAGGCTGTGAGAATGCCTAATAAAAAAGGAATATGCTACTTACCAGTATGCATCTGTTCTTGGCATGTAGGGCTGCTGACATTCATATCTGTGCATAGATCGCCACCTAGTGTTGGGTCCGGATGATTGCACATTGTTGTCCTGGAAGAGTCTTCGAAGTATCACGAGATAGGTGACTCCTCCACTAGACTACAGTGCGCATGGGCATCTTCTCCATCCTCAGATTGTTTTTCGCCATTGTGGCAGAGATGGAGATAGGAAAGTGAGAGATGGCCATGCAAAAGAAAATGCTGCAGCTGCGACAGGCACCGGTGAGGAGGGCGGGCGATATGAATGTCAGCAGCCCTACATGCCAAGAACAGATGCATACTGGTAAGTAGCATATTCCGTTCGAGGCTGAATTCATATCTGTGCATTGACTGTATAGCAGTATCTCCTCTAGCGGGGGTTACCTGTGCCATCTGCAGCGGTTTGAAAAAGTTTTGAGGACAGCCTGGCCTACAGCAGCTTGCTGTTTTGCTTGCACGTCTACACAGTAGTGTTTTGTGAAAGTGTGTTTGGTAGTCCATGTGGCTGCCTTACAAATGTCTTCAAGAGGAATATTTCCTAGGAAAGCCATGAATGCCCCCTTTTTCCTTGTAGTGTGCTCTTGGGGGGGTGGGGGGGGGGGGGGCTGTTAAAGTGAGTTTTGCCTTTAGGTAGCATATTTGAATGCATTTAACTATCCATCTGGCTATTCCTGGCTTTGATAATGGGTTTCCTTTATGTTGTGGTGAAAAAGCAACAAATAATTGCTTTGTCTTTCTAAATGATTTGGTTCTGTCCACATAAAGCAGAGCTCTCTTTACATCTAGTGTGTAGGGCTCTTTCAGCTACTGACTGGATTTTGAAAGAACACTGGCAGTTCTATTGATTAATATGGAAATTGGATACGACCTTTGGCATAAACTTAGGGTTTGTTCGAAGAACCACCCTGTTAGCATGTACTTGCATGAAAGGTTTTTGAATTGTTAGTGCTTGTAACTCGCTAACTCGCCTGAGTGAGGTAATAGCAATCAAGAATGCCACCTTCCACATTAAGAATTGCAGTTCGCATGAGTGTAGAGGTTCGAAAGGAGGTCCCATAAGTCTGGTGAGTACTATATTTAGATTCCAGACTGGGGAAGGAGGGTGTCTTGGAGGGATGACCCTTTTAAGACCCTCCATAAAAGCTTTGATTGCTGGTACTCTAAGCAGTGTATGGTGTTGCCTGTTTTGAAGGTATGCTGCTATAGCAGCGAGGTGTAGTCTTATCGAAGAGTATCCTAGGTTGCATCTTTGAAGATGTAGCAGGTAACTTAAGGTTTTGTATGGAAGCATCTAATGGGTTGATTTGGTTATTGTTGCAATAAATAACAAATCTCTTCCATTTAGCTGCATAGCACGCTCTTGTGGTTGGTCGTCTTGCCTCCTTAATGATGTTCATGCAGTCTGGGGGCAAGTTAAGGTATCCATATTCTAAGACTTCAGGAGCCAGATCGCTAGGTTCATCTGGATCTGGGTGTCTGATGAGGAACTACTTAAAGTTCCAGGAACGTTGTGTACCACGGCTGTCTCGCCCTTGTGGGAGCAAATAGGATTATTGTGACTGTTGCCGCAGTTTGCGTGCCACCAGCGGAATCAGCGGTGCTGGGGGGGAAAGCGTACGCAAATCTGCCTGACCAGTTCATCCAAATCGCATTGTCCTGCAACAATGGATGTGGGAACCTGGCGGCAAAGTACTGGCATTTCGAGTTTTCTTTTGTGGCAAACAGGTCTATGTCTGGGTGACTCCACTGTTTAAAGAAAGGCTCGAGAACTTGGGGGTGAATCTCCTATTCGTGTAGTTGGCTGTGTCTGCTGAGCAGGTGTAGTGTAGTTCCTATATTCCAGAATGCAGAGAAAAGAAAGACGGGCGTTTTCAATAAAAAGGCGTAATTTATTGAGCAGTCTTCTTCCTCATACAAGAAAATGAATTGCCACAATTGCAATACTCATAGTAAAGTAAAGTGCGTACAGTAAAAGGAGGATTATAAAATACTGTAAAAGCATTGATATGGTTTCTTAGCCATATGATACTTTAAAATAGTTAAAATATATATTGAATATGCTACTTGCCAGTATGCATCTGTTCTTGGCATGTAGGGCTGCTGACATTCATATCTATAGCATTGATCGCCGCCTAGTGTTGGGTCCGGATGATTGCACATTGTTGTCCTGGAAGAGTCTTTGAAGTATCACGAGATAGGTGGCTCCTCCCCTGGACTACAGTGCGCATGGGCATCGACTCCATCCTCAGATTGGTTTTAGCCATTGTGTCGAAGATGGAGTGTAATAGTGTAAGCGATGGCCATGCCTAAGAGTAAATACAAGAAAAGTCTGCAGCCGCTACAGGCGTCGGGGAGGAGGGCGGGCGATATGAATGTCAGCAGCCCTACATGCCAAGAACAGATGCATACTGGTAAGTAGCATATTCAGTTCGAGGCATGTGGGCTGCTGAATTCATATCTATAGCATAGAATACATAGCAGTCACTCCATTAACGGCGGCCGCCTGTGCCAGCTGCAGAAGTCTGAAATAGTGTCTTAAGAACAGCCTGCCCTACAGCTGCCTGGAGTGCACGTCTACACAGTAATGTTTAGTAAAGGTATGTGGTGTAGACCATGTGGCTGCTCTACAAATATCTTCCAAAGGGATATTACCAAGGAAAGCCATAGAGGCCCCCAACTTGAGGGTGGAGTGGGCTCTGGGGGGGGGACCGTTAAAGTGCGCTTAGCCTTGTGATAGCAAATCTGAATACACTTAACGATCCACCTGGCTATACCTGTTTTGGAAATGGGGTTGCCTTTGTGCTGGGCTGAGAAGGCAACAAAGAGCTGTTGTGTCTTTCTAAAGTCTTTGGTTCTGTAAATGTAGTACATTAACGCTCTTTTGACATCTAGGGTGTGGAGCATTCTTTCTGCTACTGTTTCAGGGTTCTGAAAGAATGCGGGCAGTTCGATGGTTTGATTAACATGAAACTGCGACACCACCTTAGGAAGAAACTTAGGGTTAGTGCGCAGCACCACCCTGTTAGAATGAATTTGGATAAATCGCTCTTGTACTGTGAGAGCCTGTAGCTCACTAACACGTCGGAGAGACGTGATGGCAATGAGAAAAGCCACTTTCCACGTTAAGAACTGAATCTCACATGAATGTAGTGGCTCAAAAGGTGGGCCCATCAATCTGGCGAGGACCACATTGAGGTTCCACACAGGAGCCGGTGGGGTCCTGGGAGGGATGACCCGCTTCAGTCCTTCTAGAAAAGCTTTAATGGCAGGCAACCTGAAAACAGAGATGCTGCCTGTTTTGAAGATAAGCCGCTATGGCGGATAAGTGTATCCGAATGGAAGCATATGCTAGATTGCATTTGTAAAGATGTAACAAATAGCAGATATTAGGAATGGATGCATCTAGCGGGTTGATATTGTGTTCGGTACAGTAAATGACAAACCGCTTCCATTTTGCTGCATAGCAAGCTCTGGTAGTGGGCTTTCTTGCCTCCCGGATGATGTCCATGCATTCAGGAGGCAGATTAAGGTAGCCAAACTCTAAGACCTCAGGAGCCAGATCGCCAGATTGAGCTGTTGCGGATCCGGATGCTGAATGTCGCCATGGTTCTGCGTCAAGAGCCTGGGCGTGAGGTGCAGCCTTTGATGCGGTACCACGGAGAGTTCTAGAAACGTGGTGTACCATGCTTGGCGTGCCCACGTTGGAGCAACCAGGATGAGAGTCATCGAGTGCTGCTTTAGCTTTCTTGCCACCAGCGGGATGAGAGGTGCTGGGGGAAAAGCGTACGCAAATTTGCCTGACCAGTTCATCCATATCGCATTGCCCTGCAACTGTGGGTGAGGGAACCTGGGGGCAAAGCTTTGGCATTTTGCGTTTTCCCTTGTGGCAAACAGGTCTATCTCTGGATGACCCCACTGCTGGAAGTACGGGCGGAGTACTGATGGATGTAACTCCCACTCGTGCATCTGGTGGCTGTACCTGCTGAGCAGATCCGCAATCTGATTGTTCCTCTGAATGGCCCACTTCCAAATGCTCTGAGCCAGATGAGACAACTGTGGAGAGTGTGTACCTCCCTGCTTCTGAATGTAGTACATGGCCGTCATGTTGTCCGTCCGGATCAACACGACCTTGTTGCACAGATGTACTTTGAAGGACTTGAGCGCCATGAAGATTGCCATCAGTTCTAGATAGTTGATGTGCATCTTCTGCTGCGTCGTCCATAGTCCCTGCACCGTGTAGTGGAGCACATGAGCCCCCCATCCCTGGAGAGATGCGTCCGTCGTCAGGGTAATCTGTGGCACAGGCTCTTGGAACGGTCGGCCCTTGCAAAGGTTGTGTGGATTCCACCAATGAAGAGAGCTGAATGCCCGACCGGTCAACAACACTAGGTCGTTCAACTGTCCTTGAGCCAGAGTCCACTGATGTGCCAAGCATTCTTGGAGCGGACGCATATGCAACCTCGCGTGCGGGACTATGAAGATGCAGGAGGCCATCATGCCTATCAACTGCATGAGCACTCGTGCTGGAAGGGAGTGTTGCGGCCTGAACTTCTGGATGAGCGACTGGATGTTGTCGATCCTCACTGAATTCGGCTGAGCCGTGGCTGCCAGAGTATCTATCGTCGCGCCCAGATACTGCCGCACATGTGCTGGCTGAAGGTGCGACTTTGGATAGTTTAGTGAGAAGCCCAGACCGTGAAGGAGATGAATGGTGTGGGACATGTCGGCGGCGCACTGCTGGGCTGACTTTGCTTGAACAAGCCAGTCGTCCAGATAAGGATAGACGTGGACGTTTTGTCTCCTGAGGTGCGCCGCCACCGTCGCCAGACATTTCGTGAACACCCTGGGGGCTGTGGACACCCCGAAAGGAAGGACCTTGAATTGGTAATGCCTGTTCTGGATGGTGAACCTGAGGTATTTGCTGTGGGAGGGATGGAGTGGGATGTGAAAGTAAGCATCCTTGAGATCCAAGGTTGCGAGGAAGTCTCCCTGATTTAACAATGGAAGAACCTGCTGCAGTGTTAGCATGTGGAAGTGTTCTGAGAGAATGTACTGGTTTAGGGGCCTCAGGTCCAGAATAGGTCTGAGGGACCAGTCCTCCTTTGGGATTAAGAAGTACAGGGAGTACACCCCTGTGCCTTCTTCCTCCACTGGCACGAGGTCTATCGCGCCTTTTGCAGCATGACAAGAACCTAATGCTGCAATAAGTGCAAATGCTCCGCTGACATAGGACGGTGCTTTGGTGGTAAGTTGGGTGGAGTGGACGTGAGCTCCAAACAATAGCTGAACTGGATAAGTTTCCTGACCCACCTGTCTGTGGTGATGGATTTCCAGACTGGCAGGAACTGCTTGAGTCTCCTCCCGACAGGTGTTGGATGGTCGGGGGGCAGTGACAGGGAGTCACTGTCTGTTGGTGGCAGAGGAACGGGAGTTGTTGCCCCTGCCTCTGGTGCTGTTGCCCAGATATCCTCTTCTACTCAGTGTACGAGGATTGCGCCCCACCTTTATTAAACTGTGTCTGCTGTGACATCTGCCCTCTGTTAACACCTCGATTGCCTGAGCGACGAAAAGTGTTTCCTCGAAACTGTTGGGATTGGAGAGCTCCCATGTGTAGGAGAGTAGGGTCTGCAATCCTATGATCACCCAGATTTTTGCTTCCCTGGTTTACGACTTTCCCTGGCTGTGGGCCTGCTAATCAGACCCACAGCCTAGCTGTTCTCTATTCCAAATTGTACCCAGGTACTGAATTGGCACTGGGCCCTCTCCAAGTCCCTGTACACAGGGCAGAGGTGCACCCAGAAGTCTCCCAGGGGCTGCAGCATGTATTATGCCACCCCTGGGCTGACTAACTAAACAGACACAACTGGCTGCTTGACAGCTGGGGCAAGGTGGTGTAATCACCCTTTGCTTTAGATATAGTATACCTATATCTAAACCTAAAATGGGCACACAGATCTCCTATCAGTCACTCCTATGGCAGGCCTTAACAATCCTGAAGGCAGAGTGCTTGGAATCGTGTGAGATGGTGCTCTGGCATGAGCTGAGCCTGTCTGCGGCTTTCGGGATCTATCCCTTAACCGTTTTCATGATAGCGTCAGATCATATACTCTTTAGTGCCTTATAATCCTCGCGGTTATGGTAACTTTGGTCTGACATTATCTAAACATGTCGTGTAAGGTGTCATACGCTTTGGAATACTACCCCCTCGCCAGTTCTGGCGACAGGGGTAGCATTCCACCCCTCTAGAGGGAGAAGACATGTTGGTAGCCTATAACCCCGGTTAAAGTTGAACATAGCCTCAGCTCCACAAAATGGATGCTGCCACCGAGACACAAGTCTGACCTCCTGCTGCTGGGAGTCCTTCCAGCGAGGAGTGCTTGGACAAAGGGTTTCCTGTCAGGGGCGGTGCTAGCACCATCCCAGACAGGGTTTTGTGTATCCCAGGTAGGCAGGGCTATAGAGGAAGGTGACTGCAAGTGGCACCCCGGTGCTCACTGTGCATATGCCGGCTCAAACCAGTTCCTGGGGCACACCAGCCCCTGAGCTGTAAGTCTCTCCTCCGGATCAAGACTGCCCAGCTCGACGAGAACCGGCTTCCCTGGCACCTCTGACCTCTACCTGCATCATCAGCCCAGCTGAGATTCGTGGGTGTGACGAGACCTCGAGGGACCGGCCATCTTCAAGACTGCACGACGCTTGCCCAGCACGACCACCGAGGGATCCTTGAGTGAGTGCTTTGGGGTTTGAGAAGCCCCGACCCTGAGCAGCTCCAGCACCGAAGTCCAGCCCCCCAGCATCCACGAGATCTGCGTGGGGCCCTTCTGCTCTTTGCTGCTCACCGCGTTGTCCAGGTCACTTGCCCGTTGGCTAGTGGCCCTTCTGACGACGAACCACGACGACAACACCGCTGGTCTGGTTGCTCCAGACTGGCCCTTGCTCCCCTCCAACAGAGGAGCACCCCGGACCCTCCTGGTCCACTCCAGACGCCATTTTGAGTCCACCGCGTGGGCTTGCATTTGCCAAGGGTTGTTGCCCCAATCCTGGGTCCAGCGACGTCGACAGCAGATACCTTCCTGGGACAGCTCGCCCCTCCATCCTGGTCGCCGACAACGCCTCCTGGTCCGAGAGACTGCAGAGCCCAGCGTCGCCCACTCACCTGGTCGAGGTGACTACGCCCGGTGCCATCCTGGTGCCCACCTAATCACTGGCTAGTGATTCAGGACTTGGTCCCCTCTGCTTACAGGTCTCCATCTTCATCGATCCAGGCTTGGATCACATCGAACATCTTCACTGGTCGCCTGCCAGCAACAACTTCTTTCAGGCTCCATAGACTGCAACGAGGATTCCCGACGTCTTTTCAGACCTATGCAGCCGCAGCCCCTGGGCTAGGTAACCTGAGCATTTCGGTGCTCCAGCATAGCTTAACTATCTAAGTGTCCAGATCCTTTTTCGTTTCAGCGCTACCTAGTCGGATTCGTCCGATAACACTAACTTTGCATTTACTAGCCTCCATAGACTTTGTTCCGCATCCCGCGTGAGAGTGCACACTCTGCACCCGATCTCCCTAGGACTCCTGCTCGTAATCTAAAGGTTCAGTAGTCTAGTCCTAGCGATCCCAAAGCCTCTGAGAATAGTTACTTACCTGCTAGTAATTCGCATTCCACTTTTGTAGTATATGGTTTTTCGTGCCCCTCGGGCATTTGTGTAAATTGTGCGACTTTCAGTATTTCTTTAAAAGTTTTGTATTGTGCTTAGCTCCCTGACTCAAAGAGTTCAGGGTAGTCTTGTTATAAATAAATATACTTTATTTTTCAGAACAACTTGTGTGGTGTCCTTTCACTTGTGTTCAAGGGGTAAATGTGATGGTAAAACAGCTGGCTTAACACGCCCTCTAGAGTTTAGCCTAAAGACTGCTCTTGTCCATGCTACTAGGATAGGTGGTCTATCAAGTTGACTTACAACCAATCATCAATAAGGGTCGTTTGGACTGATACATAGTGATCACTAGAATACTGAGCACTGCATATCAGGCCAACTTCTCACACCATGGACTTGGCAGTCTACGTATTTTTCTTGATCTTTTCCAGGGTGGTATCCACCTCTGGACCAAATAACCTGTCAGCGTTCACCGGCTGGTTAAGGATGGTAGTTTGGATTTCTGGCTTAAAACCTGAGATTCTGAGCCATGCCTGCCGTCTAAGCATTACACTGGTATTTATTGCTCTGGCGGCAGTGTCCGCAACGTCTAGGGCGCACTTAATGGAAGCGTTAGTGATGAGCTTCCCTTCTTGGATAAGCATCTCCCCTGCCTCTTTATATTGGTCTGGTAGATGTTGTAATAGGGTCTCTAGTGTGTCGTAGTGTGCCCTGTCGTAACGTGCCAAGAGCGCCTGAGTGTTTGATATACGCCAGATATTGGCCGCTTGAGCTGCTACTCTCTTTCCAGAAGCCTCCAGCACTTTCGACTCTGTCCGGGGGAGGAGCGTCACCGGTGGTCTGCGAATTCGCCCTTTTGCGGGCATTAGAAACTACCAAAGAGTCCAATGGCAACAGGCCCTTGATATAGGTAGGATCGCCAGGTGCCGCTCCATTTCTTTTCGATTCTAGGGTTGACCACCCTGGACCGTGTAGGGTCTTTAAAGATGTCCGCAGCATGTTTAAGGACCCCCTGTAGCATAGGAAGAGTCTTGACAGTCTTTTCGGCCGTTGAAAAAGTGTCAAATAGGAAGTCCACATCCACAGGGTCAGCATGTAGTTACACGTTGTGGTTCTTGGCTGCTCGTTCAATCAAGGCATTAAATGCCGCTGAATCCTCTGTGGGAGAAGTCTTAACAGTGTACAGTTGAGGGTCATGGACTGTGTGCTGATCCCCTTGGTCACCAGCCCCTATCCAGGAGTCCTGTTGCTCATCAGGCTCTGTGTGAGCTGGGAAGTTATACTCCTCGTCCAGCTCTCCTGCATCCTCTCCCTCAGAATAAGTGGGTGAGGGTGTCGCAATTCTTTGGGACTGTGGAACAAGTGGTTCGACCAAGACCATGGAATCTGGAGCAGGCCTCTTGCGCTTTAGAGGAATGGTATACGACTCCAAAGGCTGCGTTGCTGTGACTTTCCGCTTGTAAAGCGTAAGCTTTCCGGTGTCGGCATCGTTAAAATGCTCTGTCTGCACCTCCAACAAATGTTGTGGAGCCGGCTTCGATACCCCAGAGTCCTTGGGCACCGAACGGGGCGCGAAGGCCTTTGGTGCCACCTTCGGCGGCAGCGTGAAGAGGATCGGCGCCGAAGTCTTTGGCGTTGAGACAACGGGCTTTGCGGCGGAAGGTGTCTTCGGATCTGACGATGAAGCTTTGTCTCTAATTCGCTTGAGGGAGTCCGAGACCTGCTTCGTAAAGGAAGCGGACGGCTTCACACCAGGGGAAGACCCGAGCGTCGTAGACTTCTGCTTCTCGGAGCGAGGCGTCGGAGCATCCTCCTTCCGCGCGCCACGACCCCTATCCGTGTCTGTCGACGTGGCCAGCGGCGGCCTTGACCCCTGGCGTCGGTGTGCCGCCCTTCGGCCTGACGGCCTTGGTAGATGTCGGTTCGATGGTCTTCTGTGGCTTTGGTGCGACGGTCTGTCTCGGCTCCGAGCCGTCGGCCTTCTTTAGCTTCGGTTCGACCACCTTGACCACCTTCGGCACCTTGACCGGGTCGGCTACGTTCTTTGGCGCCGACCGCTTCGACACCTCGGAAGAAGACTGCGTCGATGGGGGAGCAGACGTCTTCGGTTTCGATGGCGCCTCTGCCATCTTTGTGGTAGTCGATACTGATGGTTTCGGTTTTGGCAATGGCGGCTCTGCCGATGTGTCCGTAGCCGGGCCAGAAGGCGGGGCCGTGGATGCTGGTATAGGGTCTTGGGTAAGGCCGATTGGCGATCCCTCGACCTGAGCCTTTGTTAAAGTCTGAACGGGGCATAGCTCTTCCTCTGAGCTATCTTATATGGCCCCATAGGCCTCATCGTCGTCTCCTACCTCTCTGACTTCTTTACATCGAGGCCTTCGACCTCCGCGTCATATTCGCATTCGACGTCTACCGTCTGAGGTGAAATCTGCAGTCGAACTCCCTGTCCGTCTGCTTCTTCGTCATCGAAGAGGTCCACTGGTGCCGGGGCCGACTGCCGGGCCGCCATGCGCGCCACGCGCCGAAGCCGAAGAGTCTTCGAACAAAACTTTGAACAAGCCATGCAGCTTGCTTCATTGTGGTCCGGTGACAGGCACTTGTTGCACACCGGGTGGACGTCGATGTGTGGGTACTTGGATCCGCACACGGGACACTTCTTGAACGGGCTCCGTTCCATGCCGCGTCTGAGGGTCTTGCTGCCTCGACTGGGCCTCGATAACTTAAGAGTCACGGGACTCCCTGGAAATCCAACTCGGCCGAGTTGGAGCCGAACCGGGGCACCGAACGCAAACAATACAGACGTATAGAGAAAAAGGCCTTGGGCCTCGAAGGTTTAAAGTTTATTCCGACTGGAGATAACGAAAGGACATCCGAACCCAACAGCGGAAAAAAACAATCTGAGGATGGAGTCGATGCCCATGCGCACTGTAGTCCAGGGGAGGAGCCACCTATCTCGTGATACTTCGAAGACTCTTCCAGGACAACAATGTGCAATCATCCGGACCCAACACTAGGCGGCGATCTATGCTATAGATATGAATTCAGCAGCCCACATGCCTCGAACACATATATATATACATATATACATTGACTAACGTACTCAACTGGTGCTTCTAAATATGCCCACCCCTGTGTACCGGACCTAAGCCTAATACGTGGGAAGGAGTAAGTAATTAGCAGTTTAAGTTAAGTTTGTTTTTGCCAAGAATCTAACTCAAGAATTCTCTTTAAGGGTTTAGTCAGCTCCGTACCCGGGTAATAGAAAGCAGGAGGTCTTGTATCTCTCTCTCAGGACTCGATATCCCAGTAACCCGCGAAGGTATCTGGAAACACCGGAGCTGGATTTCTCGGCAAGAGAAAAGACAGCGTCTCTTAGTGCGTCAAAAGGGAGGGCCAGCGTCCGTGGGCTCTCGCATCAGCTGGGCTCTCTGGCAAGTAGATAGCTGCTCCCAATACCACCACCGTGTGTTTGCTTAAGGCAACGTTGGTATATTTATACCTGAAAGGTGCCGGGTTTGACGTAAGGCTGGACATAAGATGTCAATAAAGAGGTCACTAAGAACTGGCCGTTCTTACAGTGCTTTACAGGAGTTCTAGGATGAAATCAAAAGAAAGCAATGGGGATTTCCCAGGTTGCTGGAGGTTTGGATTGTTTAGAGAACTCGTTGTGCTTTCTAGGGGGCCGGGGAAGTAGCCTTGCTTAATGTGACAGCATGTGCTACGACTGAATATGGATATGATTATTATGCCGTTGTATGGATATTATTGATTATAACCGGAAGAGGCCATAAAAATAGGAATATCGATTTAGGCTCCTAGATAAAAAAACAGGAGCCTTCCCTGGAAGGTGTTCTGCTAGGAGAAAGATTTATTTTGGAATTGCCCACTTCCATATGCTCTGTGCCAGGTGGGACAGCTGTGGAGAGTGTTCCTCCCGGTTTCTGGATATAGTACATTGCGGTCATGTTGTCCGTCCGGATCAACAGTCTTGCTGTACAAGTATTTCTAGAATGCTTGTAGGGCTAGGAATATTGATAGCAACTCTAGTTGGTTGATATGTAGTTTCTTTTGTTTGGTTGTCCAGAGCCCTTGTACTGTGTATTGAAGGAGATGGGCTCCCCAGCCTGTCAGTGATGCGTCCGCTGTTAGTACTAGTTGTGGAACTGTCTCTTGGAACAGGTCGCCCCTTGGAAAGATTTTGTGGGTTCCACCACTGCAGAGAGTTGTGAGCGCGACTGTCTACCAACACTAGGTCTTTTAGTTGTCCTTGAGCTTGGTTCCACTGCCGTGCTAGGCATTCTTGCAATGGATGCAGTTGAAGTCTGGCATGGGGGACAATGAATATGCCGGAGGCCATCATGCCTATGAGCTGCATGAAGACTGAAGCTGGCAGAGTGTTGTGGCTGAAATTTGCGAATGAGCATCTGCATGCTGGCTATCCTTGCTGAGTTTGGATATGCCTTTGCTACCGAGGTGTCTATAGTAGCTCCCAGATATTGTTGTGTATGGGATGGTTGTAGATGCGATTTTGGGTAGTTTATCGAGAAGCCTAGGCTGTGTAGCAGCTGAAGTGTCTGAGACGTGTGTTTCGTTCATTGTTCATACGTTTTGGCTTGAATTAGCCAATCGTCCAGGTACGGGAACACATGGATGTGTTGCCTCCTGAGATGTGCAGCTACTGTCGCTAAGCATTTTGTAAACACTCTTGGAGCGGTGGTTGCCCCGAAGGGGAGAACCTTGAATTGGTAGTGTTGACCTATTGTGAACCTGAGGTATTTCCTGTGACCCGGATGGATGGGTATGTGAAAGTACGCATCCTTGAGGTCCAGTGTTGCTAGGTAAGTCTCCTTGTTGTAGCAACGGAAGCACTTGCTGTAGTGTGATCATATGGAAGTGCTCCGACAGTATGTTTTTATTTAGGGGTCTGAGGTCCAATATTGGTCTGAGGGAACCGTCCTTCTTGGGAATAAGGAAGTATAGGGAGTATACTCCTGTCCCTTGGTGTTGGAAAGGGACTGGCTGTAGGAAGGTAGATCCCTGACTATGGTTGCCCCCAACTTTTTGCCTGGTGTTTTGCTGGTTTTCTGACTTAGTTGACCTGGGGCCCTGCTAATCAGGACCCCAGGCCCACTGCTCTCTGTTAAAATGGATTCCATGTACCCTAGGTACATATCCAATTGGCACTGGGCCCTCTCCAAGTCCCTGTACCCAGGGCTGAGGTGCACCCAGAAGTCTCCCAGGGGCTGCAGCATGTATTATGCCACCCCTGGGCTGACTAACTAAATCTGACACAACTGGCTGCACGACAGCTGGGGCAAGGTGGTGTAACCACCCCTTGCTTTAGATATAGTATTCCTATATCTAACCCTAAATGGACACACAGATCTCCTATCAGTCACTCCTATGGCAGGCCTTGACAATCCTGAAGGCAGAGTGCTTGGAATCAGGTGAGAGGGTGCTCTGGCATGAGCTGAGCCCGTCTGCGGCTTTCGGGATCTATCCCTTAGCCGTTTCCATGATATCGCATACCATATACTCTTAAGTGCATTATAATCCTCGCGGTTATATGCCAACTCTGGTATCGCTTTATCAAAACATGTCGAGTAAGGTGTCATACGAATTGGAATACTAACCCCTCGCCAATTCTGGCGACGGGGTTAGCATTCCACCCTTCTAGAGGGACACGACATGTATGTAACCTGTAACCCCGGTTAAAGTCAAACAGAGCCTTAGCTCCACAAAATGGATGCTGCCACCGAGACACAAGTCTGCCCTCCTGCTGCTGGGAGTCCTCCCAGAGCAGGAGGCAAGGACAAAGGGTTTCCTGCCAGGGGCGGTGCCAGCACCGTCCCAGACAGGATTTTGTGTATTCCAGGTAGGCAGGGCTTTAGAGGAAGGTGACTGCAAGTGGCACCCCGGTGCTCACTGTGCATAGGCCGGCTGAAACCAGTTCCAGGGGCACTCCAGCCCCTGGCCTGGGGAAAGCCCGCCAAAGGAGAGGGGTGTAACCACCCCCCTCCTGGTCCCACCCATAGGGCAGGACTTAGTCGCGTGCCAGCCCCCTTTTCCAAGATAAAGGTAGGAGCAGGCCCCCTTCCAAATTAGATCATCTTTGGAATCAAGACACGACTTTCTACGAAAGGACATCAAGATTTCTTCTTCAAGATTCTCCCTTGTGACTAAGGAGTAGTCACCCTGCATCCGCAGGCACCATCTTAAGAACGCTGCGGTCTGCTGCAAGTCCTTCCTCCGGAATCCGACTGCCCAGCTCGACGAGAACCGGCTTCCCTGGCACCTCTGACCTCTACCCACCTCTACAGCCAAGCTGAGAACCGTGGGTGTGACGAGACCTCGAGGGACCGGCCATCTTCAAGACTGCACGACTTCTTTCCAGCACGACCGCCGAGGGATCCTCTGGTGAGTGCTTTGGGGACCGAGAAGCCCCGACCCTGAGCAGCTCCAGCACCGAAGTTCAGCCTCCCAGCATCTCCACGATCTGCGTGGGGCCCTTCTGCTTTTTGCTGCTCACCGCGTTGTTTGGCTACTAGCCCGCTGGCTTGTGGCCTTCTTAACGACGCCCGACGACATCACTGCTGCTGGTCTGGTTGCTCCAGACTGGCCCTTGCTCCCTTCCAAAAGAGGAGCACCCCGGACCCTCCTGGTCCACTCCAGACGCCATTTTAGGTCCACCGCGTGGGCTTGAATTTTCCAAGACTTGTTGCCCCAATCCTGGGTCCAGCGACGTCGACAGCATCATCCATCGTGGGACAGCTCGTACCTCCATCCTGGTCGCCGACAACGCCTCCTGGTCCGTGAGACTGCAGAGCACAGCGTCGCCCACTCACCTAGTCGAGGTGACTACCATCCGGTGCCCTCCTGGTGCCCCCTGACTACTGGCTAGTAGTCACGAACTTGGTCCCCTCTGCTTTCAGGTGTCATCCATCTTCGATCCAGGCTTGGATCACTCGAACAATCTTCACGGGTCGCCTGCCAGCAACTCCTTTCCTTCAGGCTCCTGGTTCGTCAACGAAGAATCCCGACGTCTTTTCAGACCTATGCAGCTGCAGCCCCTGGGCTAGGTAACTTCGGCATTTCGGTGCCCCAGCATAGCCTCACTATCCAAGGGTCCAGATCCACTTTCGTTTTTGACCTACCTAGTCGGGTTCGCCCGAGAACACTAACTTTGTGAACACTAGCTTCCATAGGCTTTTTCCCGCCTTACGCATGAGAGTTCCCACTCTGCACGTGGTGTCCCTAGGCCTCCTGCTCCTAACCTGAGTGTTCAGTATTGTAGGCCTAGCGTTCCTAAAGCCTCTGAGAATCGTTACTACCTGCTAGTAATTCGCATTCCACTTTTAGAGTATATGGTTTTTCGTGCCCCTCGGGCATTTGTGTAAATTGTGAGACTTAAAGTATTTTTATAAGAGTTTTGTTGTGTGCTTAGCTCCCTGTCTCATAAAGAGCCAGGGTAGTCTTGTTATAAATAAATACACTGTTTATTTTCATAACAACTTGTGTGGTGTCCTTTCACTGGGTGTTCAAGGGGTAATGTGATGGTAAAACAGCTGGCTTAACACGCCCTCTAGAGTCTTAGCCTTAGACTGCTCGTATCCATGCTACTAGGATAGCTGGTCTATAAGGTTGACTTACAACCAATCAATAAGGGTTGTTTGGACTGATATATAGTGATCACTAGAATAGTGAGCACTGCACATCAGGCCAACTTCTCACACTGGCTCTATGGCCCCCTTTTCCAGCATGCATTTCACCTCTTGTTGTAGCAGGGTAATGTGTTCTTTGGACATAGGACGGTGTCTGGGTGGTATGTTTGGTGGGGTAGAAGTAAGTTCTAGGCAATAACCATATTGGATAATTTGTCTTACCCACCTGTCCCTGGTAATTGCGTTCCAGACAGGTAGGAACTGTTGGAGTCTGCCTCCGACCGGTGTTGGGTGGTCTGGCGGTAGCGTGGTAAAGTCACTGTTTTGTGGCAGTGGCAGGTTATTGCCTCCACGTCCTCTTCCCTTACTATTGTTTCCCCTGTAACCTCCTCTGTTGGAGTTTTTATTAAAGGAGCCTTGGGTGTTGCCTTTATATGTTGATGAGGTCTGTGAAGTATTGCCTCGCGTAGTTGCTCTGTATGAGGAGCGTCGAAAGGAAGCTGTGTTGCTGAAACTGTAATGCACCCATTGATTTTGCAGTTTGTGTCTTTTTCATTTTATCCAAAATGGTGTCTACTGCAGGGCCAAAAAGGAAGTCTTGGTTGACTGGCTGGTTAAGAATGCTGGACTGCACCTCGTTCTTAAATCCAGAAATACGCAGCCATGCGTGTCGTCGTAGTAAAACGCTAGTGTTAATAGACCTGGCTGCAGTGTCGGCTGTGTCAAGCACACATTTGATGGAGGAGTTTGTTATAAATTTTCCCTCCTGTATGAGATTAGCTTGGGCTTTAAAAGGTTCAGGCAGGTGTTGCATTAAGCTTTCAAGCTGATCATAGTGTGCCCTGTCGTAACGAGCTAGCAGAGCTTGTGTGTTCGCAATTCTCTAAGAATTGGAGGCTTGTGATGCTACCCTTTTCCCAGAGGCCTCTAGTACTTTGGACTCTTTATCAGGAGGAGGAGCCTGCCCTGTTTGTGAGTTGGCCCTTTTGCGTGCATTGGCCACTACTAGGGAGTCTAAGGGTAACTGACCTCTGATATACGTAGGGTCTGTAGGTGCTGCTCTATATTTCTTTTCAATCCTAGGATTGATGACGCGTGCCCTGGCTGTGTCTTTGAATAGGTCAGGTGCGTGTTTTAACACCCCCTTTAACATAGGAAGTGTTCTTACATGCTTCTCTGAGGTAGGGAAAGTGTCAAATAAGAAGTCTTCTCCGACAGGGTCATTGTGCATGTCTATGTTGTGGTACTGTGCTGTCCCATCTATCAGTTGGTTGAAGACAACAGTGTCATCAGTAGGTGACGGCTTTGTTGGGTATGAGGGGACGTCAGGAATGGGATGCGTGTCATATGGGTCAGATGGCTCTTCCCATGGTTCATTTTGGGGGTTAGGATCCTGTGGATAGTAATGCTGAGAATCTTCCCCTGTGTCACCCTCATTGTCCCCATGGTGTGAAGGAGAGTAAGGAGCAAAAGGAGAAGTAGGCATAGTGGGATAGAAAGGAACGAAGGGTCTAGAGGGAGAGGTCCCAAAGTCCTTTTTTTTCCCCCCCTGAGGAATGGGGGAAAGAATGTCTGTATCCAGTGGTCTCTTTTTCCTGCGTAGGATTGTTACTTTATCAGTGTCTGGATTAATGTACATCTTTGCCTGGTCGTCTGAGGGATCGGGATGGAAGAGGTCTTCTTCCACTGTCCGTGGTTGTGTCGTTGGCTTTTTTGGCGTAGTCTGTTTTGGATCGACTATAGCCTGTGGGTAGATATCCCCTGCTGTATCGACGACTTTTTGTGCCTTTTTCGACTCTGGCCCTTCCTCTGGGTGGGCGAGTGGTTTCGGATCGACCGGGTTTTTCGGTTCGACACGCTTCTTGTGTTCGACAGGTTTTTTCGGTTGACTGTCCTTTGCCTAGTCGATAATTACTTTTGGATCAACCAGTGTTTTTGGTGCAGCAGACTTTGGTTCGATCGCCTTGTCCGGTTGTGGTACAGGCTTCGATGGAGCCCTCTTTACGTCGGCGACCTTATTTGGATCGGCGGCCTTCGGCACAGCAGTCTTTTTTGGGTGGAGGTCATTCTTCGGCTCGGAGCCCTTTGGCTGTGTGGGCTTCTTTGGCTCGACGGCCTTTTTATGTTTGGCGCCTTTAGGCTCGACGGCCTTCTTTGGATCGGCGTACTTTGGCTAGACTGCCTTCTTCGGCTCTACGCCTTTAGGCTGTACGGCCTTTTTCGGTTCGATGCCCTTCTTGTGTTCGGGAACCTTCTTAGGGGTCACGTTACTTGGCCCTGGGGTCTGAAGGCTTTATCTTTGGTTTTGGAGCCGAGCCGGAAGGCGGGGCTGGCGAATGTTTCTTCGGATCTTGGCTAAGGCCTTTTGGCGATGCCTCGACCGGAGCCTTCGGTAACGGGCAAATCGGTGTTGGTGGTTATGTACTCACGATTTGCCCCGGTGGGATCTCGTCGTCTGAGTAGTCCTCGACGGTGACTATCTCTAGGTCCGAATCTGGAGCTTCCGGTAGTTCTTGGTCATCGAAGATGTGGTCTGGTTCCAGTGCCTGTCGCTGCATCTCTTGCCTAGCGGCCCGTCGAATCCGGATGGTTTTTTTCTAACAGAATTGGGCACAGGCTGGGCAGGTTTCTTCTTTATGGTCTGGTGAGAGGCACTTGTTGCATACTGAGTGTTTGTCAGTATGGGGGAACTTTGAGTGGCATTGTGGGCACCGTTTGAACGGGCTTCTTTCCATCGGCAGCAGGCCCATGTGGCGTTGAAAAGGTCCAACGGCCCGCGTCGACGACCGGTTCGAGATGGAAAGTTTGATCGAGTTAATAAGTACCGAGCGAGAACAATACCGTCAAAGTCGAAAGCCTTTAGGAAGTTTTGTTTTCGATTCCGAAGTTGGAGCATAGGAATAACATCCGAACCCAATGGCGGAAAAAAACAATCTGAAGATGCCCATGCGCACTCTAGTCCAGGGGAGGAGTCACCTATCTCGTGATACTTCAAAGACTCTTCCAGGACAACAAAGTGCAATCATCCGGACCCAAAACTAGGCGGCGATCTATGTACAGATATGAATTCAGCAGCCCACATGCCTCGAACATCCTCTTCCAGGGGGTCTGAATGGAGTTGAACCCCATTATATTGTGCAGCTCCATCAGTTGCACTATCCCTATTTTGTCGTCTGGAGGGGTATAAGTTTGGCTACATAGGGGTACATCTGGGACATTATAATCTTCCCAAAAGTCACGAGGTGGAATATAGTGGGTGTCATCAGTATCTGTATCATGATGTGGTGGGTCTAGGTCTTCATCGCCACCTCCTAAATCCTCATCGTCATCTTGTGTTGTAAGTGATAGAGGAGGTATTGGAGAGAGTGCTGGAGAACATATAAAGGCTGGAAGCTGTGGAGGTGGTGAAAATGCCTCATAGGTGAGGTGGCAGTCTTTTTCTTTGGGGGCATCTCATGTGTTTATAAGGTGTCCAATTTCCTTTTTTTAGGAGGTATAGGGGAGACTTGCCCAGTAATGGGGTCAATATGTAGTATCTTTTGCTTAGGATCCGGTGGATCTGGGTGGAAAAGTTCCTTGGATGTAGTGTCTTTTTTCGGCGCAGAGGATTTATGTTCAGAGTGTTTTGGCGCATCTTCCTTAACTTTAAGAGGAGCTTGTGTCCTTTTGCTTAGGTGAAGTTTTTTACTCAGAAGATTTGGGCAGTCTTTTTTGGATCCAAAGTTTTGGATTGAGTTTGCTTCGGTGCTGAAGTTTCGTGTATTTTGGGTTTTGGTGGCGAAGGGTCTTGAGTCGACGGTACCATTTGGCTTAGGTTTCAGTGCCGAAGAGGGTTTTTTGGCACTGTGATGTGGTTGGCTCGATCCCGAGCTACTTAAAGGCATAGTGGGCTTCAGAGCCGGAGGCGGGGCTTCTGAAGCAATATCACAGTGTCGACCCAGACCAGAAGGTGGAGGTGTTACCGGAGCCTTGTGTTTTTTCGGGGCTGGGGTGTTTACGTCCATACTCAGTTCGTTGACCTGGAGTAATCGACTGGTCTTCTGAGTCTGTTTCGTCGGCTTCAGAGACGGTGGCTTGTTCATCTCCGGTTCATCGGGGCCTGCCTCGAAGAAGTCCTCCGGCGCCAAGACTTTTGATCTGGACATTCCATGACGTTGAGCCTGGCTATCACATAGACTTCTTGGATCTGAAAGAATCACAGGCTTGGCAGCGTTGACTCGTGTTCTGGAGAGAGACAAAGGTGGCAGACCTCGTGGAAATCACAGTGTGGTAATTTAGCCCCACACTTGCATTTTTTTAAATGGAGTCCTTTACATTTGCTGGTTGATGACGCTGATCGGCCTAACGGCCCACGTCGAAGACCGGACTTGAAAATCTCTTTGGGAAGGAGAGGTGTCGAGAGATCGCGATCGAAACACCGTCGAGCAGTGAGCTTTGCGCATCGAAGGGGAATCGAAACTACACCGATCTGGAGTGCAGCAAATTATATCAGAACCCGATGGCAGTAAAAAACTATCTGGAGATGGAGTCCATGCCAATGCGCACTACTAACCAAAGGAGTCACCTATCTCGTGACTACAAAGACTTGAGCAAAAATAAAGTGCAAACATCTGAGCCCAACACCAGAAGGCGATCTATGCAAAATTGTGCAATGTACAGCTCATATGCCTCGAACATATATTTAAGAGCAACAAAGAGTCCATTCACCCAACACCCAAATACTACTTACTTTCCACCTCGGAGTGATCCAGCCTCCAAAAATGATCATTACCCCTCTTCGCCATCTAACTAGATTTTTTTCCTGTCCATGGCCCCTTCAAACAATCATTTTTATAACCAAACTCCCGAGTTTTACAGTGACAAATGTCTCGGGATTGAAAAATACACATTGGTACTTTACAAAAGTCATCTTTCAAGACAAAACGCAGAGCTCACCTTTATAGAAGCACTTGCAAATCTGGATAGCTGCTTGATATGCTGACCTTTCTTTCCAATGATCGCACCCACTGCCTGTGCTGGTATAAAAAGATGCACCGTTTCTTGTTCTGGGGACTGATCAAGAACAGCATGTTAGGAACAAAAAAAAATTACATTCAAGCTCTGAGCATAGTATAATGGCTATGGCACCACTTTGTGGTTGTAAGCTTTCAACATTAAAGTAGTATTACACTTCAATTTATAATCAACCCCTCTACCATGCTCAAATGCATTCGAGATATGAAGTCTAACTGCATACAATACAGATGTTAGCATATTTTCAGCTATAGGAAAGTAATGAAGGATAGGATAGAAGTATTTTAACGTAAACTAAATGTAACTGTGCCACAAGATGCATCTTTATTCAAAAGCATTAGCAATATATACACTTTCACAAAAGGATGAAAACGTAACTGGTGAGGATAAATAGAAAAAGGGGCGAAGAATTCAATTCATGGGAGGGAAGAGTAAGAAAACTGCCTCAGAAAGAGAGGAGACTTCATACGGTCGGAGTTACATGAGCACATAGTCTCTTCGCTTTTTTTTTACATGAATGCTGACGAATTGGGATTACACCCCAAGGCAGATATGTGCCACAGAAACCCTTTGACGTAGTCCTCATCTTTGGATTCTTTTTCTTACTTTTGGTTATGCGACTTCAAGTGTGATAGTCTGTTTACTTTGTAAATATACCTCTATTGGTTGTGGTTGGTGGATAGCATGTAAATAAAGAAAATTCTAAAAGCTGCTAAAAACTAGTTACCTAGTTGAAACGATAGTTTTGCAGCGTGAACTCTTCTAGATTCACATACTATGCATATATCCTGCCATCTAGTGGTTTGAGTTGGAAAGTGCTACTTTTTTGTCCTTTCTTTTCTTCCAATGGGTGTGTGTGAGGCCATATCCTTCTGGGTTCTGCTACCACCCCCTTTGAGTGCTAGCTTCCAGATGATTTTTTCCCGCCATGGAGATCGGAGGTGCCTTGCAGACTGAAGAGAAAATCGATGCAAGAAGGGAAGCCCACCAGAGGGAAGATAGGTGAAATGAAGGAAAATTGCATTAGGGGGTAATCTTGAGCAAAGCAGCTTTTTTGACGCAGCTCAGATTACTCCTCATGCAATAGGGCAAGTACACATTCCCTGCCTTTTTTTTTTAAACTCTAGGTATCTGGAAAATGATACAGAAAATAATTTTTTTTACAGCCTGAATCTTTTCTGAGTTCACATGCTCTGCATTGATTATATAGCGGTATTTTGTCCTGTTAGGAGGCAGAGTCCTTTAGAGTGTGTGTTTACAAATTAGGATTTTAGCACTCACTTCTGCTGGGTGACCACACTAATGCTTTGTGAAAGTGTGTAATGACCCCTTTGAGGCACCTGCATGGATATTTAGTGCCATGCTTCCTAGGAAGGAGAGTTGCTCCCTTCTTCCTTATTTTGTGTGCCTATGGTCTTTCGTTGTGTTGCTCCTGCTGTATTGTCACAGTATTGTATGGCCTGTACTATCCAGCTTGCAATAGCTTTCATGACAGGGGAGCCTTTCCTTGCGTGAGTGAAGGATACAAAGAATGGTTCTTTTTCCCTGATGGATTTTGTCTTTTCTCGGTAGTACATTATTACTCTTCGTACATCCAGTGCGTGAAAGGCCTTCTCTGCCAGAGTGCTTTCGGATGCTGGAAAAAGGTCAATAAGCGAACGGTCTTGTTACCACCTTTGGTAGGAACCTTGGATTTGTTCTCATCAACACTTTGTCCATTTCGATTTTAAGATATGGTTCTTGAGTAGTGACAGCATGGATCTTGCCAACTCTTCTCCGTGGGGTTATGGTGATTAAAACAGCTGTTATTAGAGTTCAGAACTTGAGTGGGTGCGTTTTGCAATGGTTCGAGAAAGGATGCCATTGAGTAAGTGCTATATTTAGGTTCCAGATGGTCATGGGAGTTCTTGGGGGCATTGCCTTTTATGCTTCCTTTAGGAACCTGTATCACTGGGTGCGTGAAGAAACTTCTCCCAGTTACCCCTCTCGTGTATGCAACAATGGCTGCTGGGTGGACCTTGACTGGGGAGTAATTGCCACTTATCCAGGAAGTGGGTCAAGTATCTGATCAGAATGGAATCTTGTGCCCAGTCTCTGCAGTCTCCTTCCTGCTTGCACTAGTGTAAGAATCTCTTACGCTTTTAACATCTTTGTCAGCCGCCTTGCTTCTAACAAAATTTCCATTGCTTTCTTCAGTAGGTTATGGTGACCAAATGCTATGTCTCCAGGAGTCATGCTGACAAACTGATGTGTGGTTCCAGGTGTCATACTTCACCTTCCTGTATTGTCAACAGGTCCTGATGGATTGGAAGGTTTATGAACTATCAGAGAACCAGGTCTGTTGAGTCTATTGTGGGCCTATCAGGATGACCGTGATGAGTTGCCTGCACTTGTGCATTACCACTGGAATTATTGGGAGAAAGCGTAGGCAAATCTCCCTGACCGTTTTATCAACAGGGCATTCCCTAGTGATATCGGATGGTAAAATATGGATGCAAAAAGCTAGCATTTCGCATTCCTGTCGGTCTACCTGTGGTGCTCCCCATCTCTGAAAGAATTACCTGTACTTCTTGCTTTAGTTCCCACTAGTGTGGTGTTTGCTTACTGAGCCTGTCCGCTTCTATATTTGGCTCTCCAGGTAGATGTATCACTATCGACATCCTGTTCACCATCACCCATCTCCACATCTTAGGCTTAATTTTGATGGCGGGTGCAACTTTGCTCTACTTGAAAAAAGGGAAAAACAATGTTGTATTTGGACTAGTAGGCTCCTTCCCATTAGAAGTTTGTTAAGCTTTTAGTGCTAGGAAGAGTCTTCAGCTTCAACACATTTATGCACTGTATGGCTGCTTTAGAGGTCCATTGACCTCTGATATTTAGTTTTTGCATGTGAGCTCCCCATCCTGTGTGATGGTCACCGGGGGACCTGGTGGTTTGAATGACTTTCCCACCATGAGGCTCTGTAGGTTCCATCACTTCATTACCTTCTGAACTTTGGAACAGCCACTAGATTGTCACAACTCCCGGTTGTCTGATCATTGTTGTAGCCATTCTTGGTCTGGTCTGGTGTGTAACCTTGTGTGTGGTAATAGGGAAAGCAGGATGCCATCCTACCCATCATTTTCCCCCAATGTCAGAGTTTGTCCCTTGTGGGAGAGGAGATTGCTCTATCAACGCCTTGAACCTCTTCTCCACGCCACTAATAGGGATCTAGTCTCAATTTAGGACAGCTGCCAAAAAAAAACCAGAAGATTTCTTAGTTGAGAACTCCAGTTTGTGTTCCTTTTTTGTTGATGTTGTCCTTGCATTGGTTGAACGCCCTTGGCTTTAACAGGCAGTTGTCCAGATATCAGCAGATTGTATTCCCCTATGGCTGAGGCGGGCTGCCACCAAGGCTAAGTATTTTGTAAATACCAGCGGTGCAGATTTCATCCCAAAAGTGAAGATGGTAACTTGGTGTATTTTGTACACCATGAACCTTAGAAATTGTCTAGGTTTCTGGTACATTGGTATGAGGAGGTAAGACTCCTTGGGGTCTATGGCTAGCATGTAGCCCCCTTCCCTATAAGGGTAATAAAATCTTGAAGGGATGAAATATTAAATTGGGTTTGTTGACTTTTCCAGTGTTGTTAGAGGGAGTACTGGTATTTGGGTCTTGTCTGGTTTTGGAACTAGGAAATAATTTGAGTAGACCCTACGAGTCACTTGTAGTACTAATTCTATAGTTTGTTTGCTTTCCAGGACTTATGCTTCCTGTCGTATAAGTTACTTACCTTCGATAACAATGTATCTGGTAGAGACAATTCTAGACGCAGATTCCTTAACGTAGAATTATCCCCAGGCGTGAGACTGGATCCGGAAAATTTCTCTTTTCCCAAGCATCTCTGCACGCCGGTACCGATTGTCTCCGCCCAGACGTCATCTACAGGCGTGATGTAAGTGAGGTCGCATTAGCCCCACCACGGCGCGACATCAGTTTTCTTCGGAGAACTTTTCCGCGCCACAACGCAGAGCCATCACAAACAAAACTGCGAGAATATGGGAAGAGTGTGTGAAACAGCACATAAACAGAAAGGAAAGAAGCGAATGGAGGGGGAACAGCCCATTCGGTAAAGTGCCAGGCACTGTGGCATCAAAAGTCATAAAAAGGGAAGAGCAGAGCACAGCCACTGCAAGTAACCCTGCAAGCAATTACAATATTCTCCCTGGAGACAGACAAAAGCCTGCAACCAAGGTCCATTAACAGTGAAGGACAGAAGAGTAACAATGTACCCAACTCCCAAGGAGAGTTGCGCCACCTGAAAGGAGCCAATACAGAGGCTCAGTCAAGGGACCCCAACGCAGAGGACTGCACATGAGTCAAACTCCAAACCAGTAAAAAGTGTAAAATATGAGAAGGCCCCACACTGGAAACACCAGAGTGCAGGAATGCAGGAGCCCCAATGAACCTACCAGTCAAGGACCAAAATGAGGGAAAGGATGCAAACCCACCAAACAAGCATCCCGCTAGGGAGGGGTGAAAGAGGACACGTGCAGAAGACTAAACACCCAGAGGCAGGAGAGTGCGGAAGAGCAAGCTAATGGCCCTCGCAGAACGGGGAGGAAGGGCAGGTCATGAAGGAATCTGCGGCTAGAATCGTCTCTACCAGATACATCGTTACCAAAGGTAAGTAACTTGTACATCTGAGAGACTACTAGCTGCAGATTACTTAACGTAGAATAGATACCCTAGCCATACCCACAGGGATCTGAGAGAGGACCTCACTAGCCTGGACATAACAGAAGGCCCCATAGGGTACGAGTCTGACAAACAGGGCGAGGAGCCTTGCCCCCCAGGCAGGGGGAACCCCCTACAGTCAGAACACCACCGTTCCCAAGGGGGATGCGGGAGAAGAAAGAGGAGGAAGCCCGTTCGCACTCCGCAGAGGAAACAGGGACAAGGCAAGAGGCTGATGCACCCCACGCCTATATCAGGCAACAAAAACCACCACCCAGGGACAAGGCACGGAAGAGGAAGAATATCAACCTAGAGACCCCAAGGAGACGAGGTAGAAAGATGGCAAGTCCCCCTCCCCCCCCCGGAACACACCCGTGAAGAGGGCAGCAGACCCTACCACAGCTAGAAGTCAATAGACCAGACAGAACAGCGCCCACAGCAAGAAAGCAGGCAGAAAGAGCAGCCCAGGGACACCCAGGAAGACCGGGCAGAAACAAAGGAACAGAAATCCATCCCAGCCCCCAAGACAGAGCCAGAAGGCAAAGAAGGCCCCGGACACCTCAGGAAGGGGGCTGCACACACAAAACAAAAAGACGTGGAACCAGAGCCATGACGCCAGGCCGCAGAGCAGACCAGCGCAGCGACCCCAGAGAAGGACACCCTGGGTGCCGCCAAAAGCATTCCAACCACCTAGAAGGGAATTGCACCTGCCGCCACGGAGAGCAGAGACCCGAAGGCGACCACAGCTTCCAAGCATAGAGAAAGCTATATAACAGCTACCACTAGCCCACCTAGGGTATGTTCAGTCCAAGACATGGGAACCCTCTTAGGAAGAAACATCCGCAGCAGAGGACAACAGAAAGATCTGCGGAAAAAAACCTCCTGCAGAAGGCTTGTCAAGCAGCCAAGAAGAAACAGCCAGAAGGCCTAATCTGAGGGCCAACCTGGGGTAGATAACCCAAAGGGAAAAAAAACAGTCAAAAGGGCAGGCCAACAGAGCCACAGTCCAAACAAAAGAGGACTCGCAGGCACATGAATCACACAGATAACAGGAGGAGGAGGAGGAGGTCCTGCTAAGCACCTCCGGCTGGCCGAGTTTGCTGGGGCGTGGAACAAAGGAGTGCCATCGAAGGGACCACCAGCCGTTCCTGAAAATTTTCTAGGAACACACTGTCCCGAAGCCAAGCATGGCGGGAGGAGGAGGTCGAGCCAAGCACCTCCGGATGGCCGAGTCTGCCAGGGCGTGGAACAAAAAAGTGCCATCGAAGGGACCACCAGCCGTTCTTGAACATTTTCTAGGAACACACTGTCCCAAAGCCAAGCATGGCAGCGAAGGGCAACAGAGGAAGTCATGGCCCGACCAAGCACCTCTGAGATGTCCAGAGAGGAGTCAAGAATAAACGCCGCCAGCTCTATGCCATCTAACACATGGTTCCGCAAATCAACACCAGCACCTTCCAGAGCAGCTGCAGATCCAAGGGACTCCGCAGAGTCACACAAGCAAGAGGTGGCCCTAGCCAACAAACAGTGTTAAAGGGGCTGCAGAGCCGCACTGGTAAAAGCAAACATATTGCACCCCCAACAGTCCAGGCAGCAGGCCTCCTGTGATGGCGGAGCCAACAGTGAAAGAGGGAAAGGCAGTCCGCAAAAGGGGCCCACTAGCAGAGGGGTGGAGGGAAAGACACACCGGGTCCCATGGTCCTGGAAGGTGCAGGTCCAGAAGGTGTTGTGGCATAGGATCCCCCGTGGCGGGGCACCCCCAAGGCGGGGCACCCCAAGTCCCAATCGGAGAATAACGGAGCAAACCCTCAAAGGGAAGCAGCAACTCCCTCCCACCGAGCCCTGGTGAAGAACCTCCAAAAGGTGATCTGCGGGGAAAGGAGCAGCCGGATCACCCATGCGCAAAATTCCCACAGCCGTGTAAATCGCGCGAGCGAAGGCCGCACCCGCAGGGCCCTGCGGTGGGGAAAGCAGTTCCTCGGTTGGTGACAGCTGAAAGCTAAGGAGACCATCCCCTAAGCCAAGTGGGGAAGGGCCAGGTCCGGAAGGGAGACCGAGGCGCCGAGGAGTGGGGGACCTGTGGTTCCTCTGGAGAAAACCACAGCCACGGTGAGGGTGAGGAGCCGGCCTTTAATGAAGTCGGGGAAAAAAGCCACGATGCGGCGGCCCGTCTCCGGCGAGGAAGACACCAGCAGGCGTCCACCCTCCAGGGAAGAGGGAACGTCCGAAGAAGAGTCCACATCCTCCAAGCCTGGATCCGAACCTGTCGGCACAGGGGCCAGAGCTGCCCGCGACGCTGCGGAACGCCCCACATCGCGCAAGGGATCCGCTGACATGCCAAGAGGGGGGAGGAGGAGCCAGCGAGGCCTGCAAAGCCGCCGCATATGCCTCCATCTGGGCTCTCGACGCTCCGTCACCGGGAAACGGTGGATAGGACGACGACACGCGGGGCCGCATCACCTGGGGAGAGTCCACGCCCTCAACAGGCCGGAAACCAGCCCTCTGGGACAAACAGACACTTGCCGACAGGGGAGATGCTCTTGCGGCACAGAAGAGGAATGAGGGCAACGAAGACTGCTGCTTCGAAAACCTTCCGCAGACGCCGATTGAGGTGACGAAGTCGACCTGGACATGCGAGCCAAGAGAAGTTTTATCTGGCACTCCCGACGCGACTTCGGCTTCAACCGTTGGGACGCCTCACAGTCAGTGGAGCCGTGACCTTCCCCCAAACACCGGGGTGGGGCTTATGTGACCTCGCTGACGTCACACCCGCAGACGTCAGGGCAGAGTCACGCGGTCGCAGTCGCAAGCACTACCTCGCTTGTGCTGCGAACGTACAACGGCCGACGTGGACCGGCCCATTCTGCGGAACCGCCGCGAAAAAACGGCCGCGGCTAAATTGTTAACACCTATGCAATAACGATGTATTATAACTAAAGCTTCGGGTTTTCCATTTTTACTAATTTGTACAGATAAATACAGCCCGAAAATTTTTTCCTGTATTTTTATTTTTAAAAGTGGGAAAATGCAGAAAATTGTGCTTTTTGTGAGCGACTCTTCTTGCCCCTCAAGAATTCCAGACCAAATGCTAAGCAAAAAGACACCATTGGAATTTAAAAATAAACTGCATTCCATTAAATACGATATGTTAACATACATTTGTATATAATGTTAATTACCCGTCGTAGTTTTGTTGTATTTGCCCGATTAATTTGTAAAACGCAACAATTCACAAAAGTATGAGTGCATGTTGATCAGTTAAATAAATGAGGAAATATATAACATTTTACATCTCAATATGTTTTCTAAACAAAATAAATATGGATCAATACCAATAAAATGCCAAAAAATAAATATGGATTAATAGTCAGAAATGCTTAAATAACTAAAAACCATAAAACCGAGAGCCCCAATTATAACGAAATGGTTACTTACCAGGAGAAGTAGTTTTGCATCTTGAAGGGTTTTCTGGATTCACATGAGCATTATTCCATCATTTAGTGGTTGGGTCTGCCCTTTTATTGCTGGGCATAGTCTGTAGCTATCTGATGCTACAAGTTCTTCCTAGGAAGTCAGGCATGTGCCTCAAAGGCCCTTATGCATGGTCGCTAGCAAATTATTTTACCCCCCCTTGGCAACTTTGATGCACAGGAAGCCAAATAAAAGTGTTGCATAATCTTTCCCCGCTTTGTTGCACCTCATTTTTTTATTGGGGAGGTGGAGGGTCGCATGTGAATCAATAAAACTAAGCTGCAAATGCAATACTACTGTAAGCATCCATTTCCTTTTGCATCATGAATCTTTTCTTGGAATCACAGGATCTGCATCGATTATGTAGCGGTATCCCTAGTCACTACTGGTAGTGGTGTAAAAAAAAAAAACTGAGGTTGAGCTGGTGTAAAAGGTAGGAATTTGAGCTTGTGAATAGATGTGGCAGTACTGTTTGGCCCACTCAGACTCCTTGTTCGCTTGCATGCGCATACAATGGTGTTTGGTGAAGGTGCCATTTGGCCACCATACATATATGGTGTGAACAATGGTTGCTCCTTTCTTCCTTGTGGAGTGCTCTTCCCAAGCACACCTTCTGTTTTGTAGCCTAACTGGATTGATTGCACCATGCAATGGTGCTCTTCTGTCACTTCTTAACCCTTCCCTAAGTCTGCAAAGGATATGAAAAACTTGCGTGCCCCTTTCTGACCTCCCTTGTCCGTTCTGAGAAAAACATCAGAACTCTGTGCACAACTATCATATGCAGCACCCTTTCAGCCTGCATCTTTGGTTGCTGTAAGAAAGCCGGCAGATGAAGTGTTTGGTGCACATGTAACTGTGATATGACTTTGGGGAGGAACCAATAGTTTACCTGTCGTGTAGTTTTGCAGCTTGAAGAATTTTCTGGATTCACATGCTGTGCATTATTCCGCCAACTAGTGGTTGGGTCCGGAATTGTATTTCCTTTTTTTTTGCTGGTGGGAGTTAACAAACAACCAGTTGGTGTCCTCCTGTGACATAGACTGGCTTCTTCTGGAAGCTTCCACCTTTGGTCGCGATCTTCATATTCTTATTTTCTGCCATTGGATCTGGATCGATACTTAAAGAGCTCCAGAGATTGGAGAGAAGAATTGATAAAAAATAAGGAAAAACCTCTGCGTAAATGCGGTACAACATTTCAACTTTCAGGACTTCAATCCAAATGACCAGAGTCCGACGAAAGGTGAAAATGCAACTCTTCGACGAACAGAGAATGCACATGCAGGGGGCGCCCTGGGGAGGAAATGTGGGTTTGTCGGCATGACTACCTGTCCATCTGTATTTCAAGGTAGGATTTCTGGGTGGTCAGTGCTTGCAGCTTGCTCACCCTGACGTGATTGCAATTTGGAAGGTGGTTGTCAAAGTTAGGGCAGTAGCTCCGCCTTGTTTATCGATTCAAAGGGTGCCTTCGTACATTGTCAATACCAGACAGTCTCCACAGGCAGAGTGGACTTGGGTGGAGCTATTCATTTGGCTTCCTCTAGGAATTAAGTGTTACTGTAAAGAGGCTTCACCCTATGTGTCTCCTTGTGTAGGTTATTATTTCTGCCAACTGTACCTTCACTGAGGTATATGCTAGCATGTTATCTAGCAGTTATGAGAGTTGTCTTATCACTGTGGTGTCCTCTATTCTTTTATGACATTTTTGCACCACAGAACATATCTGCCATTTTGCAATTCCTTGTGCTGGTCTTTCTACCCTATTTGAGAATGGCCATGGACCGTTTAGTAAGGTTTAAGTGTAAGAACTCAATTTCCTCAGGATCCAGGTCTCTCGGCTCAAGCTGCTCGCTTCTGGGCATTAGATCTTCCGTCCCTGCATAGAGTGGCAGTTGTGAGCTTCTGGTAACTTTTTACAATACCTCAAGCTACTTCCACCAGGTCCGAGAACCAAGCTTGAATTGACCACAGTGGGGCAATTAGGATCAATGTCCTATTTGACATCTTGCGCTTGCTTATCACTAGAGCTATGAGGGGAATTGGTGGAAAGTTGTTTGCAAATTTCCTTGACCAATCAACAGGGTATTTCCCTGGGATCAACGTTGTGGGCCCCCGGGACGCAAAGTCTATGCATTTTGCATTGACATGGTAGTGAACAGATCAATGTCTTAGGTACCCAAAGGTGGGAAACATCTTGGAGCTCTAGCTTGTTCAGTTCCCATTTGTGTGAGGTGGATGCTTGGCTGCTTAGCATGTCTGCCTCTCTATACTCTACAACTGCCAGGTGTATCTTTATTAGTGTTTCTCTCTAAATGGCCTATGGACAGCACATGCAACCTGGTTACTGCTTGTTTAGGTAGAACAAAAGTATGTGTTGTCTGTGTGGATTAGTACCGTTCTGCCCTGTACCTGCGTCTAAAAGACCTTAAGGACCAGGAAGATCGTCTTCAGCTCCAGGACATGTATGTGCTGGATAGCTTCCTAACCTTCCATAGTCCTATGATTTTTAGTTCCTTCATGTGCGCTCCCCATCCTGTGTGGACGCATCTATGGTGATTGTCCCTGTTGGAGCCGGTTGTGTGATAGATTTGCTTCCATTGTGTTATCCACATGTGCTCACCAGGTCATCTCCTCCTGCTCGCTTTGTGTTGCAACCAACCACTATTTCTGGATCCATTTTTGTAGTGGTCTTGTGTAGTCTTGAATATGGGATGGGTGGGATGCATGCAGCAATCATGCCCATCATTTCTCCCACAGCTCTCACTGTTGGAGACTGGCTCCTTTAGTGGAGGCAAGGTTCCTCTCTTAATCTCTCAATGCTTGAAACACTCCTTGTTTCTTTCTTTGGATGGTACTGTTTCTATGGCTTCTTTGTGGAGGAGTTCTTGAGCTTTCTGAGTAGCGCTAGTTCTTTTGCTGAGTACGTTTTTCTTTTCGGTTTCCTCTTTGGTTGTCTTTTCCAGTTCTATGCAGTAACCGAACTGTATGATGTTCAGTATCCATTTGTCTGTTATTTTCTTCCATTCCTGGAAGAAGTGTTTTAGTCTGCCTCCTACTGGTGTTACATGTTTGTTGAGCTTTTGTCCGTGTGACTTTTTTGCTGACTTTGTGCCCCTCCCCTAGAGGTGTTGTGTGGGTGGGCACGGTTGGTGGTGGGGAGTCACTTTGAAGTGGGTTGCTGCCCCCCCCTTTCTTATTTGCCCTCGTCCATTCTCCCTCCCACAAAAGGACTGGCCCCGAGGCTGGTATTGCCAGGTTTGTTTTTGCTGGCCCTGTTGTGCTTGGTTGTCGCCCTGGTAGCCCTGCTGGGATCTCTGATGTGACGTTCCCGGCTGGTTTCCCCTCTTCCGTTTGGCCTCCGTGTCGGTGTGCCTCTCCTCATTCCTCTGAATTGCAAGGCCCCCCATGGACCTTGCAGTTTCATTTTCCTTTTTGAGTTGGGTTCAGTATGTTATTCTGTACTTCCGGCTAGAAGCCTGATATTCTCAGCCAGGCATGCCTTCTCTCTGTGACCCCGATCATCATGAGCCTGCTCAACGTGATTGCCGCAACCAGGGTTGATTTCAGGAATGAGTTGGCTATATTCTTGCCTTCCTCCACCAGGTGTGTTGCCCTCTGTTGGTATTGCTCGGGGAGGTGTTTGAGCAGTTGTCCGACCTCCTCCCAATGCTGGTACGTATGCCTGTTGAGGAGGGCATTATAGTTGGCAATGCGCCAGTGTACTGCTGCATTCCTCTATTTTCATTCGTGAGGTCTATCCTCTTACTCTTTGTCAGGTGATAGGCCTGAGTTTGTGGGAACGTTGGCCCTTTTTTTGGCAGTTGCTGCAATGGTGGTCTTGTTCCTGGATGTATTCTCCAAACATTTTCGGTAGATTTCAGTTTTTTCCTTTTCTCCAAAAACTTTGGAACCTCACAGTGACGATCCAGACCCAACGGCGGACAAAAGAAACTGAAGATGACGCCCAAAGGTGGGAGCTTCCGCAGGAAGCGTGCCGACATCGCAGGAAGTACAACAGAAGGTGGGACTTCGACGTCCACCTGGGCTACAAAAAAAAAAAAAAAAAAGAAAGAAAAAGACTACGATTCCAGACCCAACCACTAGACCGCGGAATAATGCACAGCATAGTGAATCCAGAAAGATTCACACTGCAAAACGAATAGTTTTCTTACCTGTCGGTGTAGTTTTGCAGCTTGAAGATCTTTCTGGATTCACTATGCTGTGCATTATTCCGCGGTCTTGTGGTTGGGTCCGGATTCGTAGTCTTTTCTTTGTTTTTTTTTTTTTTTTTCTCTTTGCCCAGGTGGGCGTCGGCGTCACACCCCCTTTGGGTGTATTTCCGGTGACGTCGGCATGCTTCCTGCGGAAGCTCCCACTCTTGGGCGCCATCTTCGGGTTCTTTTTTTCCGTGTTTCTTTCGTTTCCGAAGTAATGGCAATGTTCTTCTTAGTTTGTATTTACCGCTTTGTATTTTCAAAGTCTATTCTTTAGTTAACCACCTCTTCTCTCTCCAGCCTCATCTTTCTGGCGGAGGTGGGTGGGTTCGCTAGTGAATCCAGAAAGATCTTCAAGCTGCAAAACTACACCGACAGGTAAGAAAACTATTCGTTTTGCAGCGTGAATCTTTCTGGATTCACTATGCTGTGCATAGATTTTGTAGCGGTTTCTCATCTCTGTGGCGGCTGGGTGGAAGATGAGCGTTGGGTGTTGAATATGTGCTGTAGCACCTTCTGTCCCACTTGAGCTTCCTTGTTCATTTGTATGTCCACACAGTAGTGCTTCGTGAACGTGTGCACCGAAGCCCATGTTGCCGCCAGGCATATGTCCTCTATGGGTGTGTTAGCCAGGAGGGCTATTGTAGCGCCCTTCTTCCTGGTGGAGTGGGCACGTGTCCCCTCAGCCAGTTCCTGTCCTGCCCGTTTGTGGCAGAGTTGGATTGTTTGTGCGATCCATCGTGCAATGGTCCTTTTGGTTACTGCTTTGCCCATGAAGCTGTTTGCGAAGGACACAAAAAACTGTTTCGTTTTCCTGTGCCCCTTTGTCCTTTCAATGTAGTGCATGACTGCCCTTCTGGCGTCCAGGGTGTGCAGAGCTCTCTCTGCGCTGGTTGTGGGTTTTTGGAAAAAACTCGGTATCTGTATAGACTGGTTCATGTGAAAATTGGATACCACCTTCGGCATGAAGTGTGGGTCAGTCCTCATCACAACTCTATCGTTGTGTATTTGTATGTATGGTTCTTGTAGCGTCAGCGCTTGAAGCTCGCTTACTCTGCGTAAGGACGTTATCGCAACCAGGAAGGCTGTTTTCATAGTTAGCATCTTTAGGGAGGCCTTGTGAAGTGGTTCAAAGGGCTCTTTCATGAGTTCCGTTAGGACTGTGTTCAAGTTCCATGCAGGTGGCGGCACCCGCTTGGGTGGTGCGATCCTTTTCGCTCCTTCTAGGAATCTCTTCACCACCTGTGATGTGAAGAAGCTCCTGCACGTTTCTCCCCTTGTGTAGGCTACTATCGCTGCCAAGTGAACTCTTAACGAGGATGAGCTAAGGTTCTTCTCCAGTAAGTGCGTCAGGTACCTTAGCACTGTGGAGTCCCTCTTCATCTTATTGTGGAGTCTTTCCTGTCTGCACCATATTGTGAATCTTTTCCATTTCGCAACGTAGCACTTTCGAGTGCTGGGCCTTCGTGCCTCCCGAAGTACCCTCAGGGTGCTTTCTGGTAGTCTCAAATGTGCGAACTCTATGTCCTCAGGAGCCACGCTACTAGGCTCATGCTCTCTGGCTCTGGATGCAGTACCTCTCCGTTCTGCATGGACAGTAGATCTTTCCTCCTGCTGAATCTGTGGGGTGCACACTGTGTCATCTCCATGATCTGCGAGTACCAGGTCTGCCTCGCCCACTGCGGTGCGACCAGTATCAGTGTCATGTTGCTCGCTCTGCACTTGCTCAGTACTCTGTGCATCAGTGGTATCGGGGGAAAGGCGTAGGCAAATGTCCTTGACCAATCTATCCATAGGGCATTCCCCAGTGTCCCCTCCTCGGGCTGCCTGGATGCGAAGTTTTGGCATTTTGCATTCTGGCGTGTGGCAAACAGGTCCACCGATGGTGTCCCCCACCTGTCGAACAGGTATCTTGTCTCCTGAGCATTGAGCTCCCACTCGTGGGATGCCGATGTCTGCCTGCTGAGCCAATCGGCTTGTATGTTGTCCTTCCCTGGTAGGTGTATGGCTAGCAGGTCTATCTTGAGAGGGATGGCCCATCTCCATATCTCCTGCGCCAGCGTTGAAAGCGGTGCGGACTGTGTGCCCCCCTGCTTGTTGATGTAGAACATCGCAGTGGTGTTGTCTGTTTGTATCAATACCCTGTGCTTGTACAGTCTTGTTTGAAAGGCCTTCAGTGCAAGGAAGATTGTCTTCAATTCTAAGTAATTGATGTGCTTTGTGGCATCCGTCGGCGTCCACAGTCCCCTCACCTTGAGCTCCTCCATGTGAGCGCCCCATCCCTTCAGGGATGCGTCTGTGGTGATGGTCACTGTTGGCGTTGGGGGCGTTAGAGGCTTTCCCCTTGCTATGTTCTCCATGGTCCACCATGTCATCTCCTTCTGCACTGCGTGCGTTACAACCACTAGATCCTCCCAACTGCCTGTAGCTTGTGACCATTGCTCCTGTAGCCATTCTTGAATGGGTCTCATGTGGAGTCGTACATTCGGTACCAGGTGGATGCATGATGCCATCATCCCCATGATCTTGCTCGCCGTCCTCACTGTCCGAGCTTGTCCCTTCCGGTAGAGGCGAGTTTCCTTCACCAGCGCCCTCGCCCTCTTCTCGCTGGGGAACACCTTGCCCTGTAAGGTGTTGATCTGTGCTCCCAGGAAGATCTTCACTTGTTCCGGCTCCATTGATGATTTCTTCCAATGGATGGAGAACCCCAGGTTTATGAGCGTGCTGGTCACTGTATGTGCGTGCAGCTTGCATTTCTGGTATGAGTTTGCTTTCACCAGCCAGTCGTCCAGGTAAGGGTATACATGTATTCCCTGCCTTCTTAGGTGCGCTGCGACTGCTGCGAGGCACTTTGTGAAAACTCTTGGTGCCGATTTTAGACCGAAGGCCAGTGTCGTGAACTGGTAGTGGCTTTCTCCGACGGTGAACCTGAGCATGTGCTTGTGCTTCCTGTTCATTGGGATGTGCAGGTATGCGTCTTTGAGGTCTATAGTGACCATGAAGTCCCCGGTCTGCAACTGTGGGAGCACCTCTTGCAGGGAGGTCATTTTGAATTTTTGCGTTCTTATGAATTTGTTCACGAACCGTAAATCGAGAATGGGCCTCATTGTCTCGTCTACTTTTGGTACCAGGAAGTATGTTGAGTATACTCCTGTGTTTCTTTCCTTGAAGGGTACCCTTTCTATGGCCTGCTTCTGCAGGAGTTCTTTTGCTTCTTCCTGAAGGCACTGCAGCTGCTTGCTTGCTAGCGGCTTTCTACTTGGTTTTCTGTTTGTTGGCCTCGCCTCCAACTCTATGCAGTATCCGAATTGGATAATGTTGAGGATCCATTTGTCTGATGTGATTCCTCTCCACTCCTGGAGGTGGAATCTTAATCTTCCTCCCACTGGTGTCCTGTGGTCGTAGGTGTCTAGTTTGTCTTGACCCATCTGTACGTGCTGCCCCCTGGGATCTTTTTTGTGGGTGGGCACACGGATTTTTTTGAAGTCACTTGGAGGTGGGCTGCTGGCCCCCTCTTCTATTTTGTCCCCGTCCATTTCTCCCTCGAAAGGACTGGCCTCTTTGTTGGTACTGCCAGGGCTGTTTCTGATGGCCCTGCTGACCCTGCGAGTCTGCCTGGTGCGTTTGCTGGAAAGCCTGGTGTGATGTACCTGGCTGGTTTCCGCCTCTCCCGCCGGGCCTCCGTGACGGGGTGCCCCTCTTGTTCCCTCTGAACTGCAATGCTCCCATGGATCTTGCTGTTTCGTTATCCTTCTTAAGTTGGCTGAGTTGCTCATCAACTGTTTGTCCGAAAAGCGTACTGCCGTTGAATGGTGTGTTCAGGATGCTGTGTTGCACCTCCGGTTTGAAACCGGATATCCTGAGCCAGGCGTGTCTCCTTTCCGTGACGCCCATCATCATGAGCCTGCTGGCGGTGTCTGCCCCATCCAGGGCCGTCTTAAGGCAAGAATTTGCAGCATTCTTCCCCTCTTCAATTAGCTTTTCGGCTTTCTGCTTGGCATCCTGGGGCAAGTCCTTCACCAACTGCCCCAGTCCCTCCATGATTTGGTACATGTGTCTGTTTACCAGGGCGTTGGAATTAGCCATGCGCCAGTGGGTCGCGGCATTCCGTTCGATCCTTCTGCCCACCAGATCCATCCTTTTGCTCTCTTTATCCGGTGGCGGGCCCGAGGTAGTGGGTACGTTAGCCCTCCTCCTTGCTGTGGCCGTGATAATGGAGTCTGCGGAGACCGTGCCCTGAATGTAGGCCGGGTCCTTTGCGGCATGCTTGTACTTCTTCTCAGTTCTGGGAGTTACTGCCTTGCATGTTGCGGGCTCCCTGAAAGCTTCCTTCCCCTGAGCCAAGACGCTCTCGAGCATCGGGAGGAACTGGCTCCTCGTTTGTGTTGGGAGCAATGTTTCCAGAAGGAAGTCTGCTTTCTGCTTCTCTTCGTCGAGCTTGAGCTTGAAAGCTGCTGCGGCAGATTGTATCACCGCGTTGTAGGCCCCGATGTCGTCCGGCGGCGAGGGCCTCGAGGGGTAGGTGTCGACCACCTCCTTCGGGCTGTCGGTGTCGACATCGATGTAATCTACCTCCTGAAGGTCATAGGGCGCCGACTCTGTGTCTGTCCTGCCCTCATCTTCCTCCCCATAGCTGTAGCTCTCGTGGGGATTCTCGTACTCCTCCTGGTCGTCGAACACCTCGACGTCCTGGTCTTGCTCGGTGACTTCGGCGACCTCTTCTTCTTCCTCCTCGACCGCCTCCAGCACTGGTGGCTTGGTCTTGTGAGGGATCGTGAAGGCCTTCATCCTTGCGTCGAAATCTTTTTTCCGCTGCATGAAGTTCTCCATTTCTGCCTCGAGGCGCCTTCTTTTCTTTTCCATCTCGGCCGCGTGTTCCGCGTCGGATGGTTCCGCCGCTCTCTTCGACGGATGGCTCGTCGCCGTGCCTCTCGGAGTCGAAGTTTTCGACGTCGAACCGGATATCGGGTCTCTGGTCGTCGTCGACAGTTTCGGGTCTTTCTCCCTCGTCGATCGATCCTTTTCGGGGACGATTTTCGACGTCTTCTGCTGATCAGCAGCTCTCGGCGCCGGGGACTCCTTCTCTGAGGATCCGCTGGGCCTGGGAGTAGTCGCGGACGCCGCCTTTTTTGGCGTCGGCGCTTTCGGGGTCTTGCCCTCGATTTTTCGAGACTCAGAGTCTCTCGGGTTCTTGGGGGCCGAAGAGTCTCCTACCTTGTCAGAAGTCTTCGTGTAATCGGTCTCTACGACCGTGTAGCTGTCGTCTTCGGCGGCAGCGTTGTCTTCTTCCTCGGAGGACATCCCCAGCTCGTAGAGCGACGGGGTCGGGGCCTTCCCCTGCAGGGCGGCGTGTGCTACCCTCTGCCTCTCTCTCACACGAAGGGTCTTCGGGGTGAAGGCGGAACAGGCGTTGCAGTCTCCGCTTTCGTGGTCCACCGGTAGGCAAAGGTTGCATACCGGGTGCTGGTCCTTCTGCGCGTACTTGTGGTGGCAGTTACGGCAGAACTTGAACGGCGTGTTGTCCATCCTCGAGCGTCCAGGGCCTCTCTGGTCGCGTGTTCGTCGACGGTCGTCGAAGATCTGGATGGAAAACGCCTTATCTTTGCTTGTCTTTCGTCGGTGAAGTCCCCTGGAGTCTTCAGATGACTTCTCCTCGTCTTTTCTGTATTTTCTTTCTTCTTTCTCCAAAAATGTCTGGAGCCCAAACGGGAACGATCCAGACCCGACCGCGGAAAAAAAGAATCTGAAGATGGCGCCCAAGAGTGGGAGCTTCCGCAGGAAGCATGCCGACGTCACCGGAAATACACCCAAAGGGGGTGTGACGCCGACGCCCACCTGGGCAAAGAGAAAAAAAAAAAAAAAAACAAAGAAAAGACTACGAATCCGGACCCAACCACAAGACCGCGGAATAATGCACAGCATAGTGAATCCAGAAAGATTCACGCTGCAAAACTACATTATCAAAGTCAATCAATGCTTGAACAGAAATGTTGGTGAGATCAAAATTGTGGGACAGATATGGAAACATTTGTTGCATCACAGAAAACAGAAGCAGGATTTACACGACAAACTGGTCTATCAAAGTGTAGGTAAGAGTCAAGCTTAATGCCCAGGAGTAAGCAGAAGTAGAATGATTGACCATAGATGTGAGCCAAAACCTACTGTCAGTCTGGTTGCGGTTTAGAAATAAGCAGAATATCAGTTTGGGGAGTTGAATTTAAGAAACCCCTTCACCCACAAGCAGGCAGGTATCTTCCAGTGCGCAAAGTAGCAGGTTATGGTCTTCATTACCAGAGTATCATCATAATAGATTTATTGAGTAATTACCAAAGGCTGAGATTAATTCAAGCATTCCATCGATAACTTTGTGTGCTACGGGTATGCCCAGACGTGGATCCCGTGCACAGCGCCATTAGTTTAAGCTATACCGGACTAATGAGTCCTAAAAAGTGCAAAACCGATTCAGTTCAGGGAGGACATGGCCTGGCAGTTTGGGCTGGACTGTTCAGCTTTCACCCTTCTTCAGTGTGATTTGCGTATGGCTGGGTCCAAATTGAAGCGGCATGGTGTGCAAAATAACGATGGCATGGGACACGGCCCGAGTAATTACCTAAGTCTGAGATTAATTCAAGCTTTCCAACCATCACTTTTTTGACTGCTTCAGTGCAAATTAAATATTACAGCACAATCACTTGCAGGAATGACTGAGGCTGTTAATGTGCAGCAAACTCAGTGTCCTTGTTGCTTTACAAAGAAACTATTCCCAATATGGTTTCTCTCCTCATACTTGGAAAGTAGTATGTAACTTACTGTATAGGTGTTGCAATGTTAAGTGATCAATACTTTTGGGCTTGCCGGAGTTACATTTTAAATACACATACTAGAATATTCAGATTTGACACCCATTTTACCATTGTTGTCTCATCTTAAGTCTACCTACTTGGTATTCAGATATGCTTTGAATAAATATATTTTGTGATTAGACTGACATTCCCAGGACCACCCACAGACAATTTAAGGTTTACATATGACGGAGTTTCATTCCTGAAACTCATTTCACACTGAAAAGGATTGCCTATAAAAATAAGCAATGATATATACAACAGTATCAGCAACAACCTAAACGACCGCTACAAACTGATGACTTGATAATTATGAAAACACTGGTTTTAGGTCTGTCCAGCAGCACGCTAAGCAGAATACATACCATCATGGAGCTGTAGGGGGCAGCACCAGGAACACCACCTGGGGAAGGAGGCATCCCTCCAGAGGAGCCAGGGAAGAGGCCAACAGCAGCCAGATTGAGGCCAGGAATAAGGTGAGACTGCAACTGTAAAGGAAAAAGACTGCCATTGACTGGTAAGGTTTAAAGATGGGATATATAGATATATATAGATAAATATATACTCAAGAATGTGGTTGCGCAGTCAAATACAATTTTTTTCATCATTCATAATACCCAATACTCCAGCAATAAGTTAATTCATTCATTTTGAAAAATGTTCAATTGGGAATATTTTAATATAATTTCTGCTTCGTATATATGGTTAGGGAGTATACACAAGTGAGAAAGAAGCCTATTCACAAAAGTACATGGGCTATTAATGGGGAAGGAGGGTGGTGTGGCATTCGCAGCAGAGTAAGAAAACTCTATACATCTCTCTAGTTGGGCTACGGACCACATGTGTCATCAACAGAACAAGTTAGTTACATTCAGTCTTTTTGAGTTGTGCAGCTCTGCGTCAACTTCCCTCCACAACAGAACACAAAAGTGAAGCCACATAAGCGCCACCCATGCACAACGACGTCCGTTGATTTCTATGCTGTTTATGCCATCAGATGCAGAGAACATCAGCACATTAGCACGACCAGTGTAGAGAACTCTAGAATGGGACCTTTTTAAATGGTTCGCTGAATGGAAAGGTTGGGGCATACATCTGAATTTAAAAAAGGAGGAATTTAAACCCAAATGGTCGACAACGTCCACAAAAAATAAAAGCGCAAGACTTTCCGGACGAAACCACTAGATGGTGAAACAATGTACAGCATGTGAATAAAGGAATGATTCAGGCTACAAAACTTTGAATGGATACTTTTAACTGCAGATTTCATGTGTGAATAGATAAAGTAACTCAATTCGCCCCAATGCATCATGGCAAATGCAGTGCATGATAACATTTACTAAAGTGACAGTCTTTAGTTTTTCAACTCTGTGGTTCACCCAGTGATGTGCATCTCTAGACCTGTGTTTCAAGATAGTTGTCCTGCTTCAGTACAGAGCAACACATTGTTTGAGGTGCTGGAAACGCTGCCCATAGTCTTCTCAGGCCTCTGCACCGCTCACTGAGCACAGGTGCACCATCCAGAGCTCGTCATCCCATTAGCTCAAAGGAGTCCTTTCGACCAAAGAGGGCGATAGGATGCGAGTCAGTGTTCTCAGAACCTCCTTCAGATATCAAAGTAGTACCTCCCTAGGTGGCAAGGTCTGAACTGGCTCATACCAAAAGTCCTGCAATACTGAGCAGGCAAATTGCAGACCAGGTTGTGGAGGCAGCAGTGCTTGGTTTGTGTGAATCGAAGCCCACATGGCTGCCAAACACAGGTCTAAGCTAACCGCAGTAGTTCCTTTGGCCATGGTGGAATGGGTCTACAAACTTTCTTTGTACTGCTTTTTCACTAGCAAATAGCAGATCTCTATTCAGAGAACAAGCCATTAGGTGAAGGTCAGTGTTTGCACAGCTTTGCCAGTCTTTACTCCCTTCTCTTAGGATCCATATAATGAGCATCTTCCTCAGTGGTATCAGGTGGCGCAAAGAATGCCAGCAGTGTGATGACCAAGCCCACATGTAAGGGAAAAACAAGGTTTTGGAGGACTGCAGCTTCCTTTCTTCCAAACTAAGTTCTCAGGAAAAGGGTGGGGGACTTCTACAGAGCCTGAAGTTTCTGTAAACACCAAGCCGATGTCAAGGCGATGAGAAAGACTACGTTCTGAAGACACAAGGGAAAACTGTGCAACAGCTCAAACAGGGTGCAAATCAAGATAGGCGGAAACAATGCTGACAAAGTCCTTAACTATTACCCAGTCATTCTTGGGCTAGGGACAGAACAAACAACATTTGACAACTTAGCTAGGATGGGGTCAATTTGTCAGGTGTCGTACCAATCCACCAATCTTTCCCAATGGCAGGCATATACTGATTTTGGGGAAGGATGCCTCACTGCCAAGAGGAGGTCACGGACCTTTGTATGAAGGTCGAATGTGGTCAACTTTCGTAACTCAATCTCCAAGCATGGAGATGCAAAGTATGCAGGCCCAGGCTCAACACCCTGCCTTACTACTGGGACAGGTCCTCTTGAAGCAGCAGCTTGTTTGGAGAACAGACGTTCATGCCCAGGAGTTCGTTACCATGCTCCTAGTCAAATCAGGAACCACTAGGAGGACTGTGGCCCAATTGTTCCTGATCTTCAGAATTCAAGACAGGAAAGGCAAAGTCGAGAAAGTATACAGGAGTCCTGACCTCCACTCTCAGAGCATGCGTTGCTTTGGAAACTCTAGCGTGCAGTACTCACATTGTGCGTTCTCGGTAGTGGCACATCGATCTAGGCGGGTTGTCCACACTGGAAGAAGGCCTGTGCCACCACCAGATGCAACTGCCCTTCATAATACACTAAGGGCTACGGTCTGTCCGTCCTGGTTTTTAAAGATCCTGCCAGGTGGTTGAACACTAGAGAAATCACTCTGTAGTCCAGCCTCCTGGCCCATGGCCATGACCCTACCTTGCATATTGCAGTACTATTTGGTAGTGTTGTCTGCGTATCTACACCAGTATTCTTTTGAAGGTGGGCAGGAACGTCTTTAACGCCAAGCGAATTACCATAAACTCATAACAAGTTGATGGTGTCTGGTATCCGCCAAAGAGCAGAGGTCTCGGATCTCCACCTCTCCCAGATAATCTTCTGTAGGAAGCTGGCTCTATTTACTATACCAAAGAAAAATAGTGTTCACAGACTCCAGTAAAAGTAGATAATACCTTACTCTGTTTGTGGTAGTGTCGGCAAGCAGTAAGACTTTCATCAGGGGGTAGTGTTAACCATGTATTGTACACACTCTGGCAAGAAATGTCATACACTGAAATGCTGAACTCGGACCAATTGTTTGTATCAAATATCTTGGTTGTATTTTATTTGTAGAAACCAGCAGGCTTGTAGAGGTAAATAGGATTGTACTTTTCCTGACAGGAAGATCAACAAGCAAACTGGATACAAATGACTTGTTACAGGTGTGTTCAAAAATTCAATTACATTTGACATTACTTTTCAGATTACTTTTTATACTCCGTATGATATGCCTAGATATCACACTGTTATAAGAAGACAAGTGCTGACCATACAAGAAACTTCTAATTTCTCCTCATTTGGAGTGACAAATCTACTTGAGTCTAAAATTTGTCTGGTATTTTATTTATACCCTTTTTTTTTCAGGAATTAGAAAATTGATTTGTTCGAAAAAGACATACCACATATATTACACATAAATCAACATATACTTCATCACAATACTATCAAATCCAAACAACAATACATGAATGACAACATATATATACATTAGCACTACGGTTTGTGCTACAACAACAATATTCATGATTTGCACTATCTTTTTTAGGAGTGAAGTATATTCACAAAAAGGAAGAATCAAATGGAGACAAAAAATATCAATGTCAAACAATATTGGATGAAACTGAAAGAATTAATCAAAATTTCAGTCATTAAAGCATTCAGTTATTCCTAGCTGTTCCAATGCTGGTCTCCAATGGGCCGACGCGTTTCGAACTCGCTATTTAAATTCGCGTGTTCTCATCAGGGCTTTTCACTTTTTCCTTCATAGGTTCTCGCAGTTACGTAGGGTTCAATTTATGTGTGCGGAGGTCCCTGTCGCAGTTTAGCTTTATCGGTGTTTGTCAAGTCCAATCTTTTCTTTAAACGTGGAGTTTAATAAGTCCGTGATCCCGCTTTTTATCAGGGGCGCCCATGTGGGTCCTGTTTGCCTGCCTGCTATCGCCGCTCGGCGTTGTCCCTGCTGGCTTCTGATTGCAGAATTTGTTCGTTTATTTAATGTGGGCGCTCTGTTCCCTAGTCTCAGCTGCTCTCTGCTGCTCTGGGCTTCACTTCCCCTTCGCAGTCGATCTGCCAAGTGGTTGTGATGGCCTGCCAGCCATGGATGAAATATCAGGTTTTACCTCTAAAAGTGGCTGCGGGATGCCAAGGAAACTAAAGTGGTTCTGCAGTTGCAGTCACTAGAGTGGTGGGGCACTGAGCTGTACATTGTCCCCGCTATCCTCATGGTCTGAGCTGCAACCAACAACAAAAGACCAGTAGAGTCTGATGTGCCGGGTGAGGGGGTTGGAGCTAACTGACAGGGAGCCCTCTACCTTCGATACAAAGCTTGAAACTGCTGATAGAATTGCCTTGTCGGAGCAGCCAGGACCAAGTAACGTCCTGAGACTTTGCCCTTTAAAGCGTTCCAAGGCTGTTCAATACCCAAAAACAAAATTACCGTCAAAAGCCATGTCCATTGAAGGTGCTTTTACTGCTTCGGAAACACCTGTGGACCTACTCCAGACATGGCGTTGGAGAACCACTATGGTGCCCATGGTTAGTTCTCCGGCGGCCAGTTGTGTCCAGCCCAGAGCGTATCACAAACTTGGCAGCATTGCAGCCACCCTGAAAGAGCCTGCATGAATGGCACACAAAGGACCTGCTTAACAGCTGGTAAAACTGGAGCAACCAAATCCCAAATGGCATCGGATAACGAGCAAAGAGACAGTTGTCGTTTACCCATCTTCGAGCAAGGCTTGTGAAAGAGAAAAGAATTTTCTACAAAATTATCAGTTTGACTGGTCGGGAGGAATGTTAGGAAAAAGCATTTAGAGTGCCCCTTCTGATGAACACTTGAACCACCATGTTCTCCGGAGAGGGGTGCTGTTAGGAAGGTGGGATCACCAGCCAGAGGGCGATGGGTAACTTGTCTTTCAACAGGCAGCACTCATTAGGGTATCAAACGTGCCTCACTGAATGGTTACTGTGGCTCAGTGAAAGCTGGCCAGGTTGCAAAAATGGTCAAAATTTTTTTTATTTCCATGGTTGTAATTATAGGTTAAATACTTCAGTTGGCCATTGCATCACAACAGCGAAAGGGGCACTTTCCACTGTAAGCTATCCAGGGGAGACACAAAGCCAGTTTTGGGCAGTTATTCCAATAGCATCTTGCAGCTCTTAACTTCCACCTCATATTAGGGAACATATTTGTCCCGGTCGCTATGGTTCTCAGTCTGCGCGAAATAACTTCTGTGAAGTCATGGCCCTACCATGTGGTAAGGGCAAGGAGTCAAGGGAACTGCCACGGGGTTTTGCGCAAGTTGCAACTTAGGTCGTGAAGGAACCAGTTTGAAGTCTCAATACCTTGGAGCAAGGTAGCTAGAGGGGCAAACTGATATCACCATTTTTTTTTTATTTGGTGTAAAACTGTACTGCACAAAGGATCATTTTCAAGTAATTTACCAGATTCCTGCGGTCCCTCCTGCCCCGGTCCATCCCGGCTGTGTGCCGTTGTGTGGAGGGCTTGGACGAGGCAGGCGTAGGGCAGGGCTGCAACGCAACACTTCCGGGGTGGGAGGCAGAGAAGGAGCCTCACACACGCTCCCTACAAAACAGTGTGTAGGCGGACACATGCGGCGGGGGTGCTGCTGGTGCGTCAAAGGCAAGTCAATTTGCGCCCGACCGCACCCGAACGTGCCCATGGGACAGGACCCATGATCTCTTAGATCTACAGGACAGAATTATGTACTCCAGAGAAGAGTTACTCAGACTATCACTGGCAAAAACACAAACATCTGATCCTCGTACTACTAAGATCGCTGGACGTTCTATTCCTGACCGAAACCTGGCTCACCGAGAACTCCACTCCGGATGTATTGGATGCAACTCCAAGCGAGTACAGGCTAGTAAGACAAGATAGAGAAGGACAAATAGGGGGCGGCATTGCTATAATTCATAAACCCACAATAAAATGTGAGATGAAGCAAGCAGACAGAGCACTTTTTCGGGCGGTTAGTAATGAATATGCTACTTACCAGTATGCATCTGTTCTTGGCATGTAGGGCTGCTGACATTCATATCTGTAGCATAGATCGCCGCCTAGTGTTGGGTCCGGATGATTGCACATTGTTGTCCTGGAAGAGTCTTCGAAGTATCACGAGATAGGTGGCTCCTCCCCTGGACTACAGTGCGCATGGGCATTGACTCCATCCCCAGATTGTTTTCAGCCAATGTGGCAAAGATGGAGTGTAACAGTGTGAGCGATGGCCATGCTAGGAGAAAGTGTAAGTTCTGCAGCCGCTACAGGCGCCGGGGAGGAGGGCGGGCGATATGAATGTCAGCAGCCCTACATGCCAAGAACAGATGCATACTGGTAAGTAGCATATTCAGTTCGAGGCATGTGGGCTGCTGAACTCATATCTGTAGCATAGAATATATAGCAGTCCCTCCATTCGCGGCGGCCGCCTGTGCCAGCTGCCGACGTCTGAAAAAGTGTTTTTAGAACAGCCTGCCCTACAGCTGCCTGCTGCTTGGAGTGCACATCTACACAGTAGTGTTTAGTAAATGTGTGTGGGGTAGACCATGTGGCTGCTCTACAAATGTCTTCCAAAGGGATATTTCCGAGGAAAGCCATGGAGGCCCCCAACTTACGGGTGGAGTGGGCTCTAGGGGGGACCGTTAAAGTGCACTTAGCTTTTTGATAGCAAATTTGAATACATTTAACGATCCACCTGGCTATACCTGCTTTGGAAATGGGGTTGCCTTTGTGTTGGGCAGAAAAGGCAACAACGTTGTTTCGTCTTCCTAAAATCTTTAGTTCTATCAATGTAAAGTAAAAAGTAAAGTCCACATTTGTAAAGCGCACAATCACCCGTAAGGGTCTCTAGGCGCTGGGGGGCCGTCGGGAAGATTAAGCGAGCTATTGCCCAGAGTCACATGGTGCTGGGCTAACCTGCCGCCGGAAGCGGGGATCGAACCGTGGTCCCCAGATTCCAGCGTCAGTCATGTAGTACATTAAAGCTTGTTTGACGTCCAGAGTGTGGAGCATTCTTTCAGCCACGGTCTCTGGATTTTGGGAGAAGACGGGCAGTTCAATAGTTTGGTTAACATGGAACTGTGAAACCACCTTAGGAAGAAATTTAGGGTTAGTGCGCAGCACCACCCGGTTGGAGTGAATTTGTATGAATGGCTCTTGTACAGTGAGTGCTTGGAGCTCACTAACACGTCGCAGTGACGTAATGGCTATTAGGAAAGCCACTTTCCATGTTAAGAACTGAATCTCGCATGAATGTAGAGGCTCAAAAGGTGGACCCATCAGTCGGGTGAGTACCACATTAAGATTCAACTCAGGAGCAGGAGGGGTCCTGGGAGGAATGACACACTTGAGCCCTTCTAAAAAAGCTTTAATGGCAGGTACTCGGAAAAGGGAGAGATGCTGCCGGTTTTGGAGATAAGCTGCAATGGCGGATAAATGTATCCGAATGGAAGTAATGCCAGATTGCATTTGTAAAGATGCAACAGATCACAAATGATGTTGTGCGTGGACGCGCCAGGCGGGTCAATGTTGTGTTCCACGCAATAAATGACAAACCGCTTCCATTTTGCTGCGTAGCATGCTCTGGTGGTGGGCTTTCTTGCCTCCCGTATGATATCCATGCAGTCAGGAGGCAAGTTGAGGTAGCCAAACTAAGACCTCAGGAGCCAGATCGCCAGGTTGAGCTGTTGCGGATCTGGGTGCTGAATGTCGCCATGGCTCTGCAGCAAAAGTCTGGGTGTGAGGTGCAGCCGTTGATGCGGTACCACGGAAAGTTCTAGAAACGTGGTGTACCATGGTTGGCGGGCGCGCGTTGGAGCAACCAGGATGAGCGTCATCGAGTGTTGCTTTAGCTTTCGTGCCACCAGCGGTATTAGAGGTGCTGGGGGGAAAGCGTACGCAAATTTGCCTGACCAGTTCACCCATATCGCATTGCCCTGCGACTGTGGGTGCGGGAACCTGGCGGCAAAGCTTTGGCATTTGGCGTTTTCCCTTGTGGCGAACAGGTCCATCTCTGGATGACCCCACTGCTGGAAGTACGGGTGGAGCACTGATGGATGTATCTCCCACTCGTGCATCTGGTGGCTGTACCTCCTGAGCAGATCCGCCATCACATTTTCCTTGCCTGGGAGGTGTTCCGCCATGAGGAAGATGTTCCTCTGAATAATAATAATCCACATTTGTAAAGCGCACAATCACCCGTAAGGGTCTCTAGGCGCTGGGGGCCGTCGGGAAGATTAAGCGAGCTATTGCCCAGAGTCATATGGTGCTGGGCTAACGTGCCGCCGGGGATCGAACCCTGATCCCCAGATTCCAGCGTCAGTCGCCCTGGCCGCGGCGCCACACCTCTCCCCTGGCCCACTTCCCCATGCTCTGAGCCAGATGAGACAACTGTGGAGAGTGTGTACCTCCCTGCTTCTGAATGTAGTACATGGCTGTCATGTTGTCCGTCCGGATCAACACGACTGTTGCACAGATGTACCTTGAATGCCTTCATCGCCAGGAAGATTGCCATTAGCTCCAAGTGGTTGATGTGCAGCTTCCTTTGCTGTGTTGTCCATAGTCCCTGCACTGTGTAGTGGATGAGCTCCCCAACCCTGTAGAGAAGCGTCCGTTGTTAGGATGATTTGTGGAACAGGCTCTTGGAACGGTCAGCCTTTGCAAAGGTTGTGTGGATTCCACCAATGCAGAGGTGTATGCCCGACCGGTCACCAACGCTAGGTCTTTTAACTGTCCGTGAGCCTGATTCCACTGACGTGCCAAGCACTCTTGAAGCGGACGCATATGTAGTCTCGCGTGCGGGACTATGAAGATGCAGGAGGCCATCATGCCTATCAACTGCATGAACACTCGTGCTGGAAGCGAGTGTTGCGGTCTGAATTTCTGGATCAGCGACAATGCTGTTGATCCTCACAGAATTTGGCTGAGCTGTGGCTGCCAGAGTATCTATTGTCGCGCCCAGATACTGCCGCACATGGGCTGGCTGAAGGTGAGACTTTGGATAATTCAGCGAGAAACCCAGATTGTGAAGAAGGTGAATGGTGTGGGACAGGTTGGCAGCGCACTGCTGGGCTGACTTTGCTTGGACAAGCCAGTCGTCCAGATAAGGGTAGACGTGAACGTTTTGTCTCCTGAGGTGCGCTGCCACTGTCGCCAGGCATTTCGTGAACACCCTGGGCGCTGTGGTCACTCCGAAAGGGAGGACCTTGAATTGGTAATGCTGATTCTGAATGGTGAATCGGAGGTATTTTCTGTGTGACGGATGTAGCGGAATGTGAAAATATGCATCTTTTAGATCTAATGTTGCGAGGAAATCCCCTTGATTGAGCAACGGAAGAACCTGCTGCAGCGTGAGCATATGAAAGTGTTCTGAGAGAATGTACTGGTTCAGGGGCCTGAGGTCCAGAATGGGTCGCAGGGACACGTCCTTCTTTGGGATTAAGAAGTACAGGGAGTACACTCCTGTGCCTCTTTGTTCCACTGGTACGATCTTGATTGCCCCTTTTTGCAGCACGACGAGTACTTCTTGCTGCAATAAGTGCAAATGCTCTGTTGACATAGGAAGGTGCCTTGGTGGGATGTTGGGTGGAGTGGACGTTAACTCCAGACAATAACCGTACTGAATAAGTTTTCTGACCCACCTGTCTGTGGTGATGGATTTCCAGACTGGCAGGAACTGTTGGAGTCTCCCCCCGACAGGTGTGGTATGGTCGGGGGGCAGTGACAAGGCGTCACTGTTTGTTGGCAGCGGAGGATCGGGAGTTGTTGTTTCCACGACCTCTGCTCTTGGTGCGGTTGCCTCGATAGCCGCCTCTACTCTGCTTGTTGTAAGAGGTTTGTGCACCACCTTTCGTGTACTGCGTTTGCTGGGGCCTCTGGAAACACCTCTGTTGCTTGAGCGACGAAAAGTACTACCCCTGAACTGCTGGGACTGGAGAGCCCCCATGGACTTCGCAGTCTCGGTGTCTTTCTTTATTTTTTCCAGGGTGGTATCCACCTCAGGTCCAAATAAGTGATCAGGGTTTACAGGCTGATTGAGGATGGTGGTTTGGATCTCTGGTTTGAACCCGGAGATTCTGTCAGGGGGAGGAGCATCACCAGTAGTTTGTGAATTCGCCCTCTTTCGGGCATTAGAAACAACGAGAGAGTCCAACGGCAACTGGCCCTTGATGTATGTAGGGTCGCCAGGTGCCGGCCGATATTTCTTTTCAATTCTGGGGTTTATAACCCTGGCACGTGTGGGCTCTTTAAAGATGTCCGCAGCATGTTTCAAAACCCCCTTCAGCATTGGCAGAGTCTTGACAGTCTTTTCAGATGTGGAAAAGGTATCAAACAGAAAATCCACTTCAACAGGGTCAGCATGCAGCTGGACGTAGTGATTTTTAGCTGCTCTCTCAATTAGAGCATTAAATGCCGCAGAATCCTCAGTAGGGGAGGTTTTAACAGTATATACTTGAGTGTCCGGGGCAGTTTGCGGATCACCTGGGTCCCCAGCATCTGCCCATGAGTCATGGTGATCTTCAGGATCAGTGTCAGCAGGGAAGTTGTACTCTTCATCCTCTCCTTCCCCAGCCTCCACATCAGAGTAAGTGGGTGAGGTTGGAGCAGTATGTTGAGGCTGTGGATAAATAGGTTCAATCAGAACCGGGGAATCCGTAGAAGCCTTTTTCCTCTTTAAAGGAATTGTGTAGGACTCCATAGGTTGTGCCGGCATGATCTTTCGCTTGTAGATGGAAAGTTTACCGGTGTCGGCGTCGATAAATTGCTCAGACTGCTCCTCCATCAGGGGTTGTCGGTGTTTTGTGCCTACAACTGCAGGTGTTGGCTGCAGTCCCGTGGACACCTTCTTGGGCGCGTCGACCGTTCTGGGCGCGAACGCCTTCGGCGCCACCTTTGGCAGCAGCGTGAACTGGATCAGCGCCGTCGACTTTGGCGGTTTTGCAGCGGGCTTCGGGGTGGAAGTGACCTTCGGATCAACTGCGGAAGCCTTGTTCCTGATGCGTTGCAACGAGACCGATACCTGCTTTGTGAAGGATGCGGACGGTTTCGTCGACCCGACAGGTGTTCTCGATCCAGCAGCATGTGCAGACTCGAGAGCGACATTACTTTTGGCTTGGTCCGGGCGACGTGCTGGGTCGACAGCCTTTGGAGCTTCAGGTCCTTTGGTTGTGTCGACGGCCTTTGGCGCCGATGGTTTCGGGTCGGCGGCCTTGACAACCTTTTTTGGCCCCCCAGTCTTCGGCTCGACGCCCTTGTGCGACTTCAGCTCGACGCTCTTGAGCGACTTCACCGGATCGACAACCTTCTTCGGCTGGCCCGACGTGTCCGAAGACGCGGAGGCGACCAAAGCTACAGGCGTCTTCTGTGTCGACGGCGTCTCGATCACTTTCGGTTTTGTTGAGACCGAAGCTTTCACTTTCGGTTTCGATTTCACCAATGGCGGCTCCGTAGGATGGACCGTAGCCGGGCCAGTAGGCGAGACCGTGGATCCAGGTGCAAGATCTTGGGTAAGGCCATGTGGCGATCCCTCGACCTGAGCCTTAGTGATTGTTCGAACGGGGCATAGCTCTTCTCCTGAGCTATCTTCCGTGGCCCCGTAGGCCTCATTGTCGTCTCCTACCTCGTCGACGACGTCTTCTGCATCGAGCATTTCTACGTCTGCGTCGTAGTTGGAGTCGATCTCCGCCGCTGGAGTGGAAATCTGCTCCCGATCTTCCTGCTAGTCTGCTTCCCCCGCGAAAATGTTCACCGGGGCAGGGGCCGTCAGCTGGGCCTCCTGGCGCGCCACGCGCCGAAGTCGAATCATCTTGGAGCGAAAACGGGAACAAGCCATACAGTTGGCTTCATCGTGATCCGGCGACAGGCACTTGTTGCACACCGGGTGGACATCGATGTGGGGATACTTCGAGTTGCACACTGGGCATCTCTTGAACGGGCTCCGTTTCATGTTGATTCGTCGAAGTTTGGCTGCGTTGACTAGGCCTCAAGCACCGAAGATCCACGCGGGTCCTCCGGATGTCCGACTCAGGAACTGAGCCGGAACAGAGCTGGGCACCGAACGCAAACAATACCGACGATATAGGAAAGGCCTTCGGGCCTAAATAAAGTTTCTATCGATTCCGATCTTGAGTGATCAAATATGCATCCGAACCCAATGGCGGAAAAAAACAATCTGGGGATGGAGTCGATGCCCATGCGCACTGTAGTCCAGGGGAGGAGCCACCTATCTCGTGATACTTCGAAGACTCTTCCAGGACAACAATGTGCAATCATCCGGACCCAACACTAGGCGGGGATCTATGCTACAGATATGAATTCAGCAGCCCACATGCCTCGAACTGGCCGTACTGAATGACCTCAGGAGCCATGCTGCCAAGTTCAGTGACGGTAGGTTGGGATGGTGAATCCTCCCGCTCATCTTCGACAACAGGTCCGGCCTGTATGGAAGCCTCTTGTGAGGAGACACTGACAGGTGAAGTAGGTCCGTGTACCACCATTGCCTCGGCCAGTCGGGGGCAATCCGGATCATTGTTGTGCACGAGTGGGTCAGCTTGCTCACCACCTTCGTGATCAGAGGAAGGGGTGGAAAGGCGTACACAAATTCCCCTGACCAATCGATCAAAAGAGCATTCCCCCTCGTTCCTGGTCGATAGAACCTTGAGGCGAAGCTTGGGCATTTGCTGTTTACGTCGTCTGCGAAGAGATCTATGGAAGGACGACCCCAAGACTGGAAAAAGTCTAGCACTTTGTCGTTGAGAACCCAGTCTTCTTGGTCTTCAAAGTGCCAACTTAGTGCGTCCGCCCTCACATTCTGCTCTCCTGGGAGGTGGACTGCTTGAACAGACAACTTGCGAGCCAGAAGCCAATGCCAGATGCACTGAGCTTCTAGTGACCGAGTCCTTGAGCGCGTTCCTCCCTGCTTGTTTAAATAGTACATCGTGGTGGTGTTGTCCGTTTGTACTAGAACCACCTCTTCCTGAAGCGAGGGAAGGAACGCTTTGAGAGCCAGGTGGACTGCTCTCAACTCCAGCAAGTTGATGTGGTAGGTGCTTTCTTTGGACGACCACAGACCCTGCACCTGAAGGACCCATGTGCGCCCCCCAGCCTTGCAATGACGCGTCTGTGATGATCGTTTGTGTAGGAGGAGGTTGATGGAAGAGAACTCCCACTTGCATGTTCTGCTTCTTTGTCCACCACGGGATGGAAGATCGCGCTACCTCCGACAAAGTGATCTGATCGTCCCAGCGATCTGATTGCTGGTCCCATTTGTCCTCCAGATCCTGCTGAAGAGGACGCATCCGAAGTCTGGCGTTCTGTACCAAGAATATGCAGGAAGCCATCGATCCTAAGAGGGAGGCTATCTTTCGCACTTTCTGAGTCCTGTTGCGAAGAACTTGCTGGCACTTGAGCGCTATCGAAAACTGTCTCTCCTCCGAAGGAAACACTTTTCCTACCTCGGAGTCTAGCAGAGCTCCTAGGAAGTGAATCTTCTGAGTGGGTTGGGAGACAGACTTCTTGTAGTTGACATGCAGGCCTAGACGTTGACAAAGTTCTATGCATGTCTGGAATTGATTCCTTACATTGTCTGGAAGTGAACCTTTCAACAGCCAATCGTCTAAGTATGGGTATACGATGACTCCCCTGCGGCGTAGAGCTGCCGCCACCACTGCGACACTTCGTGAACACCCTGGGGGTCGACTTCAACCCAAACGGAAGGACTTTGAACTGGTAGTGAGGGGTCCCCACCCGAAATCGAAGGAATCTCCTGTGATCGGGCCGTATCGGGACATGAAAATATGCGTCTTGAAGGTCCACCGAACACATCCAATTCCCCTTCCTGAGATGTGGATAGATTTGGTGAAGCACCAACATGCGAATTGTTTCTTTTCGTACATGTAGATTGAGTGTTCTCAAGTCCAGAATAGGCCTGTATTCCGCCTTTTGGCCCTTTTTCTGACCAGAAAATACCTTGAGTATACTCCTTTCCCCCTTTGAGCCACCGGCACCCTCTCGATGGCTGATTTCTCGAGGAGTGTCGCTACTTTTTTCTTTAACATTTGTAGCTGGTGGCTTGAAGTTGACATCGGAGTAACGGGTGGAGGTAGACTATGGAAACGAAGACAGTACCCATTCTGCAGCGTAGACAACACCCATTGATCTTTCGTAATGGCCTGCCACTCTGTCCTGTGATGTGCAATGCTTTCCCCCACTGGAGTGGACAACGGCGCTGGGGGGAGTGAAGACTCATTGCTTCTGCTGAGGCTTATTGAAGTTGTTGCCTTGGTGCTGATTTCCATTTCCTTTGGAATTGCGCTTGCCTTTATATTGTGATTTTTGTTGGCCTTGCTGGTTCTGGCCATTCAGCCAGTTAGAGGTTTGAACCCTCTGCTCCGAAGAGCCCTTGTTGTCAGAACGGAACTTCTTCCAGAATTCCTTTTCCTTTTCAAGTCCAACAGCTTTAAGGGTGTCTAACTCAGTTTTCATCCGCTGCATCTCCTCATCAGCACTCGCCTCAAAGAGAGATGCTCCTGAAAAAGGAAGATTTAGTATTCTGGATTGAGCCTCGGGTTTCAATGCTGTAAGCCGCAACCATGAGGATCTCCTCGCTGTGATTCCATGCGCAGCCAGCGTTGCTCCATCTGCCACCGCTCCTATAATCTGATTGGAGACTTGACCGCCCTCCAACTGAATCTCCTCAAAGTCCTTTCTATCTTCCTGAGGAAGTTTATCAGAAAATCTCTGAAGCGAGTCCCACAGAGATCTGTCATATCTGCCCAGAAGAGCTTCCGCAATGGAGACCTTGAGGAAAGAAGCTGAGGTGTTACAAACTCTTCTCCCCCATGAGTCTTGTACCTTGCTGTCCTTATCCGGCGGTACCGTGGATGAGGAAGCCACCGCATTGGATTTCCTAGCCGCCGCAATGATTACTGAATCTGGCGGGGGATCGGATTTGAGGAACAGAGGATCCTCTTCAGGAGGACGATATTTCTTGAGAATCCTCGCTGGGACTGACTTCACCGTCGCCGGAGTCAAGAAGACCTCATTTACTGTATCCATTATGCCCGGGACCATCGGCAATAAGGGTTTGGGTGCCGTTCTGTGCTGCAGGGTTTCAAAGATGACCGTCGTCTTGATCTGCGGAGCTGACATAGGCACTCCTAACTTCAGGGCTCCCCTGCCCAAAATGTCTTGGAACGAGAAAATATCCTCAGTTGGGGGTATTCGAGCGTGGACTGTTTGTTAGAGTCGGAGAGTAATTCCTGTGAGATCGGGTCCTTGATGAACTTGAAGAGCTATGAGTTCGCCTGGACCTAGATCTTCTAGTTGAGCGCGTTCTAGAACGAGATCGCCCTCTGTGACTAGATCTTGCTTTTCCTCTAGAACGAGACCGTTCTTAGCGGCAGGAGGCTTGATCTCGATACGCCCTCAACAGATCTGCCGTCTCCTTGGCCCAGTGGTGAAGAGGTCTATACCACCTTGGGGAAAGACTAACAGTAGGAGACTTTTGGGTGCGACCTCTGGCGAACGTGCTCGTGGAGGAGGTTGATCCGCCTGATCCTGCTGCGACCTTGAAGGGGACTTTGACCTCTCCCTATTCGAATCGCTGTCTCCCCCATCCGAGGATCTGCCACTTCGAGATGCCGAGGAGGATGAGGATAGGCTAACTAGAGACAGTCTAGAGGAAGACCTCGACCGACCTCTCTTCTGAGACCCTCTTTCTCTTGGCAGGAGGATCCTGCGCAGCCGATGCTGATCCTGGGGAACCCAGTTGAGACCTAAAGATTTGAGACTGGTCCAATGGTTCGCTCTCCATCTCCTGCACCACCTGCCCCAAAGGCGACCTCTCCTGCGATCTTGAAGGAGAGATGTTCACTGGCTGCGAATCGCCCCGCTCCCTGGATCTCCGCTGATCCGTCGACGGTGGCTGTTTCGACGCTGAGCAGATAGATGCTCTCTCGGCGTCGACCTCGAGTGTCGATGACTGTCCTTCGCGAGCGCCTCGCCGTTGAAGGATGCCTGCTCGACGGCGACGGAGGCTGCTTCGATGCCGATCGCCGGTGCTCTGTCGGTGACGAAAGGTGCCTCGACGTCGAATGCCGCTTGTCTGAATGCGACGGAGGCTGCCTAGACGTCAAACGCCGATGACCGGGCGTCGACGTGGGCTGCTACGACGTCGATCGACGATGTGTAGGCATAGGTTCCCTCGACGCCGAACGACCACAACTAGTCGTTGACGGAGGTTGTCTCTACGTCGAACGCCGATGGCCAGACGTCGACGTAGAATGCCTCGACGTCACAGCATGACGATGCTGCTTCGACGTCAGTTGGCTCGCCGTCGAGTTCTTATGCTTAGACGGTGACCTATCCCTCTACGCTGTCTGTAGCGGAGGTACCTTGGATGTAGACGCTGAAGACATCTTCGTCGCAGACTGCTTCTTCGACGCCGAAGGTGAACAAGTCGGGGCTTCTTTCGACGTCGACCGCGCCTTCCGACTTTTCTGCTTCTTGGGAGATCTTCCTCTCTCAGAAAGTCCATAAATACGAATTCTCTCTCGATCTTGAAGAGTTCTGGATGATAAAACCTGGCAGTGTTCACAGATTTTTGTAGAATGAGAAGCTGGTAAGCACAGGATACACACTGAATGAGTGTCAGTCTTTGCCATCTTCCTTCCACATGAAGGGCATTTGTCAAAAAGGGAAGGCATTTTGACAGAAAAAACACCTTTAAGCCTAAAAAAGGTAGTAGTAGCACCCTAGGTCTAAAAAGTCGAGTGAAAGCGAAAATTGTAGATTAACAAAATTATTTTTTGACAGAAAGTCAAAAAGAAAGGGAGCTGTTTCACCAGGGTCCTGACTGAAGGAGCCGGAAAGAACAACTGACCTAACCGTCACCCCTGAGGCATGATGGGTAGCCTGGGGTCATGGCTGCCTTAAAGGCACGGTGCCAGTTTTTGGTTGAAAATGGTTTCATTTTCTATGCTATTGTTTTGCAATGCAGCCTGAGGGCTAACAATGTATTTATGAGCAATTTTCAGGATTTAGGAGTGGTTTTACTCATTAAAACACAAAGTTCAAGGGTTATTTGACCTAATGTGTTTTCTTTCCTTACTAATTGCAGTGCATGTATGTGTTTACATTGTTTTAGCCTCAGTTGTGGAGCTGCATTGGTGTGAGAAAAATGATATATGTACATACATATGTGGAGCGAGATATGTGTTTTTTACATATATATTTTTATATTGTTTCCGGGGTCCCGCACATGGGCGGGAATATTCAGTGCTTATGACTATTGATGAGGATCCCCTGGAAGAGAACAGGTAGTTGCTTTGCATATATCAGCCATCCCTCTGTACTTGGTAGAAAGGTTCTTCCAGGGTTAATGACTGAAGCTCACCAACCAGCCTCCGTGAGGTGATCTCAACTAGAAATGCCACCTTCCAAGAGAAGAACTGAAGAGGGCAAATGTGGAGGGGCTCAAATGGAGGGCAGAGGATTTCAATCAATCAGGGGTTGGTAAAGCGCGCTACTCAAACGTGAGGGTCTAGAGGCGGTGGGGGAGGGAAAAAGCTGGGCAGCTCCGGTCAATCGAAAAGTCAGGTCTTGAGAGCCCGTCTGAAGGTCTGCAGGGTTGGTGAGCATCTTATTTCTACTGGGAGGGTGTTCTATGCTGTGGTGTAGGAGAAAGCTCTCCCTCCAGCTCTGCTTCGGTGGATACGGGGGACCTCTGCTAGGGCGAGGTCAGCTGAGCGGAGGTTTCTCTTGGGAATGTGGAAGCTCTTTCAGTCGTTGAGGTACTTGGGTCAGCTGTTGAGGGATTTGTAGGCGTGGGTGAGTAGTTTGTAGGTGACCCTCTTTGACGGGGAGCCAGTGGAGTTCTCGCAGGTGTGGGGTCATGTGTTGGTGGCATGGAATCCCTAGGAGGAGTCTGGCGGCTGCGTTTTGGATGGTTTGGAGTTTGCGCAGTAGGGATTTGTTGTTTCCGGCGTAGAGGGCGTTGCCGTAGTCTAGCCTGCTAGTGAGGAGTGCGTGGGTGGCAGTCTTTCTGCAGTCTTGGGGGATCCACTTGAAAGTCTTGCGTAGGATCCGGAGGGAGATGAAACTGGTGGAGGAGATGGCGTTGATTTGGCGGTTCATGGAGAGGGAGGAGTCTAGTATTATGCCAAGGTTCCGACTGGTATGAGGGTTGAAGGCCACCAGGAGTCATTCCATGAGAGGCGTGGTCCGAAGATGAGAAGCTCGGTTTTGTCGGAGTTGAGCTTGAGGCAGGCGTCTTATCCATGCGGCCACGTTTTTTATTCCTTCCTGGAATCGGAGTCTAGTGTCCTCTGGGTTGCTGGTGAGGGAGAGGATGAGCTGGGAGGCCGTGCTGCCTGACGATGGTGGCAAAGGGGGCAATGTAAATGTTGAATAGAGTAGGGCTCAGAGAATATCCTTGTGGGACTCCGCAGATGGTGGTGGGTTCGGAGAGGAAGGGGGGGATGGAGGGACATGACCCTCTGGTTTCTCAGAGAGGATGGATCGGATCCAGTTGAGGGCGTCTCCCTGAATTCCTGAGTCGTGGAGCCTGGTGGGTGCGGTGAGAGACGGTGTCGAAGGCTGTGGAGAGGTAAAGGAGGATGAGGGCTGCAGTGTGGCCCTGGTCGAGCAGCATCCAGATGTCGGTGGCGGCGATCAGGGGTGTCTCAGTACTGTGGTTGCTGCGGAATCCGTATTGGGAGGGGTCCAGGATGCAGTTCTCTTCGATGAAGGTTGTCAGCTGGGCGTTCCCAAGCCTTTCTGTGACCTTGGCAGCGAAGGGGAGGAGGGAGATGGGTCGGTAGTTCTTAAGAATTTGAGAGTGCAATGTTGAGTTTCCAGGAAGGTGCCAGTGGGACCTAGGGAGGAATAACACTTTAATGACCGGAAACCTGAAAGGAAATGTGTATTCTATTCTGAAGGTAACTCAAAGAACACAAGAGGGACAAAGAGGTAGTAGTGGACCCCGCCTCTTTAGGAAATTATGAAAAAACAAGCAAAGTCCACCCTTCATTCATGGGATACCTTCTCTCCAAAAACAGCTATCCTTCCAGTGATTCCTACAAGCATTACCTAGGAAAAATTTTAGGTTTCCTAAGGGAAAGTAAAATGCTACTTGCCAGTATGCATCTGTTCTTGGCATGTAGAGCTGCAGAGTTACACACTATGCATAGATGGCCACCTAGTGTTGGGCACCGATGTTTGCAGTTTGTTTTGTTGTAGAAAAGTCTTTGGAAGTCACGGGATAGGCGGCGACTCCTTTGGATGATACTGCGCATGGGCATCGGCTCCATCCCCAGATTGTTTTTCGCCATTAGGGAAGTGATGGAGCTGTACAAGAGGTAGTGATGTCCATGTGATTTGTATCTAATTAAGATAATACTGGAACAGATAAAAGGTAGCCGGGTGGGCGTGTGTAACTCTGCAGCTCTACATGCCAAGAACAGATGCATACTGGTAAGTAGCATTTTCTGTTCGAGGCATACGAGCTGCAGATTACACACTATGCATAGATTGTATAGCAGTACCCACCTTTAGAGGCGACCACCAGTATCTGTTGCCGTTGTTTGAAACAGAGTTTTTAGTACAGCCTGGCCCACAGTGGCTTGTTTAGCTTGCACATCTACACAGTAATGCTTTGTGAATGTGTGCGGTGTAGACCATGTGGCTGCTTTGCATATATCATCTAGGGGAATGTTGCCTAAGAATGCCATTGAAGGCCCTATTTTCCTTGTAGAATGGGCTTTTGGAGGAATTGCTGAATATGTGGCGTGAGAAAGACACAAAATTCAGTTTTGTTTTACGAAAAGCTTGTGTCCTTTCGATATAGTATAGTAATGCTTTTGACATCTAATGTATGTAGAGCTCTTTCTGTGACTGTTTGAGGCTGCGAGAAAAATACGGGCAGCTCAGATCGATTTCGATGGAATGTTGAAATGACTTTAGGAAGGACTTCGGGTTAGTACGAAGAACCACTTTGTTATAATGCATTTGCAGAAAGGGTTCTTGGAATAGTAAATGCTTGTAGTTCACCAACTCTTCTGAGAGAAGTAATGGCTACTAGGAAAGCTACCTTCCAGGTTAGGAATTGGAATTCACATGTATGTAATGGTTCAAAGGGAGGTCCCAATAATCTTGTGAGAACCACGTTTAAGTTCCACACTGGTGCAGGTGGCGTCCTGGGAGGAATTATTCTTTTGAGTCCTTCCATAAAAGCTTTAATAGCTGGTACTCTAAAAAGAGATAGGTGTTGTCTATTTTGTAGGTATGCTGCGATGGCAGCGAGGTGTAGCCTGATAGATGTGTAGGCTAAGTTACACTTTTGAAGGTGTAATAGATATCCTACGATGTGTTGAATAGACACGTATAAAGGATTAATTTGGTTGTTTTGGCAGTATATGACGAACCGTTTCCACTTAGCGGCATAACATGCTCTAGTAGTGGGGCGTTGTTCATACATTCTGGGGGAAGGTTGAGGTAACCAAACTCTATGACCTCAGGAGCCAGATCGATAGGTTGAGCTGAGCTGGGTCCAGGTGTCTGATCTTTCCATGGTTCTGTGTTAATAGGCGTGGAGATCGGTTTAGTTTTTGGTGTGGTACTACTGACATTTGCAACAGCGTGGTGTACCACGGTTGCCTGGCCCAAGTTGGAGCGACTAGGATGAGCGTTAGGGAATGTTGCTGTAGTTTGCGTACCACTAACGGAAGTAGTGGGAGAGGAGGAAAAGCGTACACAAATAGTTCTGACCAATTCATCCATATCGCATTGCCTTTGGACAATGGGTGTGGGTATCTGGCAGCAACGTTTGGGCATTTTGCGTTTGTGGGTGGCGAAGAGGTCTATCTGAGGTTGTCCCCACATTTGAAAGAACGGATGAAGAACTTGCAAATGAAGTTCCCACTCGTGGATCTGCTGCGTTTGACTTAGCAGATCTGCTATAGTGTTTTGCACACCTGGGATGTGTTGGGCTAAGAGAAAGATCTTTAGTGGTATAGCCCATCTCCATATCTGCTGTGCTAACAGAGCTGCAAAGAGTGTGCCCCTCCTTGTTTGCTTAGGTAGTACATAGCTGTCATATGGTCTGTGCGGACTAAGACATCTCGAACACTAGGTTTTCTTAAAATAACCCTCACCCACCAAATGGTCCCTTGGTGGCATGCTTCATCATCCAGTTCTTCCCACCTGCTGTAAGTTAAAAGGATGGAGTCCTTTTCTGTGGAGAATAAATGCATTTGTATCATTTGCTCTAGTCTCATTTGTGGTGGACATCTACTACAGTGACCTGTAAGGCATGCTACTGCATCACAGCGTAGTATGTCCACATTTGCTTTTCTTCTAACTTGAGGCTTCTACGGAGAAACTCCTCTTAAGCTTTACACTTATTCCTCTTGACCCAAGCACGCATGTGCACGGTTACCTGTTGAAATTGTATTTATATAGCGCTTACTACCCCTAACGAGGTATTGAAGCGCTTTTCGGAGAGTAGCACGCTACTCGCGAACCCAAAGGATTAGTATAGTAAACTATAAGTTGCTAATTTGAGCGGTGGACATGCAAGTCTGATAGTTTGATTGAATATGATTAGGAGGGGTAGCGGAGGTGATTGTCTAGCTAGAGTAATTTGGTAGATCATATTAATTAGAGGAGGTTTGGGATGAGTCAAAGGAGGGATCAAGGAAGGAAGAGTCTAGAAAAGGTTATGAATGACAATAATAGACCAATGGCTGAAGAGGGCTGGCTGAAAGCTTACTTAAACAGGCTGTAATCCTCTATATGTATACTTTATATATAATTTAGGTAACAACTAAAGATCTAACTAATGCCAAACCTAAACAAAACAAGCAGTAGTCAGCTGATTATCCTACATAAAAAAATATATCAAAGTTAACATGAATATAAAAATGAGGTTTTTTTAACCAGAAAAAGAAAAACCATTACGCCAAAATACATACGATCTAATCAGTGGCAGCTCAAAATAGTGAAACGATTTAAGAAACAAATCCAATATTAATAATCCCCTAATTCATCTCTATTATTGTCAGAGTGAAAGATACACTCAAACCATAAAACAAATAAAAAACCTAACACTTCAGAGTCAAATCACAGCTTTTTTCGCGACTTTCGTGCAATGCCTAGACAAGAATGCCTGTGTAGGACAAAGCCAGAGCTTAGCTGCCAGTTGGCTCAGTCCGTCAGTCCAGAGAGGATTCAAGGGAAGTGGCGGAGCTCACATAGCTCATCCCATTGCTGGTGACCACATATATTGAGGTCATCGATGTTATTAGGCACAAGACAGTGTGGACATCCACAGCTTCTTGCCTACAGCATCTATTCTGTTTTAAACTCTAATTGTGAGGGGGTGGGCTAGTAGTGCCTTCCTCACAGCTATCTTTAGTGACTCATTACAGAACAAATGTGCATAAGATACCATAGACGGTCCAGAATTTCCTGTGCCCCCTTCCGGTCAGAGATACAGCGGAGGCCAGTGTCTCAAAACAATGCTGATCCATGCTGTAGGACCCCTGATAGCCTCTAGAGAAACTGATCCTTGCACGCCCGAGGGTACACTCATTAAGAAAGCAGGAGTCATCTCTTTGTAGAACAGGATACCAAAAGCATTTCCTATCCAGTAAGAGTAAAGTGTGTACTCCGGGCCAGACGTATGAAAGGTTTTACTCATTCTGTGTATGGGAAAATGCTTTACTACATGTGGCCCTCAGACTGGAAGCCCCCCTAGATTCTTTCCTCCGTGACCTTGCCGACACTGATCATGAAAATCACCTCCTTCAATTGGAGAAGTTTAAAGTGATGTTGGAAATCTATATGCAATGTTGAGTCTACATATAATGCAAGTAAAGCTAATGAAGTCAGCTCAGTTTCCGCACCTAGCCAGATATAGATTGCGGAGCCCATGAAGGTTTCTCAGTTTGGAAATTTACAACATTAAAGAAAAAAAATCTGACAAGGTCATCTCTGAAGTCTTCAGGCTTTCATCACTGCAATAAGTCACAAACAGATGCCTTCATGCAAACAAATGTTCGATATGCTACGAGTACAAATTAAACTTTCAGAGAAACCCCCAGGTTACCACATTCATATTTAATGAAATATATGTGGGGGAAAACAATATAAATTGAACTGGAAAACAATATAAATTGAACTGGAATATAGGCAGTTTGGTGTAGACAGCGCAGTGAAAAGTGATTAATCTGTTAATTTCAGAGTTTAAACAACGGCTCGCAAATCAGTTCTATGTACAAATCAAGGCAACCGGGCTGCCCCAAGTAGTTTAACACTTCCAGAACATTTTATATGCCAAAATAGGTCAGTCCTCACAGTTGTTGGTGTTTCAACCTCAGTCTATAATCGGAGGAGGTCTTCATCAGGACTAGATAAGCAGATATCTGCCACGATTCATGGTGCTGCAGAAACGGTTTGGATAGTGGAAACAAGTAGATTAGTTCTGATAATCTCCAAGCCCTAGCTGCACAGGGCAGTCTGAACTGGCCAGTTGGTTAAATCAGCACAGAACTATGAGGCAGTGTGAGTGGATAGAGCAGGCCAGCGAGAGAAATAGTTTCAGTAATTAAAATACAGTGTCTGCATTGATTGGAAAACCCAAAGGCACCAACAAGAGCTGTGAATTGATTTCAAGAATCAGCACTGCTTCATCCAGCTGAACTGTACAACACTCACCGATCAGCTATGAATCTCAGAATTTAACTTGAAATAAAGCACAGGGAGCATATTGACAATTCAAATACATCAATGCAATACATACATTAAGATCCACTAAAGAGGCAAAAAAAGGAGCTTTAGCATTAAGGGCGCCATCCCTGCCTAATTCAAAAAACTAGATTCATGCATACCCCCGTATCACAGAACAGTAGAAAAACATGGCAAGTGTGCAGATACTCTGATCTGGCAGCCATGTCAGAGTAGGAATATGCTACTTACCAGTATGCATCTGTTCTTGGCATGTAGGGCTGCTGACATTTATACCTATGCATAGATCGCCGCCTAGTGTTGGGTCCGGATGATTGCACATTGTAGTCCTGGAAGAGTCTTCGAAGTATCACGAGATAGGTGGCTCCTCCCTTAGACTACAGTGCGCATGGACATCCCCTCCATCTTCAGATTGTGTTTCGCCATTGCGGCAGAGATGGAGTGTAATACAGTAAGTGATGACCATGCCTGAGAATAATTCTGAATGCTACAGCTGCGACAGGCACCGGGGAGGAGGGCGGGCGATATAAATGTCAGCAGCCCTACATGCCAAGAACAGATGCATACTGGTAAGTAGCATATTCCGTTCGAGGCATGTGGGCTGCTGAATTTATATCTATGCATAGAATAAATAGCAGTATCCTCCTTAGCGGCGGTTGCCCGTGCCAGCTGCAGCAGTCTGAAAAAGAGTTTTGAGAACAGCCTGACCTACAGCAGCTTGCTGTTTGGAGTGTACATCCACGCAGTAGTGTTTGTTGAATGTGTGTATGGTGGTCAATGTGGCTGCTCTACATACATCCTCTAGAGGAATGTTTCCTAGGAAAGCCATGGATGCCCCTAACTTGCGTGTGGAATGCGCTCTTGGGGGAACTGTTAATGTGCGTTTTGCTTTTTTATAACAGATTTGTATGCACTTAACGATCCATCTGGCTATACCTGACTTTGAAATGGGGTTGCCTTTGTGTTGTGGAGAGAAGGCAACAAACAGTTGCTTAGTCTTCCTGAAATCCTTTGTCCTGTCTATGTAATACAGGAGAGCTCTTTTGACATCTAGCGTGTGCAGCGCTCGGTCTGAAATGAAAAATTATATTTATATAGCGCTCAAACTACCCGGAGGCCTCGCAGCGCTTTAGACTGATTACTGTGGCGAGCTACCGGGAGGATTAAGACGCTTTTGCATACAGATGAGTTTTCAACGCTTTCCTGAATGCCATCCGGTTGGCGTTCTCTCTAAGAGCCAAGGGAAGAGAGTTCCAAAGCCTCACAGCCGTGTGAGAGAAGGAACGACCGCCCCACCGGGCTTTGTTGATTTTGATTGTGGTCGCTAGGTGCAGTGACCCAGAACGAAGGGCTCTGGAGGGGGCGTAGGGCACAACTAAGGGGAACAGGATGGCAGGGCCTGTTCGGTGGAAGGATTTGTGCACAATGCACATGGCCTTAAACTGTGCTCTCGCAGCCATTGGAAGCCAATGAAGGTCTTTTAGGGCTTTCTTGGCGGACTGCCAACGGGGGATGTTGAACAGTAATCGGGCGGCACAGTTGTGTGACTTGGAGCCTGTGGGTCACTGCTGCCGGGGCTCCTAGATATAATGCATTTCCATAATCCAGGCGGGAGAGTATCAGGGCCTGAACCATGACTCTCCTCGCCTGGAAAGGAAGCAGAGGGAGCACTTTGCGGAGCATTTTCATTAGCCCTACACACGTGGAGGCTGTTTTGGTGGCTTGGACCGAAAAGTCTAGCGCTTTATCAACCCAAATACCAAGGCTCTTTATCTGATGTTTAGGGAGGGGAGGAACGCCGAGGCATGTGGGCCAGATGGAGGTTAGGGGAGTCAGGGGAGGGTTACCCAGTAGCATAATCTCCGTCTTCTCTCCGTTGAGTTTGAGACAGGAGAGTTGCATCCACCTAGCAACAGCCACCAGACAGAGACCCAGGGTGTTGGACGATCCCTCCGTGTGGTCAAGAGAGACAACCAATTGGGTATCGTCCGCGTAGGTGACAATACACACACCGAAAGGATGGACTATCTCTGCTAGAGGTTGCATATAGACATTGAAAAGTGTGGGGCTCAGGGAGGAGCCCTGAGGAACCCCACAGCTAAGAGGATGCTTGGGGGAGACTACCTCGTCCTCGAACACCTGGAAGAATCGCTTATCCAGGAAGGAGGACAGCCATTCCAGCGCCGCGCCCGACACGCCCATGCCCCTTAGACGATGTAATAAAGTGGCATGGTTAACCGTGTCGAACGCGGCACGGAGATCGAGTAATATAATGGCTGCTTTTCCTCCCCGGTCCAGCTCTAGTTTCTTCTGTCACTGCTAGAAGGGCAGTTTCGGTTCCGTGCTGAGGGCGGAACCCTGTCTGGGAGGCACATAGCAGACCATTAGATTCCAAATAATCTACTAATATGATGTTAACGTGCCTCTCAAGCAGTTTGCTCATCCAAGGAAGTAAAGAGATTGGGCGGAAGTTGGCCACGTTGTTCTGGTCCAAAGTAGGCTTTTTTAGTAGGGCCCTGACCATCGCACATTTCCAAGGGGCTGGGACGGAATTGGCGATGATAGAGGCGTTAAGAACATCCAGGATGACTGGGCGGATGGCATCCATGACCTTGATAAGAATCTGCGGAGGTGCAGGGTCATTGGGAGATCCCGAGGTGACTTTGGCAATCATTTTGTCTAATGTGGTGGAGTCTAGAAGAGGGCGTTTGTCCAGCGAATAGGGGGCAGGAAGGTCCGACTCAGTTGTGATGGTGGATTCCATATCATCACTACCACTGGTGAATGAGGAATAAATGGTCTGAATCTTCTGAGAGAAGTAGGTGGCCAAGTTATTACAGCGGGATTGTGCGCCATCTGATGAGACGCTCGGGGAGGGGGGGGGGGGGGGGGGGGGGGGGGATTAAAGATTTGGCTATTTTAAAAATTTCTTTAGGGGAGTTTGCAGCTAGGTTGATTTTGGATTCATAGAATTGAGCTTGTGCAGATTTCATCTCATTTTTGTAGAGCTTTATTGCGGTTCTGTACTCTGCTTTCTTAGAGAGTGAGTGATCATATCTCCATGCTCTCTCTAATTTACGGCAGGATTGCTTCATGGTTCTGAGGGCAGGGGAGTACCAGGGGGCGACTTTGGATTTTTTATCAAGTGCAAGGATTCCTTCGGAAGGACTTTATCAAGAGTACAAGAAATCCAGTTGTCAAAATTGACAGTGGCTGTGTTAGGGTTAGTCACCTTCAGAGGTAGATGTTCGTTGAGAGCCAGTGTCCACTTGGGGAGCGGGAGCGAGACCCATTTCCTTCCCCAGCGTTTATTATGATTTTGTAAAGGAGTGACGAATGCTTGTGGACCATGCAAAGGGTATTAGAAAATGGTCGGTCCAGGGCAGTGGTATGGTACCTCGACAATAAGGTTATCTAGATTACTATAGATGTGATCTAGGAGATGTCCCTTAGTGTGCGTCGAGTGGAAACCTTTCTGACGCAGGTCGATAGCCTGGAGGTTCAGACGGAGACCGTTGGCTGCTGAGTCAGATGGATCATCTAAATGTAAAATTTAGGTCGCCCAGCAAGGTAAAATTTGCCGAAGTGAGTACTAAGTTGGTTATAGTTATATTAGTGACGAAGTTACCAAGAGTACCAGGTGGTCGATAAGCTAGAACCCCAGAGAAAGTGGTGGTGGAGGAGAATTTGAGAGTTAAGTGTAGGCTCTCGCAACCTGGTGTTGTGGAGGGGGTGATGCGACATCTATAGATGTCTCTGTAGATGATAGCCAGCCCTCCACCTCTACCTGTACCTGTCCGACGATCCAATCGCTTAAGCGTGTAGCCTTGGGGGGTGGCCCATACTGTTGCAGGATCGGTCTCTGACTGAAGCCATGTCTCTGTTAGAAAGAGGGCTTCAGGTTTGAGCTCCTCTATGAGCATGGCCAGTTGGGTATAATGTTTCGACAGAGACCGACAGTTAAGAAGGAACATTCTCCATTTATGCATGGAGGGATGTTCCCCTGTAATAGGGGTATACATACCCCAATCACATGTTTTACATCGGGCCATCGTATTTATAGGGGAGACAGAGTGTAAACCGAGTAAGTTGGGGGTAGGTCGTAGAGCGTGCAGGGAGGAAGCGCTGTATGCGAGGCGGTTTCCTACCATGGTGCCGGTACGGTCTGGGAGCTGAGAGCATCAAGACGCGGACTGGCGCAGACTAGCTTCTCTTTGGCGCCTCTTCGGCGCGTCTATGGCGCTCCCGCTGCGCGAAAGGGCAGGGGAATAAGTAGATTGGGGGAAGGTGGAGACTAGAGCGTCACCCTCCAAAGATGGCCGCCCGGCGTGGAGCAACCAGGAAGTAAGGACGCTTTTCCTCCCTCCACTACAAACAGCATGAATTGCTGCGGTGGACCGGGGAGTCAGCGTGCAATGTGGCAAGAGAACAACAATTTTTTTAAAAACATCAGCAAAGTTAAAAAACGCTTGCAGCAATGTGAGTTAACCAAGCGCTGGCGCAACGATGTTAGCAATCAACAATTCGTGCGCGTAGACGCTGAGCCCTTATGTAGTCAGGGGGAAGGGGGAGACTAGAGCGTCACCCTCCAAAGATGGCCGCCCGGCGTGGAGCAACCAGGAAGTAAGGACGCTTTTCCTCCCTCCACTACAAACAGCATGAATTGCTGCGGTGGACCAGTGAGTCAGCGAGTACAGAGTCTGGATTTGGGAAGAAAACGGGCAGTTCTATGGTTTGGTTAATGTGGAACTGCGACACCACTTTAGGCATGAATTTTGGGTTGGTACGCAGCACCACTCGATTAGCATGAATTTGTATGAATGGCTCTCGGATAGTTAGGGCCTGAAGCTCACCAACTCTCCTTAGCGATGTGATTGCCACTAGAAAAGCCACTTTCCATGTTAAAAACTGTATCTCAAGAGTGAAGAGGTTCAAAGGGTGGTCCCATTAGTCTGGTGAGAACTATGTTTAGATTCCAGAAAGGTGAAGGAGGGTGTCTGGGAGGACTTACTCTTTTGAGTCCTTCCATAAAAGCTTTAATGGCCGGCACTCGAAAAAGAGAGAGATGCTGTCTGTTCTGACGATAAGCTGCCAGTGCGGCCAAATGTATACTAATGGAACTATATGCTAGATTACATTTGTATAGATTCAACAAACATGTTTTGCGTGGATGCATCTAGTGGATTTATGTCATTAGTAGAACAGTAAATGACAAATCGCTTCCATTTGGCCGCGTAGCATGCCCTGGTTGTAGGCCGTCTTGCCTCCTTGATGATGTCCATACAGTCAGGGGGCAAGTTGAGATAACCAAACTCTATGACCTCTGGAGCCATATCGCAAGGTTTAATTGTTGCGGATCTGGGTGCTGAATGTCTCCACGGTTTTGAGTGAGGAGACTGGGCTTGAGGTGCAGCCGTTGGCGAGGCACCACTGAAAGTTCTAGGAACGTGGTGTACCACGCTTGCCGTGCCCACGTTGGAGAATGAATATGCTACTTACCAGTATGCATCTGTTCTTGGCATGTAGGGCTGCTGACATTCATATCTGTAGCATAGATCACCGCCTAGTGTTGGGTCCGGATGATTGCACATTGTTGTCCTGGAAGAGTCTTCGAAGTATCACGAGATAGGTGGCTCCTCCCCTGGACTACAGTGCGCATGGGCATCGACTCCATCCCCAGATTGTTTTTAGCCATTGTGGCGAAGATGGAGTGTAACAGTGTGAGCGATGTTAAGAGTAAGTTGGAAATCTGCAGCAGCTACAGGCGCCGGGGAGGAGGGCGGGCGATATGAATGTCAGCAGCCCTACATGCCAAGAACAGATGCATACTGGTAAGTAGCATATTCAGTTCGAGGCATGTGGGCTGCTGAATTCATATCTATAGCATAGAATATATAGCAGTCCCTCCCCTAACGGCGGCTGCCTGTGCCAGCTGAAGACATTTGAAAAAGTGTCTTAAGAACAGCCTGCCCTACAGCTGCTTGGAGTGCACATCTACACAGTAGTGTTTAGTAAATGTGTGTGGTGTAGACCATGTGGCTGCTCTACAAATGTCTTCCAAAGGGATATTACCAAGGAAAGCCATGGAGGCCCCCAACTTGCGGGTGGAGTGGGCTCGGGGGGGGGGGGGGGCGTTAAAGTGCGCTTAGCCTTGTGATAGCAAATTTGAATACCTGCTTTGGAAATGGGGTTGCCTTTGTGCGGGCCGAAAAGGCAACAAAGAGTTGTTGTCTTCCTAAAATCCTTGGTCCTATCGATGTAGTACATCAAAGCTCGTTTGACGTCAAGAGTGTGGAGCATTCTTTCGGCCACTGTCTCTGGGTTTTGAAAGAACGCGGGCAGTTCAATGGTCTGGTTGACATGGAACTGTGAAACCACCTTAGGAAGAAATTTAGGGTTAGTGCGCAGCACCACCCCGTTCGAGTGAATTTGTATGAATGGCTCTTGGACAGTGAGCGCCTGGAGCTCACTAACACGTCGCAGAGACGTAATGGCTATCAGAAAAGCCACTTTCCACGTTAAAAACTGAACCTCGCATGAATGCAGAGGCTCAAAAGGTGGGCCCATCAGCCTAGTGAGGACCACATTAAGGTTCCATACAGGAGCCGGCGGGGTCCTGGGAGGGATGACCCGTTTCAGTCCTTCTAGGAAGGCTTTAATGGCAGGCACTCTGAAAACGGAGAGATGCTGCCTGTTTTGGAGATAAGCTGCTATGGCGGATAAGTGTATCCGAATGGAAGCATATGCCAGCTTGCATTTGTAAAGATGTAACAAATAACAGATGATGTTGTGAGTGCATGCATCAAGCGGGTTGATGTTGTGTTCTGTACAGTAAACGACAAACCGCTTCCATTTCGCTGCATAGCAAGCTCTGGTGGTGGGCTTTCTAGCCTCCCGTGTGATATCCATGCAGTCGGGAGGCAAGTTAAGGTAGCCAAATTCCAAGACTTCAGGAGCCAGATCGCCAGGTTGAGCTGTTGCGGGTCTGGGTGCTGAATGTCGCCATGGCTCTGCGTCAAAAGTCTGGGCGTGAGGTGCAGCCTTTGATGCGGTACCACGGAGAGTTCTAGAAAAGTGGTGTACCATGGTTGGCGTGCCCACGTTGGAGCAACCAGGATGAGTGTCATCGAGTGTTGCTTTAGTTTCGTGCCACCAGCGGTATTAGAGGTGCTGGGGGAAAAGCGTACGCAAATCTGCCTGACCAGTTCATCCATATCGCATTGCCCTGCGACTGTGGGTGAGGGAACCTGGCGGCAAAGTGTTGGCATTTTGCGTTTTCCCTTGTGGCGAACAGGTCTATTTGTGGATGACCCCACTGCTGGAAGTACGGGTGGAGTACTGATGGATGTAACTCCCACTCGTGCATTTGGTGGCTGTACCTGCTGAGTAGATCCGCCATCTGATTGTCCTTGCCCGGGAGGTGTTCCGCCATGAGGAAGATGTTCCTCTGAATGGCCCACTTCCACATGCTCTGAGCCAGATGAGACAACTGTGGACAGTGTGTACCTCCCTGCTTTTGAATGTAGTACATGGCGGTCATGTTTTCCGTCCGGATCAACACGACTTTGTTGCACAGATGTACTTTGAATGCCTTCATTGCCATGAAGATCGCCATCAGCTCTAGGTGGTTGATGTGCATCTTCCTTTGCTGAGTAATCCATAGTCCCTGCACTGTGTAGTGGAGCACATGAGCTCCCCAACCCTGTAGAGATGCGTCCGTCGTTAGGATGATTTGTGGCACAGGCTCCTGGAACGGTCGGCCCTTGCAAAGGTTGTGTGGATTCCACCAATGCAGAGAGTTGTATGCCCGACCGGTCACCAACACTATTTATTTATTTATTTGCATGTTTGTATGGCGCTGTGAATCGACTCCCGGAGGAGTATCTCCGCGCCTTTGGCAGCAACTAAGGAACAGCAACTCGTCATAAATTAGTTCAAGCCCTAGGCCAGCTAATAATTAAAAAGGAACGTTTTGAGTTTCTTCCTAAAAGGGAAATGTTCCCTGCATACTCTGATTTCCTTCGGGAGTTGGTTCCACAACTTAGGGCCAGCTACAGATAGGGCCCTACCCCCCTTTCTAGCCTTCATGGCCCTGGGAACACATAGCAATTCCTGATCTCCTGATCTCAAGGATCTGGATGGAACATAAGGGATGAATTTTTCAGTGAGGTAACCAGGACCCATTCCAGTAAGGCATTTATGGATGACACAGCAGATCTTAAACATCACCCTCTGCCTTACTGGGAGCCAGTGCAGTTTGGCCAACAATGGTTTTGAGGGAGTACGAGGCGGGACGTTTAAAACTAGTCGTGCAGCAGTGTTTTGCACAACCTGCAATCTAGCCAGGATACCCTCATTGGCAGCCAGCAACAGACCATTGCAGTAGTCCAGCCTACTTAACACTAGTGACTGGACCAACGTTCTCCTGGTGAAATCCGGTAGCAGAGGGAATACTCTCCTGAGAAGACCAATGACATGAAAACATGAACCCACCACTTGATTAGTTTGTTGTGTTAGGGTGAGCTCATGATCCAGTTTCACTCCCAGATCTTTTACCACCGTTTTGGGCTCAGGGACGGGGCCAAGATCTTGAGGCCACCAGTCCGGAGTCCATAAACGTTTGGCCTCTCCGAAGAGCATAACCTCGGTCTTGGAGACGTTGCACTGCAGGAAGTTGGCTGCCATCCAACGTGCCACCTCCTTCATCCCCCGGGCGAAGGAGTCACGCACCTCGGGAGTCATGATTTTAAAAGGGAAGAGGCGTCGGGTATCATCTGCGTATGATACTGGAATGAACCCGTGGGATCTCATGATGTTAGCTAGGGGCGCCACGTAGATATTAAATAACGTAGGTCTCAGACACGAGCCCTGCGGCACCCCCTTTGAGATCGCCACCACCTCTGATTGGTATGGTCCCAAGATGACTCTCTGGGTGCGTTTCCTGAAGAAGCTCCTTAGCCAGGCCAGAGCCTTGCCTTCCAGACCGATGTCAACTAGTCTGGAGGTCATGATGTCATGTGACACAGTGTTGAACGCCGCTGACAAATCCAGAAGCACCAGGACAACGGAGTAGCCCTAGGTCCTTTAACTGTCCGTGAGCCTGATTCCACTGACGTGCCAAGCACTCTTGAAGCGGACGCATATGTAGCCTCGCGTGCGGGACTATGAAGATGCAGGAGGCCATCATGCCTATCAACTGCATGAACACTCTTGCTGGAAGCGAACTTCTGGATGAGCGACTGAATGCTGTTGATCCTCATAGGATTCGGCTGAGCCGTGGCCGCCACAGTATCTATCGTCGCGCCCAGATACTGTCGCACATGGGCTGGCTGAAAGTGCGATTTGGGATAATTCAGTGAGAATCCCAGACTGTGAAGGTGAATGGTGTGGGACATGTTGGTGGCGCACAGCTGGGCCGACTCTGCTTGGACAAGCCAGTCGTCCAGATAAGGGTAAACGTGAACGTTCTGCCTTCTGAGGTGCGCAGCCACTGTCGCCAGGCATTTTGTGAACACCCTGGGCGCCGTGGTCACTCCGAAAGGTAGGACCTTGAACTGATAATGCCGACCCTGAATGGTGAATCTGAGGTATTTTCTGTGTGATGGATGTAGAGGAATGTGAAAGTATGCATCCTTGGGATCCAAGGTTGCGAGGAAGTCTCCCTGGTTGAGCAACGGAAGAACTTGCTGCAGCGTCAGCATGTGAAAGTGTTCTGAGAGAATATATTGGTTTAGGGGTCTGAGGTCCAGAATGGGTCTGAGGGACCCGTCCTTTTTCGGGATTAAGAAGTACAGGGAGTACACTCCTGTGCCTTCTTCCACCGGCACGAGCTCGATTGCCCCTTTTTGCAGCATGACAAGTACCTCCTGCTGCAATAAGTGCAAATGCTCTGTGGACATAGGACGGTGTTTTGGTGGCATGTTGGGTGGAGTGGACGTTAACGCCAGACAATAACCGAACTGTATAAGTTTTCTGACCCACCTGTCTGTGGTGATGGATTTCCAGACTGGCAGGAACTGCTGGAGTCTCCCCCCGACAGGTGTTGTGTGGTCGGGGGGCAGTGGCAGGGCGTCACTGTTTGGTGGTGGCAGAGGAACGGGAGTTATTTCCACGGCCTCTGCCCTTGGCACTGTTGCCCCGATAGCCGCCTCTACTCTGCTTGGTGTAAGAGGACTGCGCTCCACCTTTAGTGTATTGCGTTTGCTGGGACATCTGGCCTCTGGAAACACCTCTATTGCTTGAGCGACGAAAAGTATTGGCCCGAAACTGTTGGGACTGGAGAGCTCCCATGGACTTTGCAGTCTCGGTATCTTTCTTTATTTTTTCCAGTGTGGTATCCACCTCAGGACCAAACTACCTATCAGGGTTGACCGGCTGATTGAGGATGGTGGTTTATATCTCCGGCTTGAAACCGGAGATTCTGAGCCATGCCCGACGTCTCAACATCACACTGGTGTTAATGGCCCTGGCCGCGGTGTCCGCCACGTCCAGCGCACATTTAATAGAAGCGTTGGAGATGAGCTTCCCTTCCTGAATGAGCATTTCCGCCGCCTCTTTATACTGATCGGGTAGATGTTGTAACAGGGTCTCTAGTGTGTCATAGTGCGCCCTGTCATATCTGGCCAAGAGTGCCTGAGTGTTTGAGATACGCCAGATATTGGCTGCTTGAGCCGCCACCCTCTTTCCTGATGCCTCCAGCACTTTAGATTCCTTGTCTGGGGGAGGAGCATCACCAGTGGTTTGCGAATTCGCCCTCTTCCGGGCATTAGAAACGACCAGAGAGTCCAATGGCAACTGGCCCTTGATGTAGGTAGGGTCTCCAGGTGCCGGCTTATATTTTTTTTCAATTCAATGATTGACCACCCGTGCACGTGTGGGTTCCTTAAAGATGTCTGCAGCATGTTTGAGAACCCCTTTCAACATTGGGAGAGTTTTGACAGTCTTTTCTGCTGTGGAAAAGGTATCAAAAAGTAAGTCCACGTCAACAGGGTCACCGTGCAGCTAGACGTCGTGGTTTTTAGCCGCCCTTTCAATGAGAGCATTAAATGCTGCAGAATCCTCAGTAGGAGATGGTTTAACATTGTACACCTGAGTGTCCGGGGCAGTTTGCGGATTCCCTGGGTCCCCTGCATCTGCCCAAGAGTCCTGGTGATCCTCAGGATCAGTGTTGGCAAGAAAGTTATACTCTTCGTCATCACCTTCCCCAGCCTCCACATCTGAATAAGTGGGTGAGGGTGTGGCAACTCTAGGAGTCTGTGGAGCAAGTGGTTCAACCAGAACCGGGGAATCCGTAGAAGGCTTCTTGCGCTTCAAAGGAATAGTGTAGGACTCCAAAGGCTGCGTTGCCATGATTTTTCTCTTGTAGAGGGTAAGTTTACCGGTGTCGGCGTCGATAAAGTGTTCCGACTGCTCCTCCATCAAGGGTTGTCGATGCTTCAAGCTCTCAAGCTGCGGAGAAGGCTTCGACCCTGCAGACCCTTGCACGGGCGTGTTGGCGACCGACCTTGGTGCGAAGGCCTTCGGTGCCACCTTCGGCGGCAACGTAAACAGGAGCGGCGTCGAAGACTTTGGCGTTGTGGCAGCCGGCTTCAGGGTGGAAGCATCCTTCGGATCGACCGCGGAAGCCTTGTCCCTGATACGTTGCAGTGAGTCAGACACCTGCTTCGTAAAGAAAGCGGACGGTTTCGTCGACCCGACAGACGTCCTCGGTCCACCAGCGTGTGAAGACTCGAGGGTCGATGTCTTGGTTTTCTCCGGCCGAGGCACAGGAGCAGCTTTCTTAGGTGCGCCGTGTCCTCCTTCCACGCCGACGGCCTTTGGTGCCGACGACTTCGGGTCTGCGGCCTTGACTCCCGGGGTTGGGGGCCCCAGTCTTCCGCCCCACGCCCTTGTTCGATTTTGGATCAACGCTTTGGCTCGACGCCTTTGGTCGACTTCACCGGGTCGACAGGAGTCTTCGGCCGCCCCGACATACCGGAAGACGAGGAGGCGGCCAGAGGGACAGACGTCTTCTGTTTCGTTGGCGTTTCCATCACTTTCGGTTTCGTCGACACAGAGGGTTTTACTTTCGGTTTAGTTTTCATGACCGGCGGCTCCACAGAAGTGTCCGTAGCCGGGCCCGCAGGCGAGGCCGTGGATTTGGGTGCAAGGTCTTGGGTAAGGCCGTGTGGCGATCCCGCGACCTGAGCCTTAGTGATTGTTTGAACGGGGCATAGCTCTTCGCCAGAGCTATCTTCCATGGCCCCATAGGGCTCATTGTCGTCTCCGTCGACGACTTCTTCTGCATCGAGCGCCTCAACATCCACGTCGTAGTCGTAGTCGATCTCCTCCGCAGGAGGTGAAATTTGCAGATGAACTTCTTGTTCGTTGGCGTCTTCTCTCTCGAAGATGTCCACCGGTGCCGGGGCCGACTGCTGGGCCTGCAGTCGCGCCACGCGCCAAAGCCGAATTGTCTTCGATCGAAACCGGGAACAAGCCATACAGTTGGCTTCATCGTGGTCCGGCGACAGGCACTTGTTGCACACTGGGTGGACGTCGATGTGGGGATACTTCGATCCACACACGGGGCATTTCTTGAACGGGCTCCGTTCCATGATGTGTCGTTGAAAGTCTTGCTGCGTCGACTGGGCCTTAAGCACCAAAGAGTCACGGGACTCCTCGGGACGTCCGACTCGGGGACTGAGCAGGAACAGAGTTGGGCACCGAGCGCAAAAACAATACAGACGGTATAGGAAAAGGCCTTCAGGCCTTAAGAAAGTCTATATCTATTCCGAACTGGAGATAACGAATACATATCCGAACCCAATGGCGGAAAAAAACAATCTGGGGATGGAGTTGATGCCCATGCGCACTGTAGTCCAGGGGAGCAGCCACCTATCTCGTGATACTTCGGAGACTCTTCCAGGACAACAATGTGCAATCATCCGGACCCAACACTAGGCGGCGAACTATGCTATAGATATGAATTCAGCAGCCCACATGCCTCGAACACTAGGATGAGCGTCATGGAGTGCTGCCGCAGTTTGCGTGCCACTAGCGGTATGAGCGGTGCTGGAGGAAAAGCGTACGCAAATCTGCCTGACCAGTTCATCCATATCGCATTGCCCTGAGACTGCGGGAACCTGGCGGCGAAGGTTTGGCATTTTGCGTTTTCCTTTGTGGCGAATAGGTCTATCTCTGGATGACCCCACTGATGGAAATATGGTTGGAGCACTGAGGGGTGTATCTCCCACTCGTGCATCTGGTGGCTGTGCCTGCTGAGCAGGTCCGCCATCTGGTTGTCTTTGCCTGGGAGATGTTCCGCCATGAGGAACATGTTCCTTTGAATGGCCCACTTCCACATGCTCTGGGCTAGATGAGACAATTGTAGAGTGCGTGCCTCCCTGCTTCTGGATGTAATACATGGCAGTCATGTTGTCCGTCCGGATCAGCACAACTTTGTTGCACAGATGCATCCTGAAGGCCTTCATTGCCATGAAAATCGCCATGAGCTCCAATAGGTTGATGAGCATCTTTTGCTGCTGCGCTGTCCACAGTCCCTGCACTGTGTAATGGAGGACATGCGCTCCCCAACCCTGGAGAGATGCGTCCGTTGTCAGCACTATCGGTGGTACAGGCTCTTGGAACGGTCGTCCCTTGCAAAGGTTTTGTGTGTTCCACCAATGCAGAGAGTTGTATGCACGACCGGTCACCAACACTAGGTCTTTTAGATGTCCTTGAGCCTGGTTCCACCGTTGTGCTAGGCGCACGCATGTGTAGCCTTGCGTGGGGGACTATAAAGATGCAGGAGGCCATCATACCGATTAGCTGCATGAATACTTGCGCTGGGAGCGAGTGTTGGGGCCTGAACTTTTGAATGAGCAATTGCATGCTGTTCACTCTGGCAGAGTTTGGGTGCGCTGTCGGTATTGATAGTTGCACCCAGGTACTGCTGCACATGTGCGGGCTGAAGGTGCGATTTTGGGTAATTCAGCGAGAATCCTAGACTGTGTAGGAGGTGAATGGTGCGGGACATGTGGCTGGCACATTGCTGGGCTGACTTCGCTTGAATAAGCCAGTCGTCCAGATAAGGATAGACGTGTATGTGTTGTCTCCGAAGGTGCGCCGCCACTGTTGCTAAGCATTGATGAACACCCTGGGGGCAGTAGTGATCCCGAAAGGCAGGACCTTGACTTGGTAATGCTGGTTGTTTATGGTGAACCTGAGGTATTTCCTGTGTCCTGGGTGAACGGGAATATGGAAATAAGCGTCTTTTAGGTCTAGGGTTGCTAGGAAGTCTCCCTGACTGAGCAATGGCAGTACCTGATGTAAAGTCAGCATGTGAAAGTGTTCTGACAAGATGTACTGTTTTAGGGGTCTGAGGTCTAGAATGGGCCTGAGAGACCCGTTTTTTGGGGATTAAGAAGTACAGTGAGTACACCCCTGTACCCTGCTGATTTAAAGGCACGAGTTCTATGGCCCCTTTTTGCAGCATGCAGAGTACTTCTTGCTGCAATAAGTGCATGTGCTCTGCGGACATAGGACGGTGCCTTGGGGGTATGTTGGGTGGAGTGGAGGTCCGTTATAGACAGTAGCCGTGTTGTATGTCTCTCACCCACCTGTCTGTGGTTATGCCTTCCCAGACTGGCAGGAACTGCTGGAGTCTTCCCCCGACTGGTGTTATATGGTCGGGGGGCAGTGACAAGAAGTCACCGTTTATTGGTGGCGGAGGATCTGGTATTGTTATTTCCGCGTCCTCTGCCTTTGGTGCTGTTCCCACAATAGCCACCCCCATTGTTTTTATTATAGGTGGTGTGCGAGCCCCCTCTGTTGTATTGGGCTTGCTGTGATGCTTGACCTCTGGAGGCTCCCCTGTTACCGGAGCGACGAAAGGAACTGCCCCTGAACTGTTGTGACTGCAGAGCCCCCATGGAGTTTGCTGTCAGTGTCTTTTAATTTACTCAAGGGTTGTGTCTACATCAGGGCCAAAGAGAAAATCAGGGTTAACCGGCTGGTTGAGTAAAGTAGTTTGTATTTCTGGCTTTAAACCAGAGATGCGTAGCCAGGCATGCCTTCTAAGCATCACACTTGTGTTTATGGCCCTAGCTGCCGTGTCTGCTGCATCTAGCGCACACTTGATGGGCGCATTGGAAATTAATTTCCCCTCTTGTATCAGCATTTCTGCTCCCTCCTTACAAGTCTCAGGCAGGTGTTTCAGTAGCTGCTCTAACGTGTCGTAGTGTGCCCTATCATATCTGGCTAATAGGGCTTGTGTGTTGGAGATCCTCCAAATATTTGCTGCTTGAGCCGCTACTGGCTTGCCAGAGGCCTCAAAGATTTTGGATTCTTTGTCCGGAGGGGGAGCATCACCACTGGTTTGAGAGTTTGCCCTCTTAAGAGCATTAGCCACGACGAGGGAGTCCAACGGGAGCTGGCTGGCCTTTGATGTACGTAGGGTCCACAGGTGCATGCCGGTACTTCTTTTCAATCCTTGGGTTTACAACCCATGCCCTTGTGGTCTCCTTGAAGATGTCAGTAGCGTGTTTAAGGACACCCTTTAGCATAGGCAATGTTTTTACTGTTCTTTCTGAAGTTAAGAAAGTATCAAACAAAAAGTCCTCCTCTACTGGGTCAGCATGCATGTCCACATCATGGTTTTTGGCTGCCCTTTCAATCAAAGCGTTAAACGCAGCAGTATCTTCGGTAGGCGAGGTTTTGATGGTATAGGACTGAGTGTCAGGCGTGGCCTGTGGCTCACCAGGGTCAGTTCATGTTTGCTGTTCATCCTGATCTGTGTCATCAGGATAATTGAACTCATCTTCATTGTATCCCTCTCCTATATCTTCATAGGTGCGTGTGGGTGAATAGGAATATTCTTGTTCATAGGACTCCACAGGCTCAGAAAGAACAGGCGAGGCTGCTGAGTCTCTTTTCAGAGGGATCTTGTATGACTCCAAAGGTCTTTCTGGAGCTATTTTCCGTTTATAAATGGTGAGTCTACCTGTATCTGAGTCGATGAACAGTTTACTTTGATTGTCATAGGAGGGTGGTTGGAAAATGACATCTTCAGTGGACTGACGCCTGGAAACTGCAGACACCTTTGTAGTAGTGTCGGTGCTTTTTTGTGGCTCGACAGTTTTTGGTCGAGCGGTTGGGGGCAGTCCATATTTAATAGGCTTTGGAAGCAGTGGAGACGAGCCGACCGTTTTTGAGGGAGTCGTCGTTTTCGATCTGATCAACTTCTAATGCTCACTTGGCTGCTGGTGTACTTGCGTCGATTCGAGCAGTCGGTGCGCAACAGGTAAGCCTTTTTGCTTCGACGCGACGTGCTCCTTCGGGTGTGGGTGTACTTTGACTCGAAGGCCTTGCTGGATATCGGCGCCGAGGCTGGAAGTTTTGGATCGACAGTCTTCCTAGCTTTGAGTCCTTTGCCAGTTTCGGCAGCTTTAGGCGTGGGCGTCGACAGCGTCAGCGCGATGTGCTTGATGGCAGAGACAGGCTTTGGCGTCCCGTGTTTTGGCTCGACGCCCCCTTGTGACCCCGAAGGGTGAACGACACTTTTAGATGGTGTTGGAGCCGACGAATCCGAAGCTGTCGATCAGAGTACTGACGTAAGCAGTTTCGGTTTCGATACAGTTCTTGTCGGTTTCGGTTTTGCACTCGAAAGTAGCTGATGGACCGAAGGCTCTGTAGAAGTATTCTTAGCCGGGCCTGGACGCGGGGCTATTGAATGAGTAAAGATCTTGGCTAAGGCCTTCCGGCGATGCCTCAACCTGAGCCGTAGAGAGTATAGTGTCAGTATCGGGCCCCGCGATTGCGGATGGGCCTTGTTCATCGCTTGAGTCGTCATCGACAGCTCCGATGGCGTCTGCGTTGTCTCCTACCTCGACGAGGTCTTCACCATGGACGTAGTCTTGTTCTTCGTCCACACTATATTGTGATTCGTGCTCCGATGCAGGGTCCGACTGCCGGTCTGGATCCTCTTGATCGGCGCTCTCGATGACGTCTGCCTCGAAGATATCTTCTGGGTCTGGCGCCATTTGCTGGGCCGACTGCCTCGCGGCGCGTCGAAGCCGAAGTGTTTTCTTTGACCGGAACTTGGACAGGCCATGCAACTGGCCTTGTCGTGGTCCGGGGATAGGCACTTGTTGCACACCGGGTGCACATCAATTTGAGGGTATTTTGAGTTGCAGACGGGGCATCTCTTGAACGGGCTCCGTTCAATCGTCGACGCTCGTCGGGGCCTAGCTGTCGGAAGGCAATACGGCCTTCGACGTCCTGTTCGAAGAACTGGATGAAGTATTGGGCACCGAGCGAGAGACGATACCGACGCACCCGAAGGCATTTTGGCCTCGCGAAAAGTATTGAAAGTATATTCCAAACTGTAGTCGAGAAGGTACATCCGAACCCAATGGCGGAAAAAACAATCTGAAGATGGAGGGGATGCCCATGCGCACTGTAGTCCAAGGGAGGAGCTACCTATCTAGTGATACTTCGAAGACTCTTCCAGGACAACAATGTGCAATCATCCGGACCCAACACTAGGCGGCGATCTATGCATAGATATAAATTCAGCAGCCCACATGCCTCGAACATATGCATCTGGAGTGGTGCCTGCCAGTGGGATAACAAAGCTCCTTACAGCTGTTACTGCGGTTGGGAGGGATCAAGGTGTCGGAATAGCAAGGACTGTCCGTTTAAATACTGCACAGTAGGCTGCAGTGCAGGCCTAGTTGTGCTTTCGCTTGTCACGTCAGTGGTGAGACAGTAAGTGCTGCAGTCCACTTGTGACTTTCAACTTACAGCCCCTGGCTACACGGGCTACTATATACTAGGGACTTACAGGTAAGTTAAATATGCCAATTAGGGATTAACCAGTTATATTTTTAAGCAGAGCACACAAAGGTGCTTGATGGCAGTACCAGTGTGTTCAGAATCAATACACCAGAACTAAATTGAGCAAAAAGTGGGGCTGGCCCTGCAAAAAGGGCAATTTGCTCACACCCACACCCATCTCTCCTGAAAAAAGCTCCAGTAGACAAACCATGGCGAACTACAGACCCATATCCCTCCTACCATATCTGGTCACACTGCTTGGGGTGGGAAACCTCAACAACTGACTTGTTGATCATATCAATGCCAGCCACCTCCTGGACCTCTCCCAGTCACAATTCAGACCAGACCCGAACCACAACACCAAGAATGCCCTCATTGGCACCACTGACGAAACTTGAATAAACATGGACACAAGACAGCGGCACTAATCCTACACAACCTCTCAGCCGCTCTGTCTTGCACTCCTTCCAAAGCCGCCACCACACATGTAACCTCCTTTTGCTGAATCAGCTGTTCCTCCTGGGTCACACTCAACTAGTAAGCCTGGCCTTATACACATCCTCTGCCTTCAACCTAATCTACGGAGTCCATACATGGCCCAGCTTGCAAGCACAGTTTGATTCCACAGACTAGCCAGAATATCCTATGCAGACAGCCACCACCTTATCCTCTCCCTCTTTGACAAGATCACCAATGCCCTACTGAAATTCACCAATTACATGTCAGAAATTACAAACTGAATGCCTGAAACTCAACTCAGGCAAGATGGGAGTGGTCTTTGTCAGAAAAACACAACTACATCTAGAGGGTCTACCTACATCTAGAGGGTCAGCGTGGTGGCCCTCAGAACTTGTACCAACCCCCTCCCTGCCAAACTCTGCAAGCAATAACAACTCTGTAAGAAATAACTGATAAGCACATCTCTAGGTCTAACCATATTAACACGGTCTCCTCCATCTACTTCCACACCCTCAAATTCCTGAAGAAATTTCAGACGGCTCCCACCAAACACATGAAGATCAGTCACTAAAGCACTGATCTCTAGCCGAGTGGACTATGGAAATGCCCTCCAAGCCAAAAATGATCGTACAACTCACCAAAACACTCCAGATTATTCAAAAAGCAGCAGCAAGCCTCACTTATCTTCCACTCAACTAATTTCCAAACATGTTCGAGATCTCCACTGGCCCCCCCCATACACAACATACCCTCTTCAAACTCCTCATTCGCACCTACAGAGAACTACACAATCAAAGGCCTGCATACCTAAACACTTGCATATACCTCCACACTGACACCTTCGCTCTACCACTTGCCCACATTTCCCATATTCCAAGAGACAAGTTTCCACCATTTCTTATTTGCCTTCTAAAACTTCGAACCACCTTTTGTTGCAAATTAGGTACTCCACCTTCTTACTAGAATTTCACAAGAAACTGAAAGTTGTTGTTTCCATTACGCACCAGTCAGTGTAGCCACCAGCCCCTCTTCAAGTTATATGAGCATAGAACATAGTCATATTTTAAACTTCACATAACAGGGGTATCAGATATCAAGGAAAGCATCTACTACATTACCATAGATCGCATTTAACTGCAGCCTCTCAATCACCATATATAGAGGTGCAGCTTGAAGCTCTGGTAAGGTTCCTCGTGTTGCTGAAACAGGAGGCCTTTCAAAAGTGGTAACCAGACCACAGGAGTAAAGCTCACACTCCAGGGTTACGAAGGCAGGTGAGAAAGTGTCAAGAATACATACACGAGATCATGCTCAATTGCCTCGGAGTTTCCCCAGTGAGCTTCCTAGAGAAACAGTGTGCACAACCTTTAACACTTTGCATTCTTGAACACCAATAAGGTCTGCTCAACTCGTCCACTCTGGCATTAAGTGATCCCGCCAGGTGTTTGGCTACCAGAAAGGTAGTCGAGCCACCTCAAGAGAAACAGGGTCTCCTGGTACATGATGCAGAACCCCTCAGTCCTTCTCGCATAGTGGTTGTTATGTCCACGAGGACCAGCACCAGGCTCCAACTGATGGATGGCTTTTAGGGCCAAACCTGAAGAAAGGCTACAGCGAAGATGGGTCGCTGGAAGTTGTTCAACAGGCAGCCATTATTAATTAAAATTTCACTGCAGGACCTCCATATGCCACATAGTATGAGGAAAATGTATAAGGCTAGGAGTCCAGAAGGCTCAGAGCAGGCCACATCAAGATCCAGGACTGAGTCCCGAAATATCAGAATCATAAACTGTACTTGCTGCTGCAGGAGAAGATCATCCGCATGGGTTTCAGCTCACTGATTGAAAACCTAAAAGAGAACAGGACTTCAGCAACCATCCAGAAGCGTGGATTTTTTTGTTTTGGTCGTCTGCAAACAAATCTATTGACGGTTGTCCCCACTGATGGAAAATATCTGCCACCACCTCGTCGTTTAGCACCCAGTCTGGCTGATATTCGAAGTGCTGACAGAGCGCGTCTGCTCTCACGTTTTGCCCTTGGAAGGTGTACTGTCGTGATGGAGGCCTCGGGCCAGAAGCCAGTTCCAGATCGCTTGGGCTTCCAGGGAGAGCAGGCGAGAGCGCGTACCACCATGTTTATTGAGGTAATACATGGTGGTCTACATGGTGGTCGTGTTGTCTGTTTGGATCAGAATCGAGTCAAATGTGATTAAGGGCTGAAAAGCTTTCAGAGCTAGATGGACTGCTCGCAGCTCTAACATATTTATATGGTAGAACTGCTCCTTGATGGACCAATCGGCCCTGCATCTGTAGGCAATCCATGTGTGCCCAGATGCATCTGTTATTCAGGACTGTCGGAACTGGTTGATGGATGGGGACTCCCACCAAGAGGTTCTCCGGTCGAGTCCACCACAGAATGGACGACTTTGCTGCTTGAGAGAGCACAATCCGATCCTCTCAGTGACCTGATGCTTGGTCCCACTTGTCCTCTAGATCCTGTTGCAAAGGTCTCATCCTCAGCCTGGTGTTGGGAATAAGAAATATGCAAGAAGCTGTCGATCCTAGCAGCGATACCACTTGCCGGACCATTGGATGAGCTGTCTGGAGAAGAACATCGCATTTCTGCTGCATCGAAGAAAGTCTCCCCTCTGAAGGAAACGCTCTTCCTATGTTTGAATCCAGAGTGGAGCCCAAATAATTGATTGTCTGGGTAGGCCAGTGAACCGATTTTTCCATGTTCACATGAAGACCCAGCCTGCGGAGCAGATTCAAACAGACTTGAAAATCGCTCCTTACTTTGAGGGGATTCCCTTTCATCAGCCAATCGTCTAAGTAAGGGTAAACAAACAGACCCTTTCTGTGGAGAGCTGCCGCCACCACCACTGCCATGCACTTGGTAAAGACTTGTAGGGCAGATTTCAGCCCGTAGGGCAAGACTTTGAACTGGTAATGCTTGCTGCCGACCACGAATCGTAGGTATTTGCGATGACGTGGAATAGGTATGTGGAAGTTCGCATCTTGGAGGTCCATCGAACACATCCAATCTCCTGCTTGCAGATGTGGCCATATTTGATGAAGTGCCAACATGCGAAACTTCTCCTTCAAGATGACTTTGTTTAGCAATCAAAGGTCCAGGATAGATTTGAATTTGTGCTCGATCTTTTTTTGGCACAATAAAATACCCGGAATAAACTCCCTTCCCTCGCTGAGCAGGAGGAACCCCTTCTACGGCCTTTTTTCGCAGAAGGGTTACCACTTCCTGTCGTAGTAACTTTAGCTGGTAAGGACGAGATCTTTTCGGAGGAATGTCCTTTGGAGGCACACGAAAACGTAGTACGTATCCATTGCACAGTATACCGAGCACCCAACGATGATGTGAAACACTGCCTCCCACTGGAGTGGGCAACGGTGCTAGAGGAAGCTCTTGCTCATTGCTTCCCTGCTGATCTGGCCGTGTTAGAGGATTGCTGCTGATGATCTCTTCCAACTCTGTTGGACTTTCGGCCTTGGAATCGTGACCTGCCTTGGTTTTTGTTTTGGGACCACGGAGGGGTTTGAACCCTCTGTTGGTAGCCCTTGTTGGGCCAGTATCTCAGCTTGAACTCCTTTATCTTTTCCAAGCAGACAGCCTTGAGAGTGTCTAACTGCTTTCATCCTAGCCATCTCCTCATCGGTGTGGGTGTCAAACAGGGAGGAGCCAGAAAAAGGGAGGTTAAGGATCCTCTGTTGTGCATCTGGTTTCAGATCGGTTAGCCTCAACCAGGCAGACCTAGCGCAAATCCCATGCGCATAAGAATGTGCTGACAGCGTAGCACCATCCACTGCCGTGCTAATCACCTGGTTGGCTACAAGGAACCCTTCTTTGAGGACCTCCTCAAAATCCCTGTGATCTTCCTTTGGGAGCTTTGCTTTGAAACGGTCCAAGGAGTCCCATAAGGCTCTGTCGTAACGACTTAATAAGGCTGCTGCACTAGATACTTTTAGAGATGATTCTGCAGACACCCAAACCTTCCATCCCAAAGAGTCCTGGGACCTACTTTCATTTTCCGGTGGTACTGAAGAAGATTCAGTTACTGTATGAGTTTTTCTTGCCGCCCCGATCACAGAATCCGCAGGCGGATTTGATTTCAAGAAAACCGGGTCTGTTCCTGCAGGCTTGTATTTCTTCTGAATTCTGGCTGGTGCAGCCTTAATTGTAGATGGAGTTAGAAAAATGTCCATCACTGGTTCTAGAAGACCAAGAACCAGAGCAGGCAACGGGGCAGACGCAGATCTCTGATGCAGTGTCTCAAAAATCACCGTTGTCGCAACCAGAGTCGACATTTCAATGTTCAGCTTTTGAGCTCCTCTCTGAAGCACATCATGGTATGCATTTATGTCATCTACCAGAGAGACTCTTGATTGAGAACTATCAGATAGAGTGGGAGAATAGTCCCTTCTTTCGTGATGAGAGCTGGAAGGCCTGTGCTCTCGTGATCTGCCAGTACGGTCTTTACGTCTGGCCGAAGGAGATCTATCCACCTCTTGCACCAATCTTTGCAGAGGTGACCTGTGGAGCAGACTGGTGTATTCTTCCTCTAGTCTTGTAGCTCCTGTAGGGTTCTTACTCCAGTTATGTAGGAAAACAATACAGGAGATAAATGAACAGAAAGAGAAGCACCCCTGTGTTATGAAGAGGATCTCCGTCGCGACCTTTCTGAATGTCGCTCTGGGGATGCAGAAGGTGAATGCTCTGGAGGAGTGAGACTAGTGCCGTGATGCAGATTCAGTCACTAAAACAGAGCCATCTCCAGGTCTTACTGATGCTGGTCTCGACGTCGAGGGTATGCCCTGCTCTGACGAAATTCCCCTTGACGCCTACAGAGAATCCCCGACGTCGATTTTTGTCCAGCTGATGAAACAGGTCTCAACGTCGACTCCCTGTTCTTCGATGTAGATTGTCTTGCTGACGACGTCGAAGTACCTCTGTGCTCGACGCCGGTCGTTGAGCGGACATCTTTGTTAAACACCGATCGCCGCCAGTTTGACGGCGGCGGAGGGCTTCTGCTCTTAGACACCGAACGCCACTGGGTTGACAGCTAAGGGCTGCCGATAGTCGCCAGGTTGACGGCGGAGGACTCCTGCACCTAGACTACGATAGTCGCTGGTTTGAAGACCGAGGAGGACTTCTGGCCTTCGATGACGACAGTCGCCAACGGCGGAGGACTTCTGCTCCTCGACGCCGATAGTCACCGTGTTGGTGGAGGATCAAGATTCTTTGACGCAGACTACGAAGGAAGTGACGCACCTGAATGTCGGCGTTCTTTCGACGGCGAACCCGCCGAAGGTCTTCTCTTGGACGTATATCCTACCGGTGGAAGATTTTTTAGCGCCGAGCCAGATGCTGAAGAAGAGCGATGAGTCTTGCTCCGTGAAGATCTGGCTCTCTTAGAGCCTTTTATCACTAGTGACCTGCCCCTGGAAGAAGTCTTATCCTTCTCAGCCAGTCCATAAAGACGGATTCTTTCTCTGTCTTTAAGAGTTCTCCTAGATAAAGACTGGCAGTGAGGGCAAGTCTTGGGGACATGGTCCTTAGTAAGACAAAGGATACAGACTGCATGAGAGTCTGACCTGGCCTTTTTTCCACAAGAAGGGCAGAGGTCAAAAAGAAATGGCATATTGGAGTGAAAAAAATGTCAATAAAAAGAGCACCTTACTTCTCAAGTTGATACATGTCGAAGTACGAAGAGATTTTCCAGAAAAATTAAGATTATTTCTGACAAAAGTCAGAAAAAAGGTGGTGCTCTGTAACCAGGGTCCTGACTGAAGGAGCCGGAAAGAACTGACCTGTCACCCCTGAGGCATGATAGGAAGCTAGGGGTCATAACTGCCTTAAAGGCACGGTGCCAGTTTATTTCTATGTTGCTATGAGTTAGCTTTTCAGCCTTTCTAGGCTATGTTTTCTGCAATGCAGCCTGGGGGGTGTCCAAGCTTTCACTCCTATCTGAGGGAATTTGCTAAGTGCTAAACATTTAAACAGTTTTCAAACATGTGCTGTTTTTCCCGGTTTCTTAATGTATAGTTCATGAAATACAGGGCCTTACAGCATTTTTCAGTTCTAACGCATGAAAGGCTGCATTGATTATATATATATATATATATATATATATATATATATATATATATATACATATATATATATATATACATATATATATATACATATATATACATATATATATATACATATATATACATATATATATATATATATATATATATATACATATATACATATATATACAGTCCTTACATGTTTCGGTCGCACTACGACCTTTCTCAAAGGGGCGCCTTGACATCATTTGTGCCGAGCAGAGAAACTAAACAAGTCAATTGCACATTTATAATGTTCGCCCCCTGGTGGGCGCCCGGTTGGGTCACTTTAAATGCATGATGGTACTTGAGGTTCTTTGCCCCTTGTTTTTCAACCCTCCAGTGGGTGATTAAAACAGTTTTTAAAATTGCTGTTGCAGTTTCACTCGTTGCGCCTTAGTGTTCCTATTTTCGAGGGTAGCAAGGACCATACCAAAGTTAGTCTTTGGTGGCTGCCAATTGCCCTTAATCGCCTTCACGCATAACAAAACTGCAAGTGCAACTGCATAACAAGATGAAATTCTTGCATCTGAAACTGAATTTAACAATATCTTCGATCAACCCCCAATCTTCGCATATACACGAAGTAACAAAGGAAATTTTATCAAAAGAAACCCCTACCTATGAAAACACAAAAGGAACCTTGCCATGCATGAACTGCAGCAATTGTAATAACGTAATAAAAGGAAACTCCATTTCACATCCAATGAAAGGGCAGACCATTAAACTACGTGTCAATGCTACATGTGATTCATCTAACTTAATATACATGCTCAAATGCCCCTGTGGGAAAATCTATATTGGAAAAACGGAAAGGAAAATAAAAATACAGCTCAATGAGCATAAATCGAACATACGCACTAAAAATATGAAGTCAAATGTTGCAGCACACTTTCATGAACTGAAACATAATATTGCGCAACTCAAATTTCTAGTGTTAGAAATTGTTGAGAAATGTGAGGGAAAAGACAATAACAAAACCCTTCTTCAACGAGCGATAGCTTGGATATACCGTCCCCAAGCAATGAAGCCTCATGGGCTCAATGATCGAACTGAATTTAATTGTTTTATTTAACCATATTTATGGGACACTGACCCATTGTATCTTTGCTGCCAACTGTTCGTATATTTACTGATCACAACACGTTGTAATACATGTATATTGCAGTTATTACCTGGTCCTTTGTTACATTACACACATATAAGATGGCGCCCCACAGAGACAGTCCGTCTTTTAGTTTTTTTTCCCTTGCCTCCTGGATAGGCACTCACGTGACCACGATCACATGATGTATATTCAAACTCCTGAATGCATCGAAACACACCGTCCGTCTTCACCGAAGAGTGATGCTGGAAATCTTATCACCTACCGCCAAGAAACGCGTTCCCTAAGTAAGTTAAGAGACACTAATATGGCTCATCCCGTGTTTTTTACTACGGTATTAAACGAACGAATTTTGAACACTTTATTATTCCCACCCCCCCCTAGTATTCAAGAGTTCACCACAACTGAATTCTTGTAAGTATGACCCATTACGGCATGCCCGTGAATCACCCTCACACGAATCTTACCGGCTGCACTTTTTTTGCGTTTGTTCCCACAGCATGTTATTCACTCACACTGCGGTCTACACGTTGCACGTATATGTATAACCACCATGTGATTTACAAATCCATCTCTATGTAACATTGTTTATGTACTAGGAATGAATTAGTGATATGGGATATCTTGTTTGTTTTTGCTGATAGTGCTCCTGGAAAAAGGGCTAGAGAGCCCGAAATGCATTGGAGCGTTTGAAAATGAATTTACAACTCAGTTGAAATAAGAAGTTGGAAGAAATACATAAATACCTTTTGGTTATGAAAACAATATCTAATCAAAAAGAATTGTGATGAATAAATGAATATACTACAAACCAACGAAGGAGTCTTTTATTGAGAACCTATGGTGTGCCCACACACAGGGATGCGCTCACAGTGTATGTGCGCACTATTTTGAGTGGACCTACTGCCTGACACAACATCTTCCTCTTTCAGGGTAAGCTGTACTTACAGCGACGGCGATGGGAACATCTTTTGCCCCCACATATGCAAACTTACTCATGGCCATCTGGGAAAAAGAGGTGCTATTGGAAGAAAACAAAAAACAGAAGATCAAAAGTTGGAGTCGCTATATTGACTACCTCTTTGTAGTCTGGGATGGGAACTAAACAGAACTACAGGCATCCATAGACTCTCTGGAGAACAACCGGTACAATCTACACTTCACATCAACCATCAGCAACACCTGTGTAATCTATTTGGATGTAGAAGTAAACATACGGGAAAACAAACTATGCACTAAGATGTACTAAGATGTACCGCAAACCCACATCCTGCAATAGCATCCTCCATGCAAATAGCGGTCATCCCTCAAATTTAAAATGGAGTATACCGTACGGAGAGATGTTAAAAGCGAAAAGGAAATGCTCCGAAAAAGAAGACTTGGATGCAGAAATACAGAGAATGTTTAGCCGGTTCCTATCCAGAGGATACCCGCTAGAAGTTCTGACAACAGCAAAAACCCGGATGCATCTGAACAGATCAGATCTCTTGATCTCACGGAAAGAACAAAAATGAACAGTGGAAGCCCAAGAGATCATGCGAGATCCACAGACGGAAAAATCGGAAAATGTAACACGTTTCATTATGGACTTTGATAATCAAAGCCAAAATCTGAAGATCATAAAAAAGAATTGGCATATTCTTCTATTAGACGAAACTCTTAGGGAACACTTCACTCCTTTTCAGAGTATCACCTATAGGAAGACATCGTCCCTCAGACATCTTGACACAAAGCCATCTGGAGAAAAAGCAGCCAGGGAAATAAAAAATAACGTGGTTGAGCATACCAGGCTTTTGAAAATGTTTAAAGTGCAAAGCTTGCGAACATGATAAGAACATCAAGGAATATACTTTGCTAAATGGGAAAATTGAAAAGATCTCAGACCATATCACCTGCGAATCAAAGTTTGTTATTTACAGACTTGGATGCCCATGTGGAAAAGAATACATTGGGAGCACCATCACCAAACTAAAATTGCGGATCCTCCAACACCTGCGCGCAATTAAGAACAATGACCCGAACTACCCCATGGCAAAACATTTTAATGAACACCATAAAGGGGATTGCACCAAATTAACATATTCGGGGTTGAAACTTGCCAAAATATGCGAAAGAGGAGGAGACCGCACCTTAAAATTAAGAAAGATGGAAAGCAGGATGATTCTTGGGATGGGAACTGAATACCCACATGGTCACAACTTGGATGCAGAGTTATATGTACACTTGGGTAAATAAAAGAACAAGCAATTTGCACAGCTTATGCAATAACATTGACAAGCCAATTACATCAAATGCAATGTACAACATGAATTCATCTCTTTCCCCGGTCTTTGAAATGTAAGCAAAATAGAAAAAATATTATCAACAAAGCCTGTGAGAAGTGCAGGAACAATGTGAATATGTATAAATGACTAAAAATTGTACCCAAGAAACGATAAGTGGGAGTGATAAGAGTGAAGAGTCTTTATTGTAACTGAACATATGGCTGGAAAGTTCCTTGAAAAGCAACAAGAAGGAAGTGGCAAGATACTGAAATCACAGCCATATTTGAACTCTAGAAAAGGACAAAAAGTCCTATTTGAGATAAGACTGAGGAACTATTGATCTTGTCCAGTTACATAGACTCCGGCCACCTTAGATCGAGACTTAATTGAATTAGTCTACTTTAGATTTCCCTCTTTCTTCCTCCTGAGCCTTTCACTTTTTACTTTTTGGTCATTGCTTTCCAGTATTGTGCCAATCATTGAAATAACTATATTTTATAGCAATTCTGGTAGTTACAATCTCCCTAATAAGTAAATGAACTCTTTTTATTGCTCCTGGCATTGATTATAGCAGAAATGTGATATATGAGATGTATATATATCCTTAAGATGCACATTGTCTTATGCACATTGGCACCCTCCTAAAACAGTACTTCACTAGAAGAAACAATAATAATGTTATTTTACAAAATAATTAGAGATAAGTGTAATTGCATAAAAGAGAAAATAGACTTTAGTTGCCATAGACCAGTGTTTCCCAAACTGTGGTCCGCGGACCCCCAGGGGTCCTGGACACATTCCCAGGGGTCCGCAGGCAGCAGTTTTAAAAGCACTTCAAAGTGCCTTGCAGAATTCGCAGTTTGAGCAACAATAAAAGTGTCAAGATAACACCAGTGATTAATGTACCTGCTGGAGAGAGAGAGAGGAGAGTTTTGTCCAGTGGCAGCTTTAACTTATCTAATGTAGCACAGAGGGTTAATATGCCTACTGCAAAAACATGTACCATGCATTTAATTTCTTTTAAATTTCATGTGCATAGGTCAGTCGGTTACTTACTGCTTTTGTCAGTAACTTATTTTTCTTCCCAGATTGTCGTACCCTGGTGCATAATAAGGTCTTCATTTACTATTCTTTAAAAGCTAATAACATTCAATATGTAATGATAACTGTTGTAGACTGCACCATTGTTTCCCAAAAACTTTTGGGGGAGAGCTTTCCAAAGCCCCCTCTGTAGTGGCCAGGCTCACTCATTGCACTTGGTAAGCACCGTATGGGGACTGGTCTGAAAACATTTTCTAGGGCTGCTTTTGGTTTCCAGGCTGGCCCTGGCAGGAGCCTCATAATGCAAAATAAAACCAGCCATGTAAAAGTTTGTCACTGGGATGCAGCACCAAACTTCCCATTAAATTATTTAGTTTTTTGCAAATTCTTTCAATATAAAATTTTAAGAGGGATATTTACAACAGAAGTGGAGGAGCGTGTCGTTAGCCTCCTTGGCTTAATGACACAATCCACCACTTCGGAAACGTAGGGCTGCACCATATTTACAAGAATATGGTGCAGCCCTGCGTTTCCCCCTGCGCTGGCGCTACACTTAGGAGGGTAGCACTAATGCAGGCAGCCTTGCACCATAGTGCAAGTGTGACTGCGTGCAGGGGAAGATTGTTTATGTACAGGAAGATCCTCCTTCCTGAACGTAAAAAACCCAAGGCGTTTTACTTTTTCCATGTGTACTGCATAAGGCAGCATTTCTCCTCGTTTCGTCAAGTTAAGTTCAGGTGTTTCCTGGTTTTAATTTTGGCGCAGCCTCCTATTTACCCTGCCCTTGTAAATAGGAGGCAGCGTTAAAAAAATCAATCGTAACACCCACTGCCCACCTCTTTCACGTTAAGTATTGCATGAAATGGGGTCTCATTTGCAAAGCAGCGTTAAGCCACAGTAAGTGTCTGAACGCTGCCTTGTCCAGAAGGCGAAGCCCATATCGCCACAGGAACATCGCAGAAAGTGACGTTCCCATGGGGATAGGGGCTTGTAAATATGCCGCATACATTGTTAGTAATTAGAGTTTTTCTTGTGTACACCTGTGTTTATTTTGTTCGAATTACTGTTTTAATGTTTGAAATTTAAATCCTACAAATTGCTTGGGGGTCCCCGGCTTCCGGTGGTGACTCAATGGGGGTCCACAGGAGTGAAAGGTTTGGGAACCACTGCCGTAGACCATTTAATTGGAGGATTTAATTAACTCTTTTCTTTTTGTGTTTATTTATAATATAGATATGTACTTCACATGAACTCGATAGACATAAATGCAAAAATGTACATATGTATAGATTGTTGTAACAAACAGAATTCTAGAACCACACATTAAACACCCCAATAGGAATAACAGAAAACCTATGGATGACATCTTTCACCTTTTTTTTAACATACCTGCACTTCATACAGTTTTTTCTTCCGCATAAATAATTTAATAGTACTTTACTATGGAACTGTAATGTTGGAATTGAAAACTCAGTGTAAAATGGCATTTACAAAGGGCCTTGTACATATGCTCAAGATTGTTAGACTAGTTGTTTTTAAAAAATGTTTGGAAACTGATGCGGTTACTTACACAGAGCACTGTATAAATTGTCTAGACACATAGGACTCTATGGTCCAGTTGAAGACTAAGTATAGTCGAAACGCGTAGGCCGTCCGGTTGCTAAATGCACATGGTGTTCTAAAAGAATAAATAACTGAAACTTACAGCTGCTGTGGTGCCGTGACTTCTGTATACAAGGTGGGAACCAGAAGATTCGAAGTTATATATATATATATATATATATATATATACACACACACACACACACACATATATACATACACACATTTATACACATGGCAACAGCTGAATAAAGAACAGCAACCGAATTACCTGGTCCGTGTCTGTTTCTGAAAAGCGGTGCCGTGGGAGGACGATCGTGCAAAGGAGACTGAGGTCATATATATATATATATATATATACACATACACACACATACATACATATATACACACACACACACACTTGGTCTTGTGGTTGGGTCCGGATTCGTAGTCTTTTCTTTGTTTTTTTTTTTTTTTTTTCTCTTTGCCCAGGTGGGCGTCGGCGTCACACCCCCTTTGGGTGTATTTCCGGTGACGTCGGCATGCTTCCTGCGGAAGCTCCCACTCTTGGGCGCCATCTTCGGGTTCTTTTTTTCCGTGTTTCTTTCGTTTCCGAAGTAATGGCAATGTTCTTCTTAGTTTGTATTTACCGCTTTGTATTTTCAAAGTCTATTCTTTAGTTAACCACCTCTTCTCTCTCCAGCCTCATCTTTCTGGCGGAGGTGGGTGGGTTCGCTAGTGAATCCAGAAAGATCTTCAAGCTGCAAAACTACACCGACAGGTAAGAAAACTATTCGTTTTGCAGCGTGAATCTTTCTGGATTCACTATGCTGTGCATAGATTTTGTAGCGGTTTCTCATCTCTGTGGCGGCTGGGTGGAAGATGAGCGTTGGGTGTTGAATATGTGCTGTAGCACCTTCTGTCCCACTTGAGCTTCCTTGTTCATTTGTATGTCCACACAGTAGTGCTTCGTGAACGTGTGCACCGAAGCCCATGTTGCCGCCAGGCATATGTCCTCTATGGGTGTGTTAGCCAGGAAGGCTATTGTAGCGCCCTTCTTCCTGGTGGAGTGGGCACGTGTCCCCTCAGCCAGTTCCTGTCCTGCCCGTTTGTGGCAGAGTTGGATTGTTTGTGCGATCCATCGTGCAATGGTCCTTTTGGTTACTGCTTTGCCCATGAAGCTGTTTGCGAAGGACACAAAAAACTGTTTCGTTTTCCTGTGCCCCTTTGTCCTTTCAATGTAGTGCATGACTGCCCTTCTGGCGTCCAGGGTGTGCAGAGCTCTCTCTGCGCTGGTTGTGGGTTTTTGGAAAAAACTCGGTATCTGTATAGACTGGTTCATGTGAAAATTGGATACCACCTTCGGCATGAAGTGTGGGTCAGTCCTCATCACAACTCTATCGTTGTGTATTTGTATGTATGGTTCTTGTAGCGTCAGCGCTTGAAGCTCGCTTACTCTGCGTAAGGACGTTATCGCAACCAGGAAGGCTGTTTTCATAGTTAGCATCTTTAGGGAGGCCTTGTGAAGTGGTTCAAAGGGCTCTTTCATGAGTTCCGTTAGGACTGTGTTCAAGTTCCATGCAGGTGGCGGCACCCGCTTGGGTGGTGCGATCCTTTTCGCTCCTTCTAGGAATCTCTTCACCACCTGTGATGTGAAGAAGCTCCTGCACGCTTCTCCCCTTGTGTAGGCTACTATCGCTGCCAAGTGAACTCTTAACGAGGATGAGCTAAGGTTCTTCTCCAGTAAGTGCGTCAGGTACCTTAGCACTGTGGAGTCCCTCTTCATCTTATTGTGGAGTCTTTCCTGTCTGCACCATATTGTGAATCTTTTCCATTTCGCAACGTAGCACTTTCGAGTGCTGGGCCTTCGTGCCTCCCGAAGTACCCTCAGGGTGCTTTCTGGTAGTCTCAAATGTGCGAACTCTATGTCCTCAGGAGCCACGCTACTAGGCTCATGCTCTCTGGCTCTGGATGCAGTACCTCTCCGTTCTGCATGGACAGTAGATCTTTCCTCCTGCTGAATCTGTGGGGTGCACACTGTGTCATCTCCATGATCTGCGAGTACCAGGTCTGCCTCGCCCACTGCGGTGCGACCAGTATCAGTGTCATGTTGCTCGCTCTGCACTTGCTCAGTACTCTGTGCATCAGTGGTATCGGGGGAAAGGCGTAGGCAAATGTCCTTGACCAATCTATCCATAGGGCATTCCCCAGTGTCCCCTCCTCGGGCTGCCTGGATGCGAAGTTTTGGCATTTTGCATTCTGGCGTGTGGCAAACAGGTCCACCGATGGTGTCCCCCACCTGTCGAACAGGTATCTTGTCTCCTGAGCATTGAGCTCCCACTCGTGGGATGCCGATGTCTGCCTGCTGAGCCAATCGGCTTGTATGTTGTCCTTCCCTGGTAGGTGTATGGCTAGCAGGTCTATCTTGAGAGGGATGGCCCATCTCCATATCTCCTGCGCCAGCGTTGAAAGCGGTGCGGACTGTGTGCCCCCCTGCTTGTTGATGTAGAACATCGCAGTGGTGTTGTCTGTTTGTATCAATACCCTGTGCTTGTACAGTCTTGTTTGAAAGGCCTTCAGTGCAAGGAAGATTGTCTTCAATTCTAAGTAATTGATGTGCTTTGTGGCATCCGTCGGTGTCCACAGTCCCCTCACCTTGAGCTCCTCCATGTGAGCGCCCCATCCCTTCAGGGATGCGTCTGTGGTGATGGTCACTGTTGGCGTTGGGGGCGTTAGAGGCTTTCCCCTTGCTATGTTCTCCATGGTCCACCATGTCATCTCCTTCTGCACTGCGTGCGTTACAACCACTAGATCCTCCCAACTGCCTGTAGCTTGTGACCATTGCTCCTGTAGCCATTCTTGAATGGGTCTCATGTGGAGTCGTACATTCGGTACCAGGTGGATGCATGATGCCATCATCCCCATGATCTTGCTCGCCGTCCTCACTGTCCGAGCTTGTCCCTTCCGGTAGAGGCGAGTTTCCTTCACCAGCGCCCTCGCCCTCTTCTCGCTGGGGAACACCTTGCCCTGTAAGGTGTTGATCTGTGCTCCCAGGAAGATCTTCACTTGTTCCGGCTCCATTGATGATTTCTTCCAATGGATGGAGAACCCCAGGTTTATGAGCGTGCTGGTCACTGTATGTGCGTGCAGCTTGCATTTCTGGTATGAGTTTGCTTTCACCAGCCAGTCGTCCAGGTAAGGGTATACATGTATTCCCTGCCTTCTTAGGTGCGCTGCGACTGCTGCGAGGCACTTTGTGAAAACTCTTGGTGCCGATTTTAGACCGAAGGCCAGTGTCGTGAACTGGTAGTGGCTTTCTCCGACGGTGAACCTGAGCATGTGCTTGTGCTTCCTGTTCATTGGGATGTGCAGGTATGCGTCTTTGAGGTCTATAGTGACCATGAAGTCCCCGGTCTGCAACTGTGGGAGCACCTCTTGCAGGGAGGTCATTTTGAATTTTTGCGTTCTTATGAATTTGTTCACGAACCGTAAATCGAGAATGGGCCTCATTGTCTCGTCTACTTTTGGTACCAGGAAGTATGTTGAGTATACTCCTGTGTTTCTTTCCTTGAAGGGTACCCTTTCTATGGCCTGCTTCTGCAGGAGTTCTTTTGCTTCTTCCTGAAGGCACTGCAGCTGCTTGCTTGCTAGCGGCTTTCTTCTTGGTTTTCTGTTTGTTGGCCTCGCCTCCAACTCTATGCAGTATCCGAATTGGATAATGTTGAGGATCCATTTGTCTGATGTGATTCCTCTCCACTCCTGGAGGTGGAATCTTAATCTTCCTCCCACTGGTGTCCTGTGGTCGTAGGTGTCTAGTTTGTCTTGACCCATCTGTACGTGCTGCCCCCTGGGATCTTTTTTGTGGGTGGGCACACGGATTTTTTTGAAGTCACTTGGAGGTGGGCTGCTGGCCCCCTCTTCTATTTTGTCCCCGTCCATTTCTCCCTCGAAAGGACTGGCCTCTTTGTTGGTACTGCCAGGGCTGTTTCTGATGGCCCTGCTGACCCTGCGAGTCTGCCTGGTGCGTTTGCTGGAAAGCCTGGTGTGATGTACCTGGCTGGTTTCCGCCTCTTCCGCCGGGCCTCCGTGACGGGGTGCCCCTCTTGTTCCCTCTGAACTGCAATGCTCCCATGGATCTTGCTGTTTCGTTATCCTTCTTAAGTTGGCTGAGTTGCTCATCAACTGTTTGTCCGAAAAGCGTACTGCCGTTGAATGGTGTGTTCAGGATGCTGTGTTGCACCTCCGGTTTGAAACCGGATATCCTGAGCCAGGCGTGTCTCCTTTCCGTGACGCCCATCATCATGAGCCTGCTGGCGGTGTCTGCCCCATCCAGGGCCGTCTTAAGGCAAGAATTTGCAGCATTCTTCCCCTCTTCAATTAGCTTTTCGGCTTTCTGCTTGGCATCCTGGGGCAAGTCCTTCACCAACTGCCCCAGTCCCTCCATGATTTGGTACATGTGTCTGTTTACCAGGGCGTTGGAATTAGCCATGCGCCAGTGGGTCGCGGCATTCCGTTCGATCCTTCTGCCCACCAGATCCATCCTTTTGCTCTCTTTATCCGGTGGCGGGCCCGAGGTAGTGGGTACGTTAGCCCTCCTCCTTGCTGTGGCCGTGATAATGGAGTCTGCGGAGACCGTGCCCTGAATGTAGGCCGGGTCCTTTGCGGCATGCTTGTACTTCTTCTCAGTTCTGGGAGTTACTGCCTTGCATGTTGCGGGCTCCCTGAAAGCTTCCTTCCCCTGAGCCAAGACGCTCTCGAGCATCGGGAGGAACTGGCTCCTCGTTTGTGTTGGGAGCAATGTTTCCAGAAGGAAGTCTGCTTTCTGCTTCTCTTCGTCGAGCTTGAGCTTGAAAGCTGCTGCGGCAGATTGTATCACCGCGTTGTAGGCCCCGATGTCGTCCGGCGGCGAGGGCCTCGAGGGGTAGGTGTCGACCACCTCCTCCGGGCTGTCGGTGTCGACATCGATGTAATCTACCTCCTGAAGGTCATAGGGCGCCGACTCTGTGTCTGTCCTGCCCTCATCTTCCTCCCCATAGCTGTAGCTCTCGTGGGGATTCTCGTACTCCTCCTGGTCGTCGAACACCTCGACGTCCTGGTCTTGCTCGGTGACTTCGGCGACCTCTTCTTCTTCCTCCTCGACCGCCTCCAGCACTGGTGGCTTGGTCTTGTGAGGGATCGTGAAGGCCTTCATCCTTGCGTCGAAATCTTTTTTCCGCTGCATGAAGTTCTCCATTTCTGCCTCGAGGCGCCTTCTTTTCTTTTCCATCTCGGCCGCGTGTTCCGCGTCGGATGGTTCCGCCGCTCTCTTCGACGGATGGCTCGTCGCCGTGCCTCTCGGAGTCGAAGTTTTCGACGTCGAACCGGATATCGGGTCTCTGGTCGTCGTCGACAGTTTCGGGTCTTTCTCCCTCGTCGATCGATCCTTTTCGGGGACGATTTTCGACGTCTTCTGCTGATCAGCAGCTCTCGGCGCCGGGGACTCCTTCTCTGAGGATCCGCTGGGCCTGGGAGTAGTCGCGGACGCCGCCTTTTTTGGCGTCGGCGCTTTCGGGGTCTTGCCCTCGATTTTTCGAGACTCAGAGTCTCTCGGGTTCTTGGGGGCCGAAGAGTCTCCTACCTTGTCAGAAGTCTTCGTGTAATCGGTCTCTACGACCGTGTAGCTGTCGTCTTCGGCGGCAGCGTTGTCTTCTTCCTCGGAGGACATCCCCAGCTCGTAGAGCGACGGGGTCGGGGCCTTCCCCTGCAGGGCGGCGTGTGCTACCCTCTGCCTCTCTCTCACACGAAGGGTCTTCGGGGTGAAGGCGGAACAGGCGTTGCAGTCTCCGCTTTCGTGGTCCACCGGTAGGCAAAGGTTGCATACCGGGTGCTGGTCCTTCTGCGCGTACTTGTGGTGGCAGTTACGGCAGAACTTGAACGGCGTGTTGTCCATCCTCGAGCGTCCAGGGCCTCTCTGGTCGCGTGTTCGTCGACGGTCGTCGAAGATCTGGATGGAAAACGCCTTATCTTTGCTTGTCTTTCGTCGGTGAAGTCCCCTGGAGTCTTCAGATGACTTCTCCTCGTCTTTTCTGTATTTTCTTTCTTCTTTCTCCAAAAATGTCTGGAGCCCAAACGGGAACGATCCAGACCCGACCGCGGAAAAAAAGAATCTGAAGATGGCGCCCAAGAGTGGGAGCTTCCGCAGGAAGCATGCCGACGTCACCGGAAATACACCCAAAGGGGGTGTGACGCCGACGCCCACCTGGGCAAAGAGAAAAAAAAAAAAAGAAAAAACAAAGAAAAGACTACGAATCCGGACCCAACCACAAGACCGCGGAATAATGCACAGCATAGTGAATCCAGAAAGATTCACGCTGCAAAACCATAACTACAGTAACTATGCGATACACATTTGCAACGATTTTCCCTTACTGAATGATGTTTCAATTGCTCAGGAACTGTCAGTAAATTATTAACAGCATAAGATTACTTTTACCTGTATCCTCAGGCAGTGAAATACTCCTTAGCAATGTTTTTAAAACATGCAGTACACCACGAACAACATTCCAAAGGGAAACTATCAAGAAGCTAGTACAAATACTACTTGAAAGTCTCCAGTAACCAATTGCAATTCAGAGGTTGGGCAAGTGTTAAGATTCAGGGGTAAGCACACCAAAGTCTGAACTGCAGGTGAACATCACTGGGACAGGATGGGAAGATTTATGTCGGCTTACCAAGATTAATCAGCTTCAGAAATGCCACACATGGTCATAAAGCAGGCAGTACATAGCATAGTATATAGCACGAGCAATCTACCTTCCTGAACAGATTATGAAAAATTTGTGAACTTCGAGTTTAGGGTCAAATTGGCGTTATCAAAGTTACCATGAGTGTCTGCACAGTGCAATCCCTGCAAGAGTGAGAATGATACCTGTAATTTCCTTGCATGTAATTGGGCATGTAGTTGGGCAAGAAGATCAAAAAGTCTTGTCTAGTGAATAAATGATATGGGTGAGGGGAGGGAGTATCTGGTCCTACAGTGGCGAAGGAGTGATTTCTGGTCTTTGCCGCATGGAATTCCTGGTTACAATGGGCATACTCACACTCATGGCAGCAACATCATTCTCATAGGCTTCGCGGACTTTCTTCATCACTTCCTGCTCTGCTCTGAAACAGTTCTCTATCGAGCCCTTGACAGTGATAGTCCTTTCCGGGTTGTAAAGAGTTAAGTCCTGCAGGCTGTGGAGAAGAAAGATCTCAATGGTATGTGTGTATTAAGTCAGACAAAGATGTCCCGTCCAACAAGTTAGAAGGTTCAAGTCCATGAGTGAATGCACATTGAACAAGCTTTTGTGCATAGCCTCAACCTAGCCTCTTCTTACACTACCCCTCATTGAGGTATCCTTATTCATCTCATCACACATCGTTGAAGACGCATGAATTCTCATTTTACTTTCAAGCTATGTAAAGGAACAAGTTATAAACGACAGCGTACAATTAAGTCATAAGAAAAACAATGCTCAGTGATCTGCCCAATCCCTACTGTGCCAGACCTCCCCTTAAACCTCATTCCATGAGCTTTTCTCCATTCCTCATGATGACGTGCTGTGCTCCATTTCTTCACAGCCTTCATTACAAAAACGGAGTAACTAATTACCTTACAATTAATAGCCTGACCACCTGCCATAGAATAACGAGACTCCTTTGCTTTTATTGAATAATTCCACTTTCTGACTAATAAAATGTCTGCAGAAAAAGGCTTCATCTGATGTGCCAGGTTTAACCAACAATGATGCATTTCCCCTCCAACGCAAACAGTGCCATCTTACGGTGAAATCGTAATTTTGGTTTCTGTGTCCTGCTCCACTTTCTTCAGGTTCCGTCCCTCCTTTCCAATCAGACGCCCCACAAAGTTGTTATGTGCAAGGATTTTCAAAGGTACATCATCAGCCCTTAGTAGAAAAAAATACAAGACAAGATTGAGTACAGACATTACGTGTTACACTAATTCAACTGACATACAAAAGACCTGCTCAGAAGTGGGGCAATTTCAAAACAGCTCATTTATACAAAAGCTGTGTCTGCTCTAGGAACCTATTTTAAAACTTCTACGAGACATTGCGCAGGTGTTGTGTTTTTGTAAACTGCATATACTCTTTAAATGTTCTCATTTTCTAAACAGGAAAGCAAGCCCTATTCATAGCGTTTTATCCAATCATCTACTGCACATTTCTTCCTGGCAGCCAAGTGGTATGCAGCAAACACCATTTGCACTTCTTCAAAAGCAGAATATTCACAGTAAATTTGCAACATAGGAAAACTTGCAACAAATAATGTTACAGAATACAGAGTGGGCGGAGCTAGCCTGATACCGAGATGGCCGCTGCCTTTGGCTTGGGTAGTGTATGTTGTGCAGGGGCAGAGGTACTCACGGGTTGTCGAAATGGAATCGAATTGTCCGAGTCCTCTGCTCCCGATATGATCTGGAGATCAGGCGAGTCTTCCTCGGCGACGAGTGGAGCCTCGTCCTCAGATGTCTTAGAGTGGATCTTCGTCGACGATCTCCTCCTCAAAGATGGCCTCCGGTGCTGGCGCGGATCTCCTCATCTCGTGTTGACGGTCCCTCCAATCCCGAATGGTCTTCGATCGTAAGGAGGCACAGGCTGTGCAGGTCGACTCGTCGTGTTCTGGCGAGAGACAGAGGTTAAAAACCTCGTGATGGTCGCTATGAGGGAATTTTGCTCGACATACCGGGCATCTCTTGAATGGAGTTCTGTCCATGAGGCGTAGGCCGCACGGCGCCGATAGGCCCAACGGCCCGTGTCGACCCACCGGAAGGTAGCTGGTGATGTCGAAAAGTCTATTCGATGTCGAAAAAAGTTTATCTAAAGTTTTACGCTTCGAAAATGCAGAAAAAGTATTTTCTAGCCGGAGCGGAAAACTTTCATCCGAACCCAGTGGCGGAAAAAAACAATCTGAGGATGGAGTCGATGATCATGCGCAGTATTGTCCAAGGGAGGAGTCACCTATCTCGTGACTACAAAGACTTCTTCCAAGAAGACAACAACTTGCAATCATCCGAGCCCAACACCAGGTGGCGATCTATTGCTAAGTGTACAATCTGCAGCTCATATGCCTCAAACACTGTACTTGTGGAGTGTGATTTAGTTCTTGCAGTCAGAGGCATGTTAACCTTCGTGACAGGACTGGACCGCAGATGAGACCAATCTGGCGACCGTGGCATTCGTTACTGCCGTTCCTGGTTTTCCTAGTCCACAGACCAGGAGCTGATCTGTTTTCCTTATTTCGTTTCTCTTATGTAGGTAGAATTTCAAGCATCTCTTGGTATACAACATATTCAAAGCCCATTCTGCTGGATTAGAAGGGTTTGGAAAGAAAGATTGTAATAACACGAGCTCGTTGAGGTGAAACTGTGTTGGTAGCTTTGGAATAAACGTTGGGTATGTCCGTAGAGTTGTAGAGTTTTTTTTTGTTTGCCAAAGACCTTTATTGCATAGTTTACACAATGACACAGCATAGTGCCTACAACCCCACGGGCCGGCAGCGTTCTGTTGAGGTACCTTTGCATCAGTGTTTGAGTAACACAGCCTTTCTGCCGATATCCCTGGGGCCCGGCGGCGTGCAAGGGTAGGGTGTATGAAGATCATTGAGATGTGTATTTCTGAAACTTAACGGTCTATGGTTTTTCCTTTTGTGTTAACATAAGTAACTGAACAAGGGCAGAGAAATATTTACCAAAACAATCTCAGCAACAATGTCGTCAAGGAGCACGTACTGTACAGCAATAACCAAATCACACTCACGGAGGGATGGCAGGCCTGGCCATTTCCATATCTGCTGATGGAGAAGTACACAATTCGCCTCTGTAGGCGTTCCATCGACCCCACTTCTTATCCCAGACCCCAGGGCATCCTCTGATCTTGTAGACCGTTTTTTCAGACAGCATGCACATGTCCATAGCGGCCACCCACCTAATCAGGAGCGGGGTTTGTGGTGAGCCCCACTTCATGGCAATCTCACGCTTCAATAAGAGGAAGCCGAGAGCCGCCCATCGTATTTCTATTGCAGTTAAGTCTGTGGGGTCCCATACATTGAGAAGAGCACACTTGGGAGTAAGGGGGACTGGCTTACCCAGTGCATCGGTCATTTTCTGAATGGCTCGGGTCCAGAGGTTTTGGATCGCGGGGCAATCCCAAAGAGTGTGGTAGAAGGTCCCCGCACGACCACAGGTGCGGAGGCAGAGATCAGAGGGGCGTCGGCCAAGTTTAGCAAGGAGAGGACCGGACATGTACGTTCTGTGTAGTATTTGGAGCTGTATTAATCTAAATCTGTGACTGATGGCCGACTCGCATGGAGACATCAGTGCCGACTGCCACTCTGTATCATCAAGGGTCCCGACGTCATTCTGCCATTTATCTCGGAGGAGGTGGAATGTGTTTGGTATGTTGGTGCATAGTTTGCGATAGGTACAGGATATCGCTTTGGCCTGGAGAGGTTCCGACAGGAGCCTGTCTTCAAGGGGCGAGGACTGTGGGAGGGAAGAGAGGTTTGGGACATTGGTGAGTAAGGCGTGTTTAATTTGGAGGTAGCGGAAGGTTTCGGATTGAGCCAGGTCATACGTTTTTTGTAGCTCGGCGAATGTCAATATTCTGCCCTTGCGAAGCATGTCGCTGATCGTGGATATGCCGATTGTGTCCCATTTATCAAAGCCTTGATAGTGACAGAGGGTGCCCAGTTTGTATGAGGTCCATAGTGGAGTGGACAGTGTAAGGGTGTCAGCCCATCCGAGTCGTTTGTTTGCGCGGTGCCAAATCGACTGTGTGGGACATCGGGCCTATATAATGGGAGCGGGAATGTTTGCCGTATAGAGCCTCGAGGTAGCCACCGCGGCCTGTTTGATATTTCTCCAGGTGGAAAGCAGGGTTCGTGGGTGAGCCATATATCCACGAGTTGGTGGTGACTAATTGAGTGGCCCAATAATATAGGCGAACATTGGGAAGGGCAATACCTCCATCGTACCATCCCTGCGTGAGCGAGGCCAAAGCGATGCGGGGGGAGCCGCCATCCCAAAGCAGAAGGCGGAGGTCTCCCACAATTAATTTAAAGTAGGAGTCAGCTATGGGGAAAGGGCAATTCTGTAGGGCATAGAGGAATCGGGGGAGCGCAAGCATCTTAAATAGGGCAGCTCTACCTGGGAGGGAGAGGGGGAGCGATCTCCAGCGGGTGACGTCAGTATGGAGTCTCTGAAGTGGGCCTTTAAGGTTACGATCATAAAATAGTTTGGGGTCTGGGGTGACAAAAATGCCAAGGTATTTAAATCCTTCAAGGGCGATTTCGATAGAGTAGCCCCGTGGGAGGGGTGGGGGTGGGCCATGTAGGACATATAGCACGGATTTAGACCAGTTAATGGAGAAGCCGGAGTATTTGCCAAAGTTAGTGATCACATGTAGCAGGCTATTGAGAGAAGACTTAGGGGAGGAAAGATATACAAGGATGTCATCTGCATACAGTGAAATTTTATCGATCGTGTCGTCAGTCCATCGTAGGCCTTGGATGGAGTTGTCAGTTTTAATCCAATGGGCCAGAGGTTCGAGAGTAACTGTAAATAACAGGGGGGACAGAGGGCATCCCTGTCTCGTACCTCTGTGCAAGGGAAAACGCCTAGACGTGTGCCCGTTAACATAGACCTGTCCCCAGAGATCAGTATTGAGTAGCCGGATCCACTGTATGAATTTGGGGCCAAGGCCGAAGCGGACGAGCACCTCGAATAGGTAAGACCATTCGATGGAATCGAAGGCAAGAGCAGCGGTTTCCTACTCATAACATTATGGACTCGACGGAGATTGAGCGCAGTATTGCGGCCCGGAAGGAAGCCTGATTGATCTTCGTGTATCAAGGCAGGGAGGACTGTCATGAGTCTGGTGGCAAGGAGCTTAGCAAGTACCTTAACCTCCGCATTAATGAGAGAGATAGGTCGGTAGGAGCCACAGTCAGCAGCTGGTTTATTAGGCTTACGAATGACCACAATCTATGCCAGTCGCTGATCCGGTGGTAGGCACCCAACCTCCCGGCTCTCCTCGAACATTGCCTTCAGGTGAGGGAGGATCACTCCCGCCATGCCCTTCAGGAATTCCATTGGGACGCCATTGGGGCCCATAGCTTTGCCAGATTGGATGGCAAACAAGGCATCTCCGACTTCCTCCGTCGTGAGGTCAGCCTCTAGTTCCTGTAAATCAGATTCGGAGAGGGTGGGAAGCCGCATTTCTGCGAGGAGTAATTTAGATTCCTCCGCGCTATAGTGGGCCCTGGCAGTGTAGATCCCTTCCAGGTGAGTGGCGAAGGCCTCCGCTATATCCCCCGGGTCTGTGACAGTAGATTGATCTGGGAGGGTCAATTCTGTGACCCAGCGGGAGCCCTGTTCCCGTTTTTCGAGCCATGCAAGCATCTTGCCTGCTCTGTCTCCCAATTCATAGATTCGGTGACGGGTTTGCAAGAGCTTGGCCTGTGCCTTTTCTAGAGCTAGACCTTTATACTCCATTTGTTTAGCGCTGAGACGGGCCGATGTTTCCTCTGTGGGGTTTGTGTTGTGGAGGGACTCTAGGGTAGCGAGGTCTGTTTCTACTTGCAACAGGTGTTCATTTTGTTTATGAATATAGCCGGTCTTAAGGGCTAGCGCTTTACCTTTGAGCACCACCTTGTATGCTTCCCATATCGTTATGGCCGAAGCCACCGATCCTACGTTTTCGGTAAAGTAGTATTCAGTGTGCTCCAGCAAGCAATCCTTAATGTCAGGGATTTTCAAGAGCCAGGGTGTGATAATTATGGGACCGCGTGTCGCTTGGCGGTGGTGTGTAAACTGCACAGTGAGTGGGGAGTGGTCAGAGATTCCTCTGGGAAGTCCCTCCGGATGGTGAAAGAATTCCAAATCAGTAGTAGGGGAGAAGGTGAGTTGTAGAGTTTTCAGTGAAATGTAGAAAAGGTTACTTGCCTGTAAAGGCTCGTTTCGTTCTCTCCTTGCAGAAGTAAGAGCTTGTAAGAGGGATACCTTCCATATGAGAAATTTAAGTTCCGCCTTGTGAATTGGTTCAAACAGTTGTCTCATCAACTTCGCCAGGACCACATTGATCTTCCATTCTGGAGGAGGCGCACGAACCGCAGGAAATGCGCGGAAAATACCTCGAACTGCTTTATAAGACTAGATGCACAGCGAGAAGGAATTGTAGGAGATTTCCTATAACAGGAAATTGCAGCCAGGTGAACCTTAACTGAAGAGCGAGTGAGACCTGACTTAGCCAGAGAGAGGAGAGATGGCAAAATCAGTTCAGCAGGAGCTTGGAGTGGGTGAACATTAATCCTTTTGCACCAGAAACAGAATAGTCTCCATTTCAAACGATACGTTTTGATAGTGCTTTCAGCGCGGACTTAGCAATAATCTCCCTACAGTCTTGCAGTATATTAAGGCCCTTAAGTTCAAGGAATTCAGAAGCTATACATGCAAATGAAGTGTGGGAAAGATGATTCACTTGGCCCTTGTTAATCGATAACATCGTTGAGGATGGCAGCAGGCGAATGGGTTTCAACTCTTGACAGTGGAAGCAGTTCTAGGAACCAGTATTGCCTGGGCCAACGTGGTGAGAGAATGATCAGACGACAGCCTTCCGATTGCATCTTTGTTAGCACCCTGAGAATTAACGGAAAGAGGGGGGGGGGAAGCGTAAGCATATATCCCTGAACATCGCATTCAAAGGGCATGCCTCCTTGACCCTGGCAGAGGGAATCTGCTGGCATAGTGCTGGCATTTGGCATTCTCCGTTGCGAAGAGGTCCAACCCTGGTTTCCCCCATTTTCAAAATACCTTGTCCAGCTGGATTTCTTTGAGCTCCCACTCGTGCCATCTGGAATGAGACCTGCTTAATGTGTCTGCTGGGGTATTGTGCAGATCTGACATGCTCCACCTTACCAAAATTCCATAGTGTTTTGTCCGTTCCCATAATTCTTGCGTATCCTGAGATAGCGTAAAGGATCTTGTTGCTCCTTGCTTGTTGACATAGTACATGGTGGTCGTATTGTCTGTATGAACAAACACGGAGAAGCCTGCCAATCTTGGCAAGAAAGCTTGCAGAGATAGGAATATGGCTTTGAGCTCCTTGATGTGCTGCTTCCTCTGCGCAGAAAAGCATTTGCCCTGAATTTGCAAGTCCTGTAGATGACATCCCCAGCCCTCCAGAGCGGCATCCATTGTTAGAATGAAATATGGGGTGCTCTGTATTAAAGTCAGACCCTTAATGAGATTTGTTACCTGAAACCACCACTGTGGTGCTTTCACCATCCGTGCCGTGGTTTAAATTACATCTTGGAAGGATCCCACAGTTTGTTGCCACGGTTTCTGCAGTTCCTGTTGGGGATCTGGGTTCGAGTCTCGGTAACTACGCCAAAACCTCCTGTGATGGGGAGAGGAGCTGGCCTAACGACTAGGGCGCTCGACCTCTGACCTGGGGATCTGGGTTCGAGTCTCGGTAACGATGCCAAAACCTCCTGTGATCCTGGGCAAATCACTTAATCTCCCCGTGCCTAAAATGAAAGTGTGTCCTCATGTAACGTAACTGGAAAAATATGTAGAGCGCTCAGATACCTGATTCAGGTATAGTTCGCGCTATATAAAACTCTGCAAAAAAAAAAAAAAAAGAGTTCTCATCTTCAGTCTGGCAAGAGGTACCAGATTGATCGCTAAAGAGCACATTCCCAGGAGCACTTTGTACAGAAACTGACCCTTTTTTGGATATGGTCTTTGCAAGCATTTGCAGATGTATCCATCTTTCCTGAGACAAGGTGGCTTTGCACTGAATGGTGTCTATGGATGCTCCCAGGAAAGATATTACCGAGTTGAATGCAAAACAGATTTTACCCGGTTTAGGGTAAGTACCAATGTATTGAACAAATTAAGGCAAGCTCATCACACAATTGGCCTCCTGCGTTCATCATCGAGGTACGGAAATACTTGAAACACCTGAGATCACAGGGTAGCTGCTACTGGCGCCAGACACTTAGTGTAGATTTGAGGTCTAACGGGAGCACTTTGAATTGATCGTGGGACACAAGACACTGAACTGTAGGAATTTCCAGGGTTTCGGGTGGACTGGGATATGGAAATATGGGTCTTCCATGTCAAGCAAAGTCATGAAATCTCCTCTGTTTAAGCAGCCCAAGATATCTGAATATTACCATCCTAACGTCGGCTTTTTGAGAAAGTTGAGATTCCTTAGGTCCAGAATCGGTCTCTATTCTCCAGATTTAATTTTAATTAGGAAAAAACTAAAATAAAAAACATTTTCCCTTCTGAGCGAAAGGTACTTCTATTGCCTCTTTGAGAAGCATGGCTAAGACTTCTCGTAATAAGTGAAGACGAGGGGGAACCCTGGGTGGAGTGGTTGGTGGCCGCTGAAGGAACTCTAAAGTGTGATCATTGGTGACTAGGTCCAACACCCAGCGATCTAATGTTTCGTGCCACCATTGTACACAACTGTAAATTTTCGCACCCTTGGGTAGGGAGGGAAGATGGGCTGGTACCCAGACGTGCACATTGCTTTCTGCCTGAGTTGAGGCCTTGTTTTGGTTGGGTGCTCACTTGTGGCCTCCCTGGCGAGATAAACCAGCTGTAGATGGTTGACGATAAAATGAGGCGTTATAAGATGGCAGATAAAGAGCTTGATATGGCTGACATGGTTGAGCCCTCTGGTATCCTCCTTTATAAATCGGCGAATCCTTGGCCTCTGGCACCTCTGAACGCTACCCTTCTGTACTGCAGAGCACCCAATGACCTTGCGGTATCGTATCATTTTTGATTGCCACTAGAACGTCAATGTGTTTTTCGAAGAGTGACGCCGTCAAAAGCCATATCTAGAACCTTTTCTTGTACTTCAGGTCTAAAGGTGGTTGCTCTTAGCCATCCCCAACGTTTAAGTACAGCCGCTCCAGCTAACTGTCTAAAACCAGTATTTGCCACATCAAGGGCACAGTCAATTGTCTCTGAAGCTGCACGCTCACCCTCCAGCAGTAGCATGCGCGCATCTGGTCTACCATCCTCCAGGATGAGGTCTATTAGCACTGCGATATCGGACCACATCTGGTGGTCATAGCGGCCAATAATGGCTAGGGCATTCACTGCTCTGATTGTCACAGCTGCCATTGAAGAAAATCTTTTCCCAAGAATATCCATTCTATGCCCTTCCATTATCCAGGGGTTGAGGGTAGTAATGGTGGTAGCCGGGTCCTTCGGTCACCTTAGTGCTGCCTGCGAGAGGACTGATTCTGCATTAGGATGTCCAATAAAGCGAGATGGAGTCATCCGGAGCCCTATACTACTTCTCTACACGAGGCAGTATTGGTGGAATGGACGCCGGTGTTGATATAATCCTGATGCCCTCCTGCCATATATAGTCAATGATAGGTATGGAGCGTACCTCTTTCCTTGTGTCTTCCTCAAAGTCGTATAGGAAACATTTGGTTTGCTACACTGTAATAGGCAAATGAAACCTGTTGGCTCTGAAACCCCCGATATCCTCGGGAGGAGAGTGATGGATAGGTGCGGAGGAGGGGATGGTTTTGGAATCACGTAGTCATTCCTAGGGTCAGGAGCAGATATTGGATTTGGCAGTTCACCTTCCTCTACATCTTCAGAGGAGGAAGTGTTCTGTGCTCCGGGGTCAACTTCCCCCCCCCCCCCCCGAGCCTGGCAAATTCACTGGTGTGCTAGGCGGTTGAGGGCCTGGTGTACCTGCAAGTTCAGACTCCAGAAAGATTCACGCTGTAAAAGTGGGCATGTCCTTGGGGCATGGTTCTGGTCGGAAGTTAAATTGATAACCGACATGGAGCCATACACCATTGCTGGTAATACTGCGCCTCTTCCGGATATTCCTCATCCTCCACGCCATCCTCCTGGCATTTCACATTAATCTCAGATGGGTTGTGAGATACCCCATAGAGGTAATCATCATCCTACTCTCCATACCCGTCCAATAGATGTGATGGAGGCAAAGGAGATCCCTTGCTATAGTCCCGCAAAGAGAGGTGTAAGGATGTCTTTGTTACTCTAGTGACCAGAGTAATCCTCGTAAACGGAGGCGTCGACGGTACAGAAATTATGGCAAAGGGCACTTGCTTAGTAGACAGTGCGGTCGTCGACTGTCTTTGTCGACAGACCACCCGTGGACGAGTTTGCGGTCATAGAGATCTTAGTCAACGGCATTGCAGTCGGAGGAGCGTTGGCGGTCCAACAACGAAGCTCTCATAGTCAACGTGGAGACCCTGGTTGAGAGAATAGGAGACTGGATCGGTTGTCATCACCAAGGCTGTAGACGATGGAGTCAACGATGTTACACAGATTGTCGTAGACGAGAGTTTGTCGTCGGCGATGACTTTAAGGCTTTCCTACTTACAGGATCAGAAGAGGAGGCTCTAGGGTGATCTATTTTCTTCCAGACAGGCGTAGAGGGCACAGATAACACCTGTTCAGAGGTGTGTTTAGTATCCTTCTCCTTGCTCTATGCTCTTTCCTGGGAAGTATTAAAATGTTTTTTCCTCACCTGAGCAACTGTCCTTGAATCTATCCCTTTTTTTTTTTGCAGAGTTTTATATAGCGCGAACTAGAACCGAACCGAATCAGTTATCAGAGCGCCTTACAGAGCACCAGTTACGTTACACGAGGACACACTTTCATTTTAGGCACGGGGAGATTAAGTGATTTGCCCAGAATCACAGGGGTTTTTTGGCGTCTTTACCGAGACTCGAACCCAGATCCCCAGGTCCGAGGTCGAGCGCCTTAGCCGTTAGGCCAACCCCTCTCCCCATTCATCCCCATTCAACATCCCTCTTGTGGGATGTTGAAGCTCTGCCCTCTTCTTCATCAGAAGAATGAGATTGTTTTGTGGTTTGGAGCCACAATAACAATCTTCCCTCTCTGTCCTTGAGGGTCTTGTTGGATAAAGTGCTACAGATTTAACAATCTCACAGCATGCCTAGGATATAGGCAATAAATACATTCCTTGTGGGGAACATCCACATTGACCCTTTTCTTTCGACCGGTATTACAAGGGCGAAAAATGCCTTTTTTGTCTGACATGATGTTCAGATTTGCTGAAGAGAAGAAACTGAGTAGCCCCCAGGGAGACTCCCTTCCACACAACGTGCAGTGAAAGTCAGAGGAGAATTTGCCTCTCTGCTGGGAGGGTTCCAGAGAGTGCTAAACAGCTGATTGGCTGGATGCCATTATTTGGACCTTTTTGAAAAAGGACATATATAGGTTACTGTTTAGATTGCCATGGGCCAGAATAGCCTATGAAGTATTTAAGGCACTACTTTAATATTTTACCATTGGACTCTATCTCGATGACAGGGAATGGTTCAGGCATGTAAATCTATGAAAAGGTACCCCAATACTGGATTAAGTCTTCAAGTACAGTACGGCTCCATAGGCCTCGATTGTTTAGTTTCACTATGTGAGGCCCTTCCCCTGTGAGGATGGGTATTGTGTTGGACATTGAGGTAGTTTCGTGTTTGAAAGGTCTCCCTCGATGTAATGTTTCCTGTGCACCACCACCATATCTTCCTCTGCCCTTTCTCTCTGTGAACTACTGTCCCCCAACTCCAGCTTGTCTGCGACGATTGACCCTTTAACTATTCCTGTAGTGGTCTCATGTCTAACACTGAATGTGCTATAAAGGCTATGTGTGATGCGATCCTGCCCAATGGCTCCCCCAATGTCCAAGACCACCTCTTCTGATAAAGGTGAGTTTGCTCTGCAAGTGCCAGTCTCTTTTTGGAAGTAAAAAACGGTTTTTGCCTCCCTAGAGTTTAATTTTGCTCCCATGAAACATCTTTTCTCCTTGGCATTGGTAATATTTTAGAAAGAACCCCAATCTGTGAAGGGTCTGTATGACTATACTTATGTTCCCCTGGCACTGTACAAATTTGCGTTTTACAAGTCTGTGGATTTGCTAAGGATCGACATGTATACCCTGTCTTTTAAAGTGTGCCACAACTACAGTGAGGCGCTTTGTGAACACCCTTGGTGCAGATTTGATCACAAAGGGTAGAATCCTAAACTGGTAATGAACATTGTTCATGACTAACCTCATGAACGCGGGTTTGTTGTTAATCAGCACATGGAGGTAGATGTCCTTGTGATGCAGAGCCACCATACAGTCTCCCTTCTGCAGGTACAGGTTGAACTCTTACCCTCGAAAGGGCAGTCTTGCTGTGCAGTTATTGTGACTGAGATGGTGCTGTTTGAGAGCATAGTTGTGGCACAAAGTGGTGTGAGGGATGACTGGTTGTGGTCCTTCCCTTACAGGCGATAGTCTTTGCACAGACTCTTCTTGGGAGGACCCCCGCCCAAAACTGGTGAGCTACAATGGCTTTGTGCAGTCTTGCTGTCCTTGTTAATCTTTTGCAAAGTCTCGTCCACTGTAATGTCAAACAGGATTTCGCCCTTTAAGGGCATATCTAGGACTGCTGCCTGCACCACCTGCTTTGATCCTTACACCCATACCCATGCAGGTCACATGTTCGCTGTATCTACGTCAGACATTGGGGCATGTGTTTGGCACTGCTTTGCCTTCCTACATGATCTTAACTGCCCTGCATTGGTGCTGCTTTGGGAGGTATTGCATCAGCGTCCTGATCACCTCCCACCTCCCACTGCTGGTGGCCATGGCTATTAAGTACGGTGTTCTAGTTGGTGATGCACTTTTGGGTGGCCGTCAATACATCATCTTTCTCCTTCAGTTTCTCCATCTTCTTGCTCTGTCCACTAGGGGCGTGTGGGAGCATTAGGCCTTTTGTTTGAAGAGTCAGCCCCTGCTTGCGCATTGCTCCGGCGAGACTTATGTAGGGGCTACAGGAAAGGCTGCCAGAGGGCTTTGGAATACGGATTATAACCAGTGCATGTGCGCCGGGCTCGCAATCACCATTTGCCCCCCCCCAACTGCACTGTCCTTGCTTGCTACCAACAAGCATTGCCATAGCTATTAGGACTCGCATTAGGAAAGTGTAAGCTATTGGCTTTGTGAATAACAATGCTATTAATTTAGATATTTTCAAAGCCAACACATTTAAAAAGTGTCATTTACAATACCAATAGCTCACACTTTCCTAATGCGAGACCTATTGCATTGCAAATGCTTGTTTATACAGGACACTGATATCGGGTGCAACGAGCGTTTTGTGGACTGCAGTATCCCTTGAGGGACTTTAACATCTCATGGAGGGTCTCCATTTCCGCTTCGAGCCTTTGTTTCTTTCTCTCGATGTTGAGAGGTCTGTCTATCTAAATTATGTCTGACTGTTATTCTTTGGTGCTTAGGCCTCCTCCCGGAAAGGAGGAACAACTGTTAAAACTTGAAAATCCAAACACCAAATGGCGGCATAGCGCGCAGCATATGAATCTGGAAGAGATACACGCTGCAAAACTGATATATTTCAATCACTGAAACGCCTTGCATGCTGAGCACGTGGACTCCATGTTCGGGAGACAACCCGGTTGCACATGCGATGCTTGGTAGTTCAGGTACTTTGAATTACATTCGAGGCAAAACCGAAAGGGTGTTCTCCATAGCAACCTCCCCTAAAAGTCATGTTCGATACAAACTTTTCCCAGCAAAATGGGGGCTTAGGGAAGCTTTATGTAGAGTCCAATCGCAGTCGCTGCACCAGTATGGACTCCTGCACTGCTGGAACAGAGTTGTAGAAAAACCTGACATTGAAGGGACCATCGAAGAATGCGGCCATAGAGCTGTCACTAAAACGTTCGAACCACAGAAAAAGTATAAAAACCAAGGACTTCAACCTAGCGTACACAAAAACAGGGGGTGGTGGTAACCAGGTAACTCTTTTTGACTCAGTCTTATAGTGAAAATCCTTCATAAATGGCTGCAGAGACAATGTTGTGTTAAGCCAATGGAGGTTATATATTCTAGAAAACAAACCTGCAAACATACAAAAAACAAAGAGCACAGAAGCAGGAGTATCACATCTAGGTCTCGCGAGGTTTCTTCACACTCCTTACGTTTTCGTGTCTTTGGCTTCTTTGTGCATGATTTCAAGAATCATCTTGCACGCTGCCGAGCACCCTTCCGGCGTAGAGTGGATGCTGATCGCCTTCTCTGCCGCACCAGCATTCTCCTTCCTGTGCACGTCGATCCTGAGGGCAAGAAAACAAAAGAATTCATGTTTCAGCTTGATGGGAAGTATAGAAAGCAAAACTTGCTGTTATTCTTACTTTTTCAAATGATTAATGGTGTTATTATAGGATTTATGTAAGCCCACCATATATTGGGGATAGGATTCAGCATGAAAAATCCTAAAAACAGGACATATTGAATACGTTCTAGTTTTCCTACTGTGGAAAAAGACGCCAGTCACGGTAAAGCACCCAGTAAAAGTCAAGGCTGATATTTACATCTCTACCTGATTATACTTTTACTTTTTTGTATTCACAAACATTCCCAATAGCATGCCTGGAAAGTTGAGGCTTCCAGGGTTACTACTGGGAATCCAATCAATCAATCATAGCTATTTGTAAAGCGCACTACATACCCCTGAGGGTCTCAAGGCACTAGGGGTGGGGGTTGCTACTGTTCGAAGAGCCAGGTCTTGAGGAGTCTCCTGAAGGTTCGGAGGTCTTCGGTCTACCATAGGCGGATGGGGAGGGTGTTACACGTCTTGGCTGCGAGGTGGGAGAATGATCTGCCAGCGGCGGTCACTCTTCGGATGCAGGGGACAGTGGCGAGGGCGCAGTCTGCAGAGTGGAGCTGGCGGGAGGGGGTGTAGGGGCTGAGTCGGCTGTTTAGGTACGCTGGTCCAGTGTCGTGGAGTGCCTGGTGTGCGTGGGTGAGGAGCTTGAAGGTTATCATCTTGTTGATGGGGAGCCAGTGCAGATCTCTCAGGTGGGGTGTAATGTGGCTACGGTGAGTGATGTCAAGGATCAGGTGTGCGGAGGCGCTCTGGATGCGTTGGAGCAGTTTCAGCAGTTTGGCCGGGGCTCCTGCGTAGAGTGCGTTGCCATAGTCCAGTCTACTGACGACGAGGGCCAGGGTGACCGTCCTAGTTGTGGTGGGGATCCACCTGAAGATCCTGCGAAGCATGCAGAGGGTGTTGAAGCAGGAGGAGGAGGAGACTGCGTTGACCTGCTTCGTCATGGAGTGTGTGGAGTTGGCCAGCCTCCGGGATGTGGGCTGAATGGCTGTGTACGACTCTCACGTCAGTTATGTGTTGCATGATGCAATCGGTGTATTGGTTACTGTATACTGAGGTCTGGTTTCTAATTCTGCAATAAAAACAAATTAAAAAAAAAAAAGTGGAGTCGTGGATGACCCCTAGGTTTCTTGCGTGATCTGTGGGTGTAGGGGGTGCTCCTAGTGCCATCGGCCACCAGGAGTCGTCCCAGGCTGAGGGGGTGGAACAGAGGATGAGGACATCAGTCTTGTCAGAGTTCAGCTTCAATCGGCTGTTCCTCATCCAGTCGGTGACAGCCTTCCTTCTTCGAGGTTGGTTTTGGCGGTGTGGGGGTCCTTGGTGAGCCAGAGGAGCAGCTGGGTGTCGTCGGCGTAGGAGATTATGTTTAGGTCGTGCCGTCGGGTGACGTGAGCGAGCGGTGCCACATATACGTTGAACAACATTGGGCTGAGGGTTTATCCTTTGGGTACGCTGCAGATCGCGGTGGCTTTGGAACGGAAGGTGGGTGGGGAGGGGGAACGCTCTGGGTTATCCCGAAGAGGAAGGAGGTGGTCCAGTCCAGGGCCTTCTCTTGGATTCCGGAGTCATGGAGGCGTGCTTTTAGTGTGCGGTGGCAGACTGTCGAAAGCGGCTGAAAGGTCCAGAAGGATGAGGGCCGCGGATCTCCGTTGTAGAGCAGGATCCGGATGTAGTCGGTGGCGGCGATGAGGGCGTTTCGGTGCTGTGGTTCCTAGGGAACCCGAACTGGGACGGGTCCAGGATGTTGTTCTCTTTGAGGAAGCTGGTCAGTTTGTTGACTGCCTTTTTGATGACCCTTGCTGGGAACGGGAGCAGGGAGATGGGTCGGAAGTTCTTGAGGTCCGCCTTGGGTTTCTTGAGTAAGGAGTTGATCTCTGCGTGCTTCCAGCTCTCAGGGAAGGTCACTGTCTCGAAGGAGATGTTGATTGTTTTCTGGAGGTGGGGTGCGATGGTGCTGCTGGCTTTATTGAAGATGTGGTGTGGGCAGGGGTCTTCCGGGGATCTTGAGTGGACGGTGTTCATGATCTTGGTGTCGTAGTCGTTGATGTTGATCCAGGCGAGCAGGTGGTTGGTGTTGGTGGTGAGCGGGGGTGTAGGCGGTTGCCGGGGTGAGGACGGCGACGAAGCGGTCGTGGATGTCTGTGATCTTGCGATAAAAGTGGCCAGCGAGTCACAGGTCTTGTGACAGTGGGATGTGGTTGGGGAGTTCCTTCACGATGCTGAAGAGCTCTTTGCTGTAGTGTGCGTGGTTGTCTATGCTGTCTCTGAAGGTGGTCCTTTTGGCGGAACCCATGAGTTGGTGGTGTCGGCGGGTGTCGTTCCAGTGGGCTGTGTAGCTTACCGGTGTTCTTTCGCGGGTCCAGTTTTTTTTCCAGTTTGGCAGGGTCGCTTGGAGGCCTGGAGGTCTTCGGTGAACCAGCTGGCTCTCTTGCTGGTGTGTGTGGGGGGGGGGGGGGGGGGGGGGGGCTTCTTGAGCGGGGCAAAAGTGTTGGTGCAGTCGTCGATCCATTGTCTGAGGTTGCAGGGCTGCGACGACTGGGTCGGTCGGGTCTGCAGGTGGGCTCTGGGTGAGGGTTAGCTGGTCCTTGGTGATCTTTCCCCAGCTGCAGCAAGGCATCAGCTGGGTTTCCGGAAGGTGGAGTGGATGCAGCAGTGGTCGGTCCAGTGGAGTACGGTGGTTGCGGTCGAAGACGTAAGTGCTTGCTGAGAAGATGGGTCAAGCGTGTGGCCGGCGGAGTGAGTGGGTGTTGACGAGTTGTCGGAGTCCGAGGTTGCCGAGGTTGTCAATTAGGGTGGAGGAGTTGGAGTCGTTCGAGGTTGAAGTTCAGGTCCCCGAGCAGGATGTAGTCCGTGGAGGCGAGGGCATGTGTGCTGATGAAGTCGGCGATGGAATCGCTGACCGGCAGTCGGGGTCCGGGGGAGGGGGGGAGGGGGTCTGTAGATGAGGGTGCCTCAGGGTTGTGTTGGGGTTGGTGTGGATCTGGAAGTGCAGGTGTTCGGCGGTGCTGAGGGTGTCAGCGTCTGTCGAGATTTTGAGAGTGTTTCAGTGGACAATGGCAATTTCTCCACCTACCCAGTTGGTGTGGTCCTTGTGGGTGATCTTGTAGCCTTCTGGGATGGCTATGGCGATGTTGGGTGCCGAGGAGGGGGTCAGCCAGATCTCCGTCAGGAAGGAGACGTCTGGGGTGTTGGTGTCGAGTAGGTCCCAGAGTTCAACGGCGTGTTTGCGGGAGGAGCGGGTGTTAAGCAGGATGCATCTGAGGAAGTTTGGTTCTTCGGTGGGTGGGTTGGCGGGCCGGATGCTGGTGAAGCTGCAGTTCCGGCATGAGAAGAGTCCTTGGGTGCGCTTCTGGGCGGCCAGGCAGCAGGTGCGTGACTGTTTATTTTATTTAATTTAAGAGGTTTTATATAGCGCTGGCTGGACCCAGGAATATCAGAGTGCTTTACAAGGTGTTTCAATACAGGTATAGTGTGTATAAGCACAGACAATGGATTAATAACAGAGCAAGTCCACATAGGATACATGACATCTAGATAAAGTAAAAACAGTTGCTAGACACTATGAGAAATACAATATAGCGGTCACAGTTTGGTGGGAAGCCTCACTTAAGTATACAAAAACATGCAAGAAAAACTGAGGGTCATAAGGAGGGGAGGTAAGGTGATCCGATTGAAGGAAAGGGGGTTGGGCAGGCGGATGGTCACTAGTCATATGCGGAGCAGCTAGGTGGGGTGATGCAGAGGGGCGAGGATACCAGGGAGGGATTAGAAACCCCAGTATTTATTAAGGAGAAGAAGTTTGAGTTCTTTTTTGAAGCTGGGGTAGGACTGGTTACAACGGAGGTCTTTTGGGAGGGCATTCCAAATAAGTGGGGCATTGCCTGAAAAGGAGCGTGACTGAGTGGAATTATTTTTCAGAAGGGGGGGGGGGGGGGGGGTGAGTAGGAGGGTGGTGGGAGTGCCTCAGTGATCGCGTGCAGCCTGCTTTGGTCAGTTTGTTGGAGAGGTATGTCGGTGTGTTTTGATGGAGGATTTTGTGCGTAATGCAGGCGGTTTTATATGTGGCTCTGCCTTCAATGGGGAGCCATTTGAGGGATTTGAGGGCGGGAGAGATGTGGTCAAATCGTTTGCAGTCCGTGATAAGCTTAGCCGTGAGGTTGAGCACTGATTTAAGAGGTGCCAGGTGGGTTTTGGGAATTCCGGTGAGGATGGCATTGCCGTAATCAATGCGCGATAGAGCAAGAGATTGGACTGCCAGTTTAAAGTCATCAATTGGGATGAAGGGCTTAATTTTCTTAAGGTTACGGAGGGTAAAGAGGGCTCCTTTGGCAGAGTTGTTGATGTGTACGTTGAGTTAGGCGGTTGTCAAGGGAGATGCCCGAGGATTTGACTGAGGTGGTTAGGGACGAGGAGCAGTTGAGGGCGTTAAGGTCTGTGATCCAATTTTGAATGGGGAGCTGGTGGTTTTTTTGGGGAGAATAGAATAATTGTTTTTTTGGGGTTAAGTTTCAGATGGTTCGAGTCGAACCAGGCTTGAATTTTGATGAGGCGGTTGTTGAGGTGGAGGATGTCAGCATGGGTTTTTATCTTATGGTAGAGTTGTGTAACGTCAGCGTAGAGGTGATAGTTAATCCCGGCTTGCTTGAGCAGGCTTCGTGGTGAGTGCAGGGGCCAGGGGTCATGGTGCTGGGCACGGTCCAGGCGCAGACAGGCTTGCCTTCGCAAAAGAGTGTAGGGGGGCGGGCCGCAGGGGAAGCAGCGGCAGGAAAACAACGAAGGGGGGAGCAGGTGGTACAGAAGGCAAAGTGGGGGGCACAGAGGGGAAATAGAAATAAAATACAATCGGATAACAGAGCAAGGAAATACTAACAGATAGCACAGTCCCAAGTGGGAGAGTAACACTGCAAACAGGAACAAGCATTTGCAATGCAATAGGTCTCGCAGTTATTAGACTTTGAGCTATTGGCATTGTAAATGGCAATGCCTTTTATTTATGTGTTGCTTTTGAAAACAAATAAAAGGCATTGTCATTTACAATGCCAATAAGTTATACTCTCGCAAATGGGAGACCTATTGCATTGCAAATGCTTGTTTTATGTGTGATAAAGGAGAAAAGCTTTGGATTGAGTTTAGTGTTTTCTGTCCACATTCCGAATCTTCACCCGAAAGCAGAATACCCTAATTATATATTTTCTAAGATTGCATTTTTTAAGCAGACAGGCTAGGTCATGCTGCTGACGTGATATGATAGTTCTTGGGTTGGTCCCATAACATCCTTAAGAGTGTCTCTCTATACTGATATCCTCAAACCTGAGCAGTCCCCTGGTTTCCAACTCTTCCTCGGCAACTCTGGTCCATGCAGTTAAATGTAACAATTGGGTTCAGTGAGCAGGAAGGGTGCCGTCTGTTCCCTGTACCCTTCCCGAGCAAAGGTTTGGGAACACATGAACAAGACCTCATATAAATTGATACAGAGGCAGACAAGGGCAATATGACAAAGAGCGGACTACATAACATTGTTTCAACACTAACAATAGAAACACAAGGTGGGGGCATCAATTCCCAGAAAGAAAGCTGCACATGTTGAATTATGTCTTCTGCTGTTGTTTATCCTAAATGCGAAGCATAAGATATCTTTCTCGGAATAAGCACTATCCTGATACTCATTACTTTGTGTTCTACTGTTCATGATCTCTGACAGCCTGTCCAGTGTGTCATCTGTGGGGGATAGTTGGAAAGAAGCCCAAATGACATGGCAGCCTCATACACTGGTGCAGCTGCTGCTGCAAAGGATCCTCAGTGGGGCAGAGTATTGGAACCACAGTCGGGCCAGATCATTATGAAAATATTTACACCAAACCTCAGCAATGCACAGCCTAAGTCAGAGTTCCTTTGAGGATAGAAGAGAAACTCACACCAGGTCTCAGCGACAGTGCCCTTTGACATAGCACACATCCCTCATCTCTGCCTACTCGCACGCTGGCTGTAAGTTTCAAGACCCTCTAGAAAAACGAGCACTAGTGCAGTGCCAGTACTATCAAATCTAGTAGCTTGATAAAAAAAAGCAGGCGCTGCCCGGGTGAGGAGCGAAGAAGCCCCTCCCGCCCGCCGTCGACAAGTCTTCCGTTTCTAGGCAACGGCCCCACCGGCACCAATCCCAGCGCGGCTCCTCGTCTGACGTCAGAGGAGCTGCGCTCGGGATTTCTGAGGCTCCCGAGGTTCCCGGGCTGCGGCGGTGTTTACGGGGAGGCAACTTTAATTTTCCCTACAATGCCGCTGTGGGAGGCGGCGGTGATTTCAGAACAGCGCTCCTTCTGGCACAGAGCTCCACAGTGCCTTCCCATCCGTAAGGGGAGAGGAGCCCGGTGAGAGGGGTGGGGGTGTTCGCGCGTGTGTCTGTTTGTGTCTGTTTGAGTGTGTCTGTGCGTGTATCTGTTTAAGGGGGGGTGTGTGTATGCAGCGTGTGTCTGTTTAAGGGGGGGTGCGTGTGTGTATGCAGTGTGTGTATGTGCGCATGCGTGAGAGTGGCTGTGTTAGCGAATGGGAAGATGATGCACGGCGACGTGCGCGCTCCCGAGGTTAAATCTCGGCCAGGAAAAGCGCGTGGAACTCTGCTGTCCACATTCCCCCAAAAGTAACTACATAAGTTGTCTCGCCCTAGACAGCAAAGCTTCGCTTTCGTCTAGGCGAGACCTAAAAAACGGGCACAGACCAGTGCGAGCAGCAGCTGCGGGCACACAGGAGAGCTGTGTGGAGGGGAGCGACCTGCCTGGTGACAGGGTCATGGGTTGTGACCTGTGCCGTGAGGGTCCAGTACCAGTGTGCTAACTTCTGCATAACAGATTTCCGCACAGGGAAACATTCTCCAGGTGAAAGATTATTTTCATGGAATTCTCTATCCATTGTGAGAAGGGGCTAGATCTAAGTTTGGGTGTGCCCAGAAACGCAGGTTTGTGGATGTGCTTAAACTTGAGAAAAACTATGCTAGCGTAAGATTCCTACAGCGGATTTGTCTCCATTTATGCTGAAGAAATATGCAGTAGTAAATGCATTTACTACTCCGTCTACCCATAAGGAAATTCCTTGCTGGCATAAACTAAGGAATTTTGGCTGTAAACTTGTTACTAGGTAACTGAACAGAAAATACAAGACAGGGTGCATATTTCTGTACCTGCTGCAGCTTTCCCCGTAAAATTACACAGACTAGGAAGGTGAAATGTGTTAAAAACAGCTACCATCCTGAACTGGTCCACAGGCTCCTCGTGAACCTCCATATAAGAGGTGGACTCTAGATTGCTCCCAGGCTAGAGCACCTTGCCAAGAAGAAAGGTTGTTCAAGATGCGTGACAATTGTACTGAGTGACCAGTCATTACACTAGTTGTGCTGTAGTGGATTTTCTGTAGTATGAAAATACCCTCATACTCTTGCAGCACGGATACCCTTCGCAAACCATAATAATCTGAGAACCTATCGCCCATGGGTGACCGTCGTATTCCCAGGGAAACCATCCCATCTCCTTAGAGACCCCAAACGAGCATAGGTAAATAAACTGATAGCCATGATGTTTAGCAGTAGGCTGAAATGCACACAGGCCTTCTTGCTTCGCTTCTGCTCTGCTGCCAGGCAACTGTGACGGAGGGTTGGGCAGTCGCTTTAGGGAAGTAGGGGGCCTTTAGAGGTGGAAGCAAAGGAAGAAGGGGGGGGGGGTTCCTCACTCACTTTGACTGCGTCTGTTTCGTAATGTTTCGGATTGTGGCCCCCTCCTTGCCTATGATGGCACCAACATACTGCGTGGGCACTAGCAGTCTGAGAGGGATGTCAGCAGAGTGATGCTTTGTGGGCCCTGCGGAAGGGCCTGGAGACCCTTGTCGGGGCCCCCCACGGGCTCCTGGTCCTCCTCTGCGCCCATTCTCTGGAGGCGGGGCAGACTGTTCGTCAGGAATGTAAGAGACCTTCAGGACGTGCGTCTCCATCTGGTGTCCATTTAGCTTCATGATGGCCCTGGAGAGGAGAAGGGTTTTACAAATTATTAATCAAATGAATACATTACTTAAGTAACAAAAGCGCTTTAAGTGCATGCTTCCCAATATGGGCACTAGATTTCGCATGCCAGAATACACAAGGCACCGTTCAACTACATTTTACATGAGCAATGGACATTCACACTTATGGAGTGATTTTAGAGGGACGTGCAATTAAGCTGTCGCATTAGCATTCTTCTTAGCTATCTAATGGTGACCAGCAGAGGGAGCTACACATTAAACATATTTGGCTTTAGCATCCGAGGACGTTCGAAAGTACAACTGTTGTCACCGCAACGGAATGAGTTTTGTCACGAGTATGACAACCATTTAGGGTTGTACTGTGAAAATAAAAAAAAATACGGGCTGAATATTTATTACACAAAAGCTAATGGATCCACAACACACATTTCATAAGAAGTTTTTTACAGAATATTTTCCACAACTATGGCCGATTCCTGGAATGCAGAGAATCCAACTACCTGAAAGGCAAAACAAGCATTGGCAAATCCAAAAAGTATGGGATAATTGTGCTAACGCAAGCAGCGTTTGCATATTCAAGCGGCACGGGAGTGAGCTCCCAGTACCTGTCAAATAAGGGGATAAATATCAATTAGTCGGTCAAGCAGATCGGTCTGGAGAGCAGATGGATCGATCCAAACATCCAATAGCATTAGGTGAAAAATGAATATTCTGTTGGGCTGAGCCAAGGCTGATTGCGGAAAGCCAAGAAACCCTGGACCAGTGCTTAAATCTGAGCCTGCTTGTTGCTAAATCTACCCAAGCCAAACAAGGCAATCTCTACCTAGCTTTCATGGACCTATCTGCAGCCTTTGCTTCTGTCGCCCACTGCCACCTATGGAAGATCATGAGGAGATGGGCATCAAAGCAATCATCTCCTTCATTAGACAGCTATACTCGAGGGCTGCGGCTCGCGTCTGTTATGGGAAGCAGGGAGAGTGCACAAGATGGTTTCAAATTACTAAGGAGGTTCACAAAGCATGCGTCCTCGACCCTTTTTTGTTTTCCAGATACAGGAACGGAGTTGAGGCGCCCCCTCCTGGCCTCTACTCTGGACGTCCCAACAATGAATAAGGCACGCGTTCCAATACTGCTCTATGCTAACGATGCAGTCTTAATGACGTCCCTACAATGAATAAGGCACGCGTTCCAATACTGCTCTATGCTGGCGATGCAGTCTTAATCGAATGCACGGGCAGGGCACTCCATATCTGTTAGATTCATATGTAAATTTCATGGAACAGGTGGACCTTAAAACAAACTAGGCAAATTCCTTCATCTTAACCCCTTCCGTGAGGCCGCGATTCCCCCAGTGTGCGGCCGCGGAACGAACAGGGCGGGGCCATGAAGAACCCCAGCCATCATCCGCACACGAGCACCGTGGAGCGTGACGGCTGGGGTTCGTCACCAGCGTGGAAGGGGTTAATGACAGGTCATAAGCCCAAGAAACCTCTATCTTTTCATATTGCAGGGGGAAAATTGTACAGACTGAGAGGTTCGATCTAGGTGGGACATTTCACAGGATGGCCACGTAGTCCCCTATGGTGAATAACAGAGGGTTAATGCTGGAAAAGAGTAACACCATACACTTACCAAAATATTACGAACAAAACCACTAATTATTGTTAATAAAAAGTGTACCAGGCAAAATCCTCTTCAGTAGCTACTTATGGTACCGGAGTATGGGGTCATATCAATCTGGCGGCCATTCAGATGATAGAAGACCTTTCGGGGGAAAAATGGTGGGTCCCCAGAACAGCTGCTCAGATTTTAATTGCCTCTCTGAACTGGACATATATTTTTTCCTTGTTGAGTGAACGTGCAGTGCTCCTTGCAAGGTTTGACCTGACTGTTTGTGGCACAACTGTATGGCTTGTGCGATCCATCTTGCAATGGTATTCTTTGTGACTTGTCCCAGAAAACTTTCTGAAAATGAAACAAATTGCTTTGTCTTTCTGCATTCCTTTATTCTCTAATGTAGTACATGAACACCCTTCTGTTTGTCTAGGGTGTGTAATGCTCCATCTGCTCGTGTCTTTGGGTTTTGTAAAAAGCTTGGTATTTGTATTGTTTGGTTAATATGGAACTTAGAAACCAACTTTGACAAAGTGTGGATCTGTTCTCATGAAGATTCTGTATTTGGAAGTAGGGCTCTTGTAATGTTAGAGCCTGCAACTCACTTACTCAGTGTATTGGTTCGAATGGTGCCTTAATCAGTTTAGCGAGTACCAGGTTGAGGTTCCATGTGGGTAGTGGTGCCCTCTTTGGAGGTGCTATCCTCTTTTCTCCTTCAATGAATCTTTTGACATTTTTCCCTGTTTCTCCTCTTGTGTAAGCTACGATTGCTGCCAAGCGTACCCTTATAGATGTGTAGCTTAGTTTCTCCTGCAGCAAATGTGTCAAATATTTTAGTACTGTTGACTCCCTTGTGATCATCCGTGAAAGTTTTTCCCTATGGCACCAAAGTGAAAAGCGTTTCAATTTTGCTGTGTAACACTTTCTTGTTGTAGGCCTTCTTGCCTCAGAGTACGGCTATTGTGCTCTCTGGTAGTTTGAGGTGAGAAAATTCTAAGTCCTCAGGAGCCATGCCCCAGGCTTTCTGATTCTGGGTGTAGCATCTTTCCGTTTTGCAGAGTTAGAAGGTCCTTCCTGTTGGGGAACTTGTGCCTTGGGACATTGCCATCATCAGCGAGAACCAGGTTTGCCTGGCCCACTGTGGGTCTATGAGGCTGTGTCATGCGGCTGCTCCTGCACTTGAGTACCTTATGTAGCAGTGGTATCGGGGGAAAAGCGTAAGCAAATGCCCCTGACCAGTCTATCCATAGCGCATTCCCTAGGGACTGTGAGCATGGTTGTCTGGAAGCAAAGTGTTGGCATTTTGCATTTTGGGGTGTTACAAATAGGTAAATTTGCGGAGTACTCATTTTTTTTGAATTGCTGATCGATTCATCTCCCATTCGTGGGATGCTGATGTTTGTCTGCTCAGTCGGTCTACCTCTACATTGTCCTACCCTGGAAGATGGATTGCTAATAGGTCCATGTTCCTTGGGATATCCCATCTCCATAGCTCCTGGGCTAGGGTTGACAGTGTTACTGATTGTGTTCCTCCTTGTTGATTTAAAACATTATGGTTGTATTGTCTGGTTGAATCAGCACCCTTTTTCCGTAAAGCTCCTTCTGAAAGGTCTTTAAGGCTAGGAACACAGTTTTCAACTCTAGAAAGTTGGTGTTTTATCCCATCCTCCTGTGTCCATAGACCCCTCACCTTAAGGTTGTTCATGTGGGCTCCCCACCACAGTTTGGAAGAGTCTGTTGTAATGGTCACTGTTGGGAGTCGGTTGTGTGAAAGGTCTCCCCTGTGTTATGTTCCTCTTGATCCATCATGTCATGTCCTGAAAGTTTGTGACACACCCACTAGATCCTCCCAACTCCCTGTTGCCTGTGACCATTGTTGCAGATTCCATTCCTGGAATGGTCTCATGTGCAGTCGAATGTTTGGTACTAGATGAATGCATGAAGCCATCATCCCTAGTAGTTTCCCCACTGTCCTCCCGGTCAGAGCTTGCCCCATGCAGTAATGCTACGTCTCCTTCAGAATTGCTACTGTACTCTTTGATCTTGGGAACGCCTTCCCTACTCTTGTGTTGATTTGTGCCACTAAGAAAATCTTCACTTGCTCTGGTGTTCTTAATTTCTCCCAATGTAATGAGAAACCCAGTTCGAACAAGGTCCCTATGACCCTTTCTATGTGGGGTTTGCAAAGGTTGTATGTGCTAACCGTTACTAACCAGTCGTCTAGGTAGGGGTAAACGTGAAATCCTTGCCTTCTTAGGTGGGCTGCTACACATTTTGTGAACACTCTTGGTGCTGACTGGAGCACCATGAATTGGTAGTGCACCTTGTTAATTACGAATCTAAGTAGGTTCTTGTGTCTGCTTTTCATGGGGATGTGCAAGTAAGCGTACTTTAGGTCTATAGTTGCCATGTAGTCTCCTACCTGTATCCGAGCTATCACCTCTTAAAAGGATGTCATTTTGAATTTGAGTTTTTACGAACTGGTTTAGAATCATTAAGTCTAGAATAGGTCTAAATGCTCAGTCTATCTTTTGTACGAGGTAGTATGTTGAGTACACCCATGTTCCTTTCCTTGTAAGGCACCCTCTCTGGCACCCATTAGAGGTTCTTATGCCTCTTCCAGCAAATGACAGCTCTACCCTTGAATGAACTTTGTTCCTTGTTTTTTTTGTTGCATGGTGGTTGTTTTGCCAGCTCTATGCAGTATCCGTATTGAATTATGTTTAATATCCATTTGTCTGTTGTAATCCTCCTATTTGTGGAAGAAGTTTCCTATTCTGCCTCCCACTCGTGTTGCATGTTGAAGGTGTTCCTAGTAGTTTGTGAATTGATGTTTTTGAATGTTTATTGGTTGTTGCGCCCTCTGTGGTCTTCAGTGTGCGGTCAAGTTGTAGTGCAGTCACTTAGAGGTGGGCTGCTGTCCCCCTCTGTTGGCCTCTTCCTAGAGTGCGCCCTCGAAAGGATTGCCTCCCCTGTTGGTATTGCCAATTTTGCTGTTAACATAACCTGTGTATTTGTAAAGTGCACGTTCACACAGGTATCTTGGTGCTAAACAGATGTTTGTTACCCAATTCAATGGTACTCATTTTATCGACCTCAAATGGATGAAAGGCTGAGTGGACCTCCGAGATTTGAACCTGTGATGAAGAGGTCGAACACAGTCCCCTGAAGTGGACGCATTGGTCAACTGAGCCACCAGACCCGGCTTGCTGACCCTGTTGCTGAACCTGGTTGCCTCCTTGGTAACCTTGCTAAAGGGTTTGGTGTGAGGTTACTGGCTGGTGGTTACCCCTGTCTGATGGTCTCCGCGATGGTGTGCCTCTACGCATAACTCTGAATTGTAGAGCTCCCATGGACCTTGTAGTTTAGTTTTCTTTCTTCAGCTGAGTTAGCTTGTCGTCCACAGCTGTACTGAACAGTTCTCCATTGAACAGTGCTCAAGATGTTACTTTGAACCTCTGGTTTGAACCCTGGGATTCGTAGCCAGGCGTGTCTTCTTTCCGTAACTACGATCATCATTTGCCTGGTTGCTGTCTCCGCAGCATCTAGGGCTGATTTTAAATATGTATTGGTCATGTTTTTCCCCTCTTCCACCAAATGGCTTGCCCTTTTCTGGAACTGTTCTGGCAGGTGTTTGAACAGTTGGCTAACCTCCTCCCAGTGCTGGTATGCATGCCTATTGATCAAGGAGTTGGCTATGCGCCACTGAATCGCTGCACTTCGTTCCATTCTCCTTCCGGTGAGATCCATTCTCTTGCTCGCCTTGTCTGGTGGTGGGCCCACATTATCCCTCTTTCTGGCTGGGAAGCTATTGAGTCAGCAGGCACTGAACCCCTGATGTACATTGGGTCCTTGGAGGAGTGCTTGTATTTTTTCTCTCCCCTTGGCGTTATTGCCTTGCATGTGGCAGGTTCCTTGAACGCTTCTTTTCCCTGGTCCAGCACACTTGAGAGCATGGGCAGGAATTGGCTTCTTGTTTGCATGGGCAGCAAGGTTTCTAGAAGCATGACTGGCTTCTCCTCCTCTAGCTGTACTCCATAGGTGTCAGCTGCCTTCTTTATTACCGGATTGTACATCTCGATGTAGTCTGGGTGAGGGCCTTGAAGGTATGTGTCTACCCCTTCTTTTGGAGAGTCAGCGTCGAGATCTTGCCACTGGGCGTCTTGTGTCTGAGGTTGCCGAACTGATAGGTTTGATCCTCAGACCCTCCCTCGGCTCCGAAGTAGTACTCCTCATCCTCTCCCTCTGCTCCGAAGTAGTAGTACTCATCCTCCTCTTCGTCAGCCGTTCTGGGGTTGTAGGAACCTGTAGTTCCTGAAGGTCTCTTTCGGGAAGTGTCAAGTGTTTCTGTGGGACCTTGAATTGCTTCATTGTGTCGAAAACTACTGCGCTGCAAGATGCTTGCCATTTCGGCTTACATCCTTCGGAGCCCTTTTTCGACGTAAACTGGCCCTTGGGCGACATTCTGCTCTTCCTCGCTGTAGCGGCCCTGCATGTTATAATTCGCCCTCCTTTGACTTTCCCTCACCCTCAAGGTCTTTGGTGTTGAACGCCGAGCACACGTTGCAGTCTTCGGAGCGGTGGTCGAGCGGCAGGAAAAGGTTGCAGACCAGGTGCTGGTCCTTCTGCCCGGACTTGTGGTGGCAATTGTCGCAGTACCATTATCGAAATATGTGGACAAATTTCTCAGACCAATGGTGGAGTCTCTCCCTGCGTATTTTAAGGGTACGGTGTAGGAAGGTAGATCCCTGACTATGGTTGCCCCCAACTTTTTGCCTGGTGTTTTGCTGGTTTTCTGACTTAGTTGACCTGAGGCCCTGCTATTCAGGACCCCAGGCCCACTGCTCTCTCTGTTAAAATGGATTCCATGTACCCTAGGTACATATCTAATTGGATACTGAGTCACCTTATCAGTCCCTGTACAGTGTACCTTAGGTACCCAGGGCATAGGTGTACCCAGGGCCTACCAGGGGCTGCAGCATGTATTATGCCACCCCTGGCTGGCCATCCAAATCTGACACAACTGGCTGCACAACAGCTGGGGCAAGGTGGTGTACTCACCCTTTGCTTTAGATATAGTATTCCTATATCTAAACCTAAAATGGACACACAGATCTCCTATCAGTCACTCCTACGGCAGGCCTTGAAAAGCCTGAAGGCAGAGTGCTTGGAATCGTGTGAGATAGTGCTCTGGCATGAGCTGAGCCTGTCTGCGGCTTTCGGGATCCATCCCTTAGCCGTTTCCATGATATCGCATACCATATACTCTTAAGTGCATTATAATCCTCGCGGTTATATGCCAACTCTGGTATCGCTTTATCAAAACATGTCGAGTAAGGTGTCATACGAATTGGAATACTAACCCCTCGCCAATTCTGGCGACGGGGTTAGCATTCCACCCTTCTAGAGGGACACGACATGTATGTAACCTGTAACCCCGGTTAAAGTCAGACAGAGCCTTAGCATCCACAAAATGGATGCTGCCACCGAGGCACAAGTCTGCCCTCCTGCTGCTGGGAGTCCTCCCAGAGCAGGAGGCAAGGACAAAGGGTTTCCTGCCAGGGGCGGTGCCAGCACCGTCCCAGACAGGGTTTTGTGTATTCCAGGTAGGCAGGGCTACAGAGGAAGGTGACTGCAAGTGGCACCCCGGTGCTCACTGTGCATAGGCCGGCTGAAACCAGTTCCAGGGGCACTCCAGCCCCTGGCCTGGGGAAAGCCCGCCAAAGGAGAGGGGTGTAACCACCCCCCTCCTGGTCCCACCCATAGGGCAGGACTTAGTCGCGTGCCAGCCCCCTTTTCCCAGATAAAGGTAGGAGCAGGCCCCCTTCCAAATTAGATCATCTTTGGAATCAAGACACGACTTTCTGCGAAAGGACTTCAAGATTTCTTCTTCAAGATTCTCCCTTGTGACTAAGGAGTAGTCACCCTGCATCCGCAGGCACCATCCTAAGAACACTGCGGTCTGCTGTAAGTCATTCCTCCGGAATCCGACTGCCCAGCTCGACAAGACCCGGCTTCCCTGGCACCTCTGACCTCTACTCACCTCTACAGCCAAGCTGAGAACCGTGAGTGCGACGAGACCTCAAGGGACCGACTATTGCCAAGACTGCACGACTTCTTCACAGCAAGCCCGCCGAGTAATCTCCTGGCGAGTGCTTTGGGGTCCGAGAAGCCCCAACCCTGAGCAGCTCCAGCACCGAAAAGCAGCCCCCCAGCATCTCCACGATCGGCGTGGGGCCCTTCTGCTTTTTGCTGCTCACCGCGTTGTTTGGCTACTAGCCCGCTGGCTTGTGGCCTTCTGAACGACGCCCGACGACATCACTGCTGCTGGTCTGGTTGCTCCAGACTGGCTCTTGCTCCCTTCCAGAAGAGGAGCACCCCGGACCCTCCTGGTCCACTCAAGACGCCATTTTGAGTCCACCGCGTGGGCTTGAATTAGCCAAGGCTTGTTGCCCAATCCTGGGTTCTTCGACGCCGACAGCTTCATCCATCGTGGGACAGCTCGCCCCTCCATCCTGGTCGCCGACAACGCCTCCTGGTCCGTGAGATCTGCAGAGCACAGCGTCGCCCACTCACCTAGCCGAGGTGACTACCATCCGGTGCCCTCCTGGTGCCACCTGACTACTGGCTAGTAGTCACGAACTTGGTACCCTCTGCTTTCAGGTGTCATCCATCTTCAAGATCCAGGCTTGGATCAACTCGAACTCTCTTCACTGGTCGCCTGCCAGCATCTTTCTTCCAGGCTCCTTGTTAGTCTACGAGGATTCCCGACGTCTTTTGAGACCTATGCAGCTGCAGCCCCTGGGCTAGGTAACTTCGGCATTTCGGTGCCCCAGCATAGCCTCACTATCCAAGGGTCAGGATCCACTGTCGTTTTCTCCCTACCAGGTCGGGTTCGCCCGTGAACACTAACTTTAACTTTACTAGCTATCATAGACTTTGTTCCGCATCCCGCGTGAGAGTGCACACTCTGCACCCGAGTCCCCTGGGCCTCCTAGAAGTAATCTAACGATTCTATAGTCAAGTCCTAGCAATTCCAAAGCCTATTAGTACTGTACTTACCTGCTAGTAATTTCGCATTCCGCTTTCAGAGTATATGGTTTTTCGTGCCCCTCGGGCATTTGTGTATACTGTGCTAACTTAAGTATTTTTATAAGAGTTTTGTTGTGTGCTTAGCTCCCTGTCTCAAAGAGCCAGGGTAGTCTTGTTATAAATAAATACACTGTTTATTTTCATAACAACTTGTGTGGTGTCCTTTCACTGGGTGTTCAAGGGGTAATGTGATGGTAAAACAGCTGGCTTAACACGCCCTCTAGAGTCTTAGCCTTAGACTGCTCGTATCCATGCTACTAGGATAGCTGGTCTATAAGGTTGACTTACAACCATTCAATAAGGGTTGTTTGGACGGATATATAGTGATCACTAGAATAGTGAGCACTGCACATCAGGCCAACTGCTCACAGTATGGAAGCCTCGTTCTTTTATTTTGAGGTTTTTGAAGAAAACTGGCAGGATATTTTGATTTGTGATATTTTGATACCACCTTTGGTAAGACGTGCGTGTTTGTTTTTAAGAACACTTCATCCTTGTGGATTTGAAAGTATGGTTCCTGTATTGTTAGAGCATGTAGCTCACTTACTTTTAGAGTACTGCATTTGAGGTCTGCTGCATGCACGGGCTCAAAGTGTTTTGCCATTAGTTGAGCAAGTACTGTATTTAGGCTCCATGCGGGAACTGGAGTTGCATTAGGTGGAACAATTCTTTTTGATCCTTAAAAAAACCTTTCAATTACAGGTCTTGTGAAGAAACGTTTGCATGTTTTCCCTCTTGTGTATGTTAATATGGCAGCAGGATGCAGCATTATGCTTTAGTTGATATTGCTGTCCAAGAAGTTAGTTAAGTAGGTTATTACGGTTTGTGTGTTGATCGAATGGATTTTATTGTTAGCTTTGCACCAGGTGGTATGTTGCTTCTATTTTGCTGCATAGCATTGTCTTGCCTCCTAGAATTTCCATTGTTCGCAAAGGCAGCTTGAGGTGGCCAAATTCTCTGTACTTCAGTGACAAGCTGCCAGATGCAGCACTGCTGATTCCAGGTGAAAAGTTGTTCCTTGTTGCATTGTTAGCAGATCCTTGTCTGCTTTGATAATCTTCCCCTTGGATAGCTGCAGCAGGGTTGAGTACCAGGTTTGCCTTGGCCACTGAGGGGCAATGAGAGCAATGAGAATCATGTTTGTTCCTGGTTGATTTGCTTTTTCTAGTACTCTTTGCATTAGGGGTATTGGTGGAAAGGCGTAAAAAAATGTCTGACCAGTTGGGTGAAAGTGCATTCCCCTTTGACAAGTGGTGTGGAAACAGAGGCAAAGAGTTGGCATTTCTTGTTCTGCACTGTTACAAACTGGTCTGTCATTGGTGTTCCCAGAGGTTAAAAATGTATTGTACTGCTTTGTTTCAACTCCCATTTGTGTGAACAGTTCTGTCTGCTTAGTTGGTCCGCTGTAATGTTGTCTACTCCTGGTAGATATACTGTTTGTAGGTCGTTTCTTTGGGCTATTGCCCATTTCCATATTTCTTGTGCAAGTGTGGTCAAGGGAAAGGACTTTGCACCTCCCTGCTTGTTCAGGTAGAACATTGTTGTTGTATTGTCTGTATGAATTAGGACAGTCTTCCACTGGATGTGTTTCTGGAATGCTTTCAATGCCAGAAAGACAGTTTATCTCCAGGTAGTTGATGCGTTTTATGGAATCCTGTTCGTTCCATTGACCACGTACTTTCAGCTGGTTGTAATGTGCACTCCAACTGTGGAGAGACGAGTTTGTGGGGATTGTCACATATGGAGTTGGGTTCTTGAAAGGTCTCCCTTGCGCTATGTTCTTGGCTGCCCACCATTGTATCTCTGCTTGCACCTTGTGTAACAGCCACTAGATCCTCCCAACTCCCTGTGGCTTGAGACCAGCTGTTGGTGAGCCATTCCTGGAATGGGCCCATGTGCAGTCTGGCGTGAGATATAAGTGGGATGCATGATGCCATCATGCCCATCAGTTTCATCACCTTCCTCACCGTCAGATTGTTCCCTCCAGTAGAGGGTCGCTTCTTGGATAGCATGTATCCTTTTTTGTGTGGGGTATGCTTTTGCACTCCTTGAGTTTAATCTTGCTGCTAGGAATTTTTTTCCCCTTTCTGGTTGTTGAAGATTTTTTGTGGATTATTGAGAAGCCCAGTTTCTGCAGTGTTTGGATGGCTGTTTGAACATGATTGTGGTAGGTTTGCTTGAGTGTGCCCTTCTGAGCATGTCGTCCAGATGGGGATAAACGTGGATTCTGTACCTTCTTAGGTATTACGCCACTGTGGCTAGGCACTTTATGAAGACCTGTGGAGCGGATTTTATCCCGAAGAAGAGTACTCTGAACTGATGTGTTCGGTTGTGTAGGAACCGCAGGTACTGTCTTTTGTTCTTAGGCATATGCAAGTAGGCGTCCTTTAAGTCTATTGTTGCCATGTAGTCTCCCTTTTGAATGAGTGCGTTTATTCCTTGAAGAGTACACATTTTGAAGCAATGTGTTAGTATGAACCTTAGGTCCAGGATTGGCCTTAGAATGAGGTCCTGTTTTGGTACTAGGAAGTATGGTGAGTAGTTCCCTTTGAAGCATTCCTGTTTTGGTACTACTATTGCTTGTTTTTGGATTAGCTCCTTGATCTCTGCATTTAGCGGTGTTAGTTCTGATTTCAGAAACGTTCTTGTTTTTGGAAGGCTTGTAGGTGGTGTTTGTTAGCTTTATGCAATACCTGTACTTTACCAAATGAAATAGCCAATTGTCTTTTGTGAAATGTTCCCACTGGTTGAGGTAAAATTATATTCTCCCCCCCCCTGGTGTTGTGTGGGTTCTTTTCTGTGAATCAGTCAGTTAGAGCCATTACCACTTCCTCTGGGAGTTTAGCCCCTGCCTCTCCCCCAAAAGGACTGCTTCAGCTGTTGCACGCCTTGGTAACTTCCCTGTGGACTTAATTGTTGCCCAGGGGTTTGGCCTTCCGGTTGCGGCCCCTTACCAAATTCACCTCTTCCTAAGGTTTTTCTGTTGTTGAAATCACCTCTAAAAATGAACATCTCTGCTGTAGGGCTTCCCATGGGGCTCCCATCGCCCTAGCAGTATTGTCGTCCCTTTTAATCTGCTGAAGGGATTCATTCACTTCCTTCCTAAAGAGTGCGTTCCCAGTGAACAGTCTATTGCTGATAGAAGTTTGAACCTCCGTTTGAATCCTGACATCCTGAAACAGGCATGCCTTCAGAGGATGGTGCCTGTGCACAATTGTCTACTGGCAGGGTCTGCAGCATCAAGGGCTGACTTAAGGCATGTATTGGCCACGTTTTTACCTTCCTGGACAATAGATCTTGCTCTTTTCTTATCCTCTTCGGCCAGTTCATTGAGAATCTCTTCTATTTTGTCCCCTGTTAGTGGCCGTATGTATTTAGTAGGGTGTTGGAATTTAAGGTGCACCACTATTGCCCCTTCCTTTTCCATTCTTCTCCCCACCATGTCCATTCTCTTACTCTCCTTTTGTGGTGGAGGGCCGGTGTTGGAGACTGCATTAGCCCTTCTTCCGGCTGTGGTGACAATAATGGAATCTGGCACAGTGTTTCTTTGCATATACTTTAGGTCGGTTGAGGAGGCCTTGCATTTCTTTTCTACCCTGGGTGTTACACCCTTGCTTGAAGCTGGTTCCTTGAAGGCTGCTTTGCCTTGAGCCAGTATGCTAGGAAGCATTGGGAGGTATGGAATCCCTCTGATGGCAGGGGCTAGGGTTTCTAGGAGAAAACGTGTGTCCATTTTCTTCCTTGAGGGCGTCTCTGAAATAGCTTTCTACAATGGCTTAGTCAAAAGGGCAGCAGACTGTCGTCTGGCGGTGATGCTTTCGAAGGATAACTGCAGGTCTCCTCTTCGGGACTGTCGAGATCCTTGAAATTCAGTGATTTCCTCCTCCTCCGATAGGTCACCGTATTCCTCTGGATCTTCGTGGCGAGGTTCTGGGGGTAGGGGTGAGTAGAAGATACCTTCTCCCTCAGCATCGACATTTTCTATTTCGGCAACCATGGCTTTGGGGATTCGATAATCCTTCAGAGACGCGTCAAACTCTTTCCTTTTAGAGGAGAGTTGCCATTTCGTCAGAGTCTTTCTTTTTGACCTTGAAAGCTCTTTGCGTTGGAGGCCGGAGATTTATTTTCTTACTAGCGTCCACATCCGGTTTAGACGGCGTAGTACCTTTTTTCACGGCTTTGCATTCGACCATTTGCTTCGGCAATTTTCCCTCCTAAGTAACCTTTGGCTGGGTTCCGTGCGTTTTTTTTTTTTTATCGCGGCTGACCCTCGATCGCTTTTTTGCTCGGCATCGGGGCTGCGTTGGGTTGCACCTTAGGTTTGTGGCCCTTCAGTTCCGACGGATGTATACGTGTCCTACCTTATCCGTTTTCTTCGTTTTTCACTCGCCTTCTGTGGGCATAGATTTTTATCAGAGTCCCCTTCCAGACTTTTGACGTTCGATCCCTCGTAACTAAATTCTGCTGGTACTCCACGTTCTTACTCGTCGCTGGAGAAACCCAGGTCTTTGAGGGACGTTCTCTTAATGGTCTGCAACATCGTGGCATAGTGGGCTTCTATTTGGTTTCCGCAGCTTCGAAGTTCGACAGGAATGCCGCGCAGGTCTGTGTCCTTCTCCTGATGATCCTTGGACAGGCACAGGCTGCAGGTGTCATGTGGGTCGTGATGAGCGTACTTGTGGTGGCGCTTGGGACAAAACTTGAAAGGGGTGTTTTTCATGGCCCCTACCTTGCCATTTGTGGACTGACTAGTTCCTCTGTGGTGTCATTGCCGGAACTCCACTGCTGTCCCCGGTTACGGCATCAATGAAAGTTGAGATTCGCGGTAGTCTTTCGGTTTTCCTGATGATTGGTGGGGAAAATTCTGAAAAATTCAGAGCATCCAGTCTTGCTTCCAGACCGAACTGTGAAAAAAAAAATCTGAAGATGGCTACCACGCAAGTCGACCTCCAGGATATCGTCTGACGTCACACAGGGGGAAGTACTTGGCACCAAATGGTGGTCACCAGCGACCAAAACAAGAGGAAAAAAAACACAATAAAAAAAAGACCATTCCGGACCCAACCACTAGATGGCGGAATAATGCACAGCATGTGAATCCAGAAACGAATTCACACTGCAAAACAAGGATTTTTATTTGTACTTCCTGGCGGAACAAAGTCTGTTAACCAACCCTGGTTTCATAATATTGCCACCCCCTGCTAATTGGCGAAAACCTGTAGATGAAACTTCTACTGCACAAACTATTTAGGCGGAAATCCTTTCTCCCTCTTGAAGGATCTTCGCTTCAGCTCGAGAATCCTCAGGCAAAAGATCAAAAAACTGAAATGTCCGACCACATTTGGCGTTCATATCCACCCAAGATTGAGAGAGATTGCTGCTGTGGTCACTGCCATCGTGGATTCTCTTTTTTACCAATGGTGTTGTCACCAGTCTACCCGGATGAGCAAAGAGGTGAAGCGGGACTCCTGGCACAGCGCTGAGCTGCCCGAGATATTACAGAGTCCAATTTTGGCTGACCGATGAGGTAGGCAGGAGAGTGTTTGGTGCATTGTATTTTTCTAGCTTAGGTAGAACAGTTTGAATGGAGTCCTGGTTCATTACTTTTAGGCCTTCCTTCCATATAAAATCTACTATGGAAATTGAACGAACTTGTCCTTTGGTCTGTTCCTTAATATATATTTTTTTTAAAACAGTTAACCTGCTTAGTGACCATGGAGAGTGGAAATCTCTTCTGCCCTTTGTTACAGTATGACCCCCCCCCCCGCCCCCCCCCCCACACCTCCCATATCTTACGGAGAAGTCTCAACCGAAGAGGAGTTGCTGGAGATGGTGTTTGGATCAGGTAATGGTCCCATTCATTGGAAAGGGACACTTCATCAAATTCTTCCCCTCTCTCAGAGTCAGTAGACTGAGGATCCTCTACATATGGTAGAGGAGTAGTTGGCAGTGAAGCAACTGGTAGTGTTGGTCTTAGCGAACTTGTAATTGGAGATGATCTAGGAATTGGGGTTGGAGGGAACTGAGGCTGGTGGTTCTGAGGGTGGGAATCTGCAGAAGTAATCCTCTATCTTAAGCTGTAAAATGGACACTACAGAAGCAGGCATCTGAATAACCGGTTCCTTCTGTCGGTCTATGCTGTTGGGCAGGATCCTGATGCGTATAGTAATATTGATAGTCATCATCCTCCTGGCATTTGATATGAAAGTCAGAAGGACTGTGCCCCACCAAACATGCCTTCATTATCTGAAAATTCAGTCTTCCTCCTCATAATCATAAAGTTTCTACGGAGGGCTAGGGAATACCTTACTTCAAAAGTATGCACTGGTAAGATTCCATGCGAAGATTTGCTTGGACTGGGATACTGATGAAGAAAACAAGTTACTTACCTGTAACTTTGGTTCCCCAGTATTGGTAACTTTCATAGATTCCCATGCTTTTGTATCATTCCCCGTCGTCGGAATGGGAGCCTCGGTAACAAAAATACCATAGCAGTAGGTACAAAAGAGAAAGAAAAAGGCCTAGGCCTCATTCCCTTTTGTAGCATATCATCCTCTTTTTGTAAAAGAGACCAAATTTAGGCATCAGCCAATCAGAAGAGCCTCACCCCATAGAACCCTCCTGAAGGAACCTCAGAGCCTCAGATTTTTGTAGCCGTTGTGTAACAGTCACCTTATCTGCTGTAGGCTGAGCTTTCCTCAGGGAGGTGGGTGGGCGCATGGGAATCTATGAAAGTTACCAATACTGGAGAACCAAAGTTACAGGTAAGTACCTTGTTTTCTTGCCGCAGTATTGGAACTTTCATAGATTCCCATGCTTTTGTATCAGAGTAGCAAGCAGTTAGCAATAAAAACACATTTTATGTAATAAATACATTGTAATAGCCAACATGACAAAGATACAAAATGTGCAAAATAACGGAAGGTGGGATAGAAAGGAAAGCTCACCAATTATTGGAAGAGGTTCCTCAGAACAGCCTGGCCCACTGCCGCATCCTCTTGCTGTAAGGACTCAAAGCAGTAATGCTTAGTAAAGGTGTGGACGCTGCTCCAGGTAGCAGCTCTGCAAATGTCCTTAATCTGCACCCCCGCAAAGAGGGCTGTTGAAGAAGCCACTGATCTTGTGGAATGAGCCCGAACCCTGCCAGTCAGTGGTTTCCCTGCTGCAGTATGGCAATGTAGAATGGCACTTGTAATCCATCTTGCTATCCCCTATTTTGACAGCGGGAGACCTTTGCTTGGACCACCAAAAGCAACAAACAATTGAGAGGATTTCCGAAATCCTTTGGTACGATCCAAATAGAAATGTAAACATTGTTGTACATCCAGAGAATGCAGCGACTTCTCCGCTGGTGTAGCTGGTTGAGGAAAGAACACTTTCAGAATAACCGGCTTGTTGAAGTGGAAGCCCGAGGGTACCTTGGGTATAAACCTAGGGTTAGTTCTCAAGATAACAGTGTTCCTTTTAAATTGTAGGAAAGGCTCCTGGATTGTAAGAGCCTGCAATTCTCCAATACGTCTTGCCCATGTGAGGGCGAGAAGGAGAGCAAATTTCCATGAAAGGAACTTCATGTCAGAACGATGAATTGGTTCAAATGGGTTTTTCATGAGTTGAGTGAGGACTAGATTTAGGTGCCAAGTAGGAGGCGGAGGCCTCACTGGTGGATAGACACAGAACAAGCCCTTAAGAAATTGTTTACAATCCTGGAAGACCACAACGAAGGTCCAGACCGTCTGTATCTCGAAATGGCTGCCAAATGAACCTTTATAGAAGAATGGGCCAGCCCCGACTTAGCGAGGGACAAAAGATAAGGTAGAAGCTGAAGAGGCTTTGAAGTAAAGGGGTCAATTCCCTCTCTCCTGCACCAAATACAAAATCTCTTCCATTTAAAGCGGTAAGTCCTGTTCATGGAAAGAGCCCTTGCCTTGGAGAGGACTTCCTTAATTTAATTTGAGATGGGGAGATTCATAAATTTTCGCTCCTCAGGAGCGATGTTGTCAGGTGTAATGACTGTGGATCTGGGTGCCAAACCTGTCCTTCGGACATTGTGAGATCTGGAATAGTCCTCAAGGGGAGAGGAGGAGCTAGCGACAACAGATGGAGCTCCATGTACCAGAACTCTCGGCCAAGCAGGGGCTATCAAGATCATCCTGCATGGTTCCACCTTTATCTTCCTGATGAGCCGCGGGATCAGAGGGATGGGGGGGGGGGAAGGTGTAGACAAATGTCCTTGACCAGGCTATCGAAAGCGCATTCCCCAATGATCCTCGGTGGTGAAGCCTCCTTGCATAAGACCGGCATTTCTTGTTGGTCGGTGTGGCAAGGAGATCTATTGCTGGTCTGCCCCACTGGCTGAAGACTTCTTCTAGAACTCGCTGGTTCAACTCCCACTCGTGACTGACTGAGGATAACATGCTCAGCCTGTCGGCGTTCTCGTTTAGAACTCCTGGCAAGTGTTCTGCCTTCAGCGATATCCCGTGAAGGATCGCCCATTCCCACATCTGTTGAGCTTCCTGTGACAACGGAAGAGATCTGGTTCCTCCTTGTTTACGTAATGCATGGCCGTGGTGTTGTCCATCTGGTGATCACTTGTGAACTTCCTAGGCGAGGAAGAAAGGCTTGTAGAGCCAGTTTTATTGCTCTTAGTTCCAAGAGATTGATGTGGAGCCGTCGATCCTGAGGAGACCAATGGCCACTGACATGTCGGTCTTGCATCACTGCTCCCCAACCCTCCAATGATGCGTCTGTTACTACTTGAGGAGACGGTTCGCTTACGAAGGATAGAACTTGGGACAAGTTTCTCTGATCTGTCCACCATAAGGCCGCTCTTATCGGAGTGATGGTCACCCTGTCGTCGAATGATCCGTGAATCTGTTTCCATAGGATGTCTAGTTGTTCCTGCAGAGGACGCATTCTCAGTCTGCAGTGAGGAATCAGGAGGTATGCATGATGAAATTACCCCCAGCAGAGATTTGTAGCGGCGTACTGAAAGACATCTTTTTTGTAAGTACCGAACCAAGGTCTGCAGTTTATCCCTCCTTTCCAGGGTTGGGAAAGCCTTTGAGAGTTCTGAGTCCAGGATGGCTCCCAGGAAACATGCCTTTCTGGACAGAACCAGAGATGATTTGTCTTTGTTTAAATTGAGTCCCAGATTTTGAAACAAGTTTGTACAAGCCTGAACAGCGTCCCGCGCTGCTTTCCTGGACGGGGCCTTCAGCAACCAGTCGTCCAGGTAGGGGAAGACTTGAAAATGGTTCCTTCACAGGAATGCTGCTACTGGCGCCAGCACCTTTGTGAAGATCCTCGGGGCTGAGCGAAGACCAAAGGGTAAAACCCTGAATTGAAAGTGGCTCTTGGCTACTGTGAATCGTAGAAACCTTCTGTGTGCTGGGTGAATTGGTACATGAAAGTACGCATCTTCGAGATAGAGCGTGGCCATGAAATCCCCCGGATTGATCAGCCGCAAGATGTCTTAAAGAGAGACCATCCAGAAAGAGGGAGATTAGATAGGTGTTGAGCTCCCAGTCGCAGACTGAACTACAGCCGACGTCTTGAGCATCATTGATTTTATAGTCATTGATGGCCATAGTTGCAGTTCTGTTGCAGTTGCAGTTGATACCGCATAAGCCGACGGTACCACCTTCGATGACAGACTCTTGCACTTGAGGGCCATTAATGACTAATGGCAATGGGCGAACCATCGATGTGATGCTTGTGACTTCTGGCTGGCCATGGTTTAGTGGTTGAGGCTTGATCATAAACATACCCTCAAGGTCTTCAGAACGAATGCAGTGTAGGCCTCCTGGTCTTAGTCTCTGATCTTGAGGGAGACCGGTTACAGACCTCTTGGGGGTCTCTGCACGAACTTGATAGTTGACGCAGAATTTAAAGGGGGTATTTTTCATGTCCCCTACCTGCCCTCATTGAGGGAGACCGGTTACAGACCTCTTGGGGGTCTCTGCACGAACTTGTGATAGTTGACGCAGAATTTAAAGGGGGTATTTTTCATGTCCCCTACCTGCCCTCATTCTCAGACTATGTTGTTGTTTCCTACAGGCTCCCTCGTCAGGAAAGGAAGAGAAGGGTCCATTCTCTCTCGGTAGCTCTTTTTTCTTACTCGGTCTTCGGCGATTCTGTAGATTGTCTCAAACAAAATTAGATATTTCCCAAAAACTTTCAGAGACCCTTCGTTGATTCCAGACCCAATAGCAGAAAAAAAATACAAATATGGAGACTATGCACAGGAACATCCGGGGCACCATCGGAAGGCTTATATGGGACCGCTGTGCTGTCGTAGATGCCGCCCAAGTTATGATGTGGTGGAGTGTTCAGAGACACTGTCCATACACATGCTGCTCTAGGTTTGGTCTCCCCTGACTCAGTGATTTGGCAACCTATGGTAAGCTGTGGTGCAGTCTTCTGGCCTACTGTCCCTGTTTGAGGTGTTCTCCACAGACTGATTTAACCCCCCCAAAGTATGCTGTGGTGGAGTCTTCTGGTCCCGTCCCTGTACACCCTGATCTAAATGTATGTAATCAATCAGCTACATCATCAATCAGTAATACTTCATGCATGCATCCAAAGTGAATTAAGGGCTGAGTGTTTCATTATCTGCAGTGATATGGTATGCATAAGGTATTCATGGAATTTAAGGAATACCAGCTCAGTTTAGTACAAACCATCACTTGTGAAAGAATAGCACACAGTGGCACAGATACAGAGCATGTGGTAGGCCAGCATCTGATATGCATCCGATTAGACTGAGTTTTTGCCAGTCACTGTGTTATAAGAGATTCACAATTGTTTATCAACCTTCCTGCTTTTTCAAATTTGCTTGAAAATGCACCATTTGTCCACCCTTATCAAAATTCTCTCGGGGAGATCCACGCGAAGGTTGGTCGAGCTCGATCGCTCACCAGAGTGCAGTACAACAATTATTTTACGCCACACCACTTTCAACTGTCACCAGCCACCACTGGTTGAATCTTAAGTTTAAATTACATTTTTAATTAAAAGAACGAGTTTTATTATTTTCTAGTGAGGTAGTGGGTTCTCTTCCTGAATAATAAAGTAGCAGCCACAATGGATCGTATCCCATCTGAAAAATTCAGACCTTACAGCTAAGCTAAAGGGACAGATAGCCAGTGTATATGAAGTCTTGAGTACCCAAAAAGCAAGTGCATGAGCCTTACACAAACAGGTGGGAAAATCGATGTTATTAAAGGAAAATCAAGTAAATCAAGCTGTGGGCAAAGATCAAAAGTGTGTAGAAAAACAAAATCATGACTAGTTGTTAAATCACCTCGAGGAAGGTGAAGGCTATTTCCTCCAATGCTACTGGCAAATGCAGGTGTAATATGGGTAATTTGGAGACAAAATTTGTATTATGTGGATCTGCACACGTTTACAAGAATATTGGAAGTAAATATGGAGTCGTATTGGGGAGATGGTAGGATTCCCTATCCCATATCAATTTAGAGAGCCATCGATGAATTGGTCCATTGCTATGGGAGGGAACATTCAACAGAGAACACAAGTGATTGTAAGTGCCAGGAAAGGCCAGAAACCTCCAACACGGTCTAAATGGGCAGTAAAACTTTGGAATGTCATGTAATTATTACATCCACAATTAGGGACGAATAGAAGAAATGTGAGCAGGTGTGATAAACTAGTGGAATATTTAAAGACGAATAAACCAGATAATTCCCTCCAGTCCTAGGACGTGGCCTAAGGCCAAGCTTTCAATATTACTCGAATGGTAATGAACAAAATGGTTACTTACAGGTAGGAGTAATTTTGCAGTTTGAAGAATTTCCTGAATTCACAATCAGTTCATTATTCCAGCCTCTGGTTGAGTTAGGCAAGTGTAGCTAAAGTCTTTTTTTCATGGGCAACCATTTGGCTTTAAATCACTTGTGTGACATTAGATGTATGCCCCTGAAATTCCTAGACAGTTGCCATCTTCAGATTCTCTTTATCCTATGCATGGCCGTATTGAGTTTGTAACTACACTTTTATTGGTGGAGGTGGGTGGCTCATGTGAATCCAGAAAATTCTGCAAGCTACAAAACTACTCCTACCGGAAGGTTATCATTTCGTTTTTCAGTGTGAATCTTTCCTGCTGTGCATAGATTACAGAGCAATTTTTTATTTAGTTTGGTTGGGTTCTTTAGAGCAGGGGGTATTGAGAGCTACTTATGTTCAATGAAATGCATTGAGAGCTATTACTTTTAGTGTTGTGTATACTCCATTTGTTTTATATGTATATTAATTCAACCAAGCAAAGCTTTCTAATTTGATAAGCTGGGCTGCACACAGGTGAGATACTCAGAGGTAGCTGGAGAGGTACAGTAGCTCACTAGCTACTGGTTGGAGACCCCTGCGTGTGCTTGTAAACTAATGTTTCAGTACTCTGCCCTACTTCTGCGTCCCTGTTGATCTGAACGCCCATACAGTAGTTATTTGTGAAGGTATGTACCAATAATAATGTAGCAGCTGTGTAATTGTCCTCTAATGCTACACTGCCTAATGAGGCATGTGTTGCTCCTTTTTTTCTCCTTGAATGCACCTTTTGTTTTTCTGTATGGGTTACTCCCCCTGACCTGTAACGAATAGTTTTACCGGTCGGTGTAGTTTTGCAGCTTGAAGATCTTTCTGGATTCACTATGCTGTGCATATTCCGCAATCTAGTGGTTGGGTCCGGAATCTTAGTCTTTATTTTTTTGTCGTAGCCCAGGTGGGCGTCGACGTCCCACCATTTGGTGTACTTTGGTGACGTTGGCGTGCTTCCGGCGGAAGCTACCACCCTTGGGCGCCATCTTCGGATTCTTTTTTCTGTCTCTTTTCTCGTTTGTCTTTGTAGTGAATCCATGGCTATGTTTATTTATCATTTTTTCAACGTAATTCTTTTCACGTATCTTGTAAGCTACAACTTGCTTTCTTTTCTATGTGTTTCCACCTTCTTCTCCAGCCTCATCTTTCTGGCGGAGGCGGTTGGGTTCGCTAGTGAATCCAGAAAGATCTTCAAGCTGCAAAACTACACCGACAGGTAAGAAACTATTAGTTTTGCAGCGTGAATCTTTCTGGATTCACTATGCTGTGCATAGATTTTGTAGCGGTTTTCGTTACTTTTGTGGCGGTTGGGTGGAAGATGAGCGTTGGTTGTTGAATATATGTTGAAGCACCTTTTGTCCTACTTGTGCTTCTTTGTTCATTTGTACATCCACGCAATAGTGCTTAGTGAACGTGTGCACTGAAGCCCATGTTGCCGCCAGGCATATGTCCTGAATTGGTGTGTTGGCCAGAAAGGCAATTGTTGCTCCTTTCTTCCTGGTGGAGTGTGCCTGTGCCCCTCCTGTTAGCTCCTGGCCAGCTTGTTTGTGGCAGAATTGTATTGTCTGTGCGATCCATCGAGCTATGGTGTTTTTAGTCACTGGTTTGCCCATGTAACTGTTTGCGAAGGATACGAAGAACTGTTTAGTTTTCCTGTGTTCCTTCGTCCTTTCAATGTAGTGCATCACAGCCCTTCTTGCGTCTAGGGTGTGGAGCGACCTCTCAGCGCTTGTAGTGGGGTTTTGGAAGAAGCTAGGAATCTGAATACTCTGATTCATGTGGAACCTTGACACCACCTTTGGTGAAGTGTGGGTCTGTTCTCATCACAACCCTGTCACTGTGTATCTGGATGTAGGGTTCCTGCAGTGTGAGTGCCTGCAGTTCGCTCACCCTTCGTAGCGAAGTGATTGCTACCAGAAAGGCAATCTTCATCGTTCGCATTTGCAGTGATGCTTTGTGGATGGGTTCGAAAGGTGCTTTCATGAGCTCCGCCAGTACCACATTTAGGTTCCAGGCCGGTGGCGGCATTCTCTTTGGTGGCGCTATTCTTTTAGCCCCTTCTAGGAATCTTTTTACGACTTGGGATGTAAAGAAGCTTCTCCCTGTTTCTCCTCTTGTGTATGCCACAATCGCTGCCAGGTGCACCCTCAGCGAGGATGAGCTTAGCTTAGCATTAATTAGGTGCGTGAGGTACCTTAGCACCGTGGATTCCCTGGTCAGTTTCCTATGGAGTTTTTTTCTTGCAACACCATTGAGTGAATCTTTTCCATTTCTCCCCATAGCACTTGCGTGTGCTGGGCCTTCTTGCCTCTCGTAGCACCCGCAGGGTGCTCTCTGGTAGTTTTAGGTGTGCGAACTCTAAGTCCTCAGGAGCCAGGCTGAGAGGTTGAGGCTCTCCGGCTCTGGGTGTAGAACTTCTCCGTTTCCCACAGAGAGTAGGTCTTTTTGAGAACTTGTGTGGGGGGGGGGGGGGCCTGCGCCATCTCCATTATCTGAGAGTACCAGGTCTGTTTGGCCCATTGTGGTACCACCAGGATGAGCGTCATGTTGCTCGCCATGCATTTGTTGAGAACCCTGGGGATCAGTGGTATCGGGGGAAAAGCGTAGGCAAATGTTTTTGACCAGCTTATCCATAGGGCATTCCCCTGTGATAGTGCCTCTGGTTGCCTGGATGCAAAGTATTGGCATTTTGCATTCCGGCGTGTTGCAAACAGGTCTATTGTTGGTGTGCCCCATCTCCTGAATAGTCTCTCTGTTTCCTGAATATTGAGTTCCCACTCTTGGGACGCTGAAGTCTGCCTGCTGAGCCAATGCGCTTCTACATTGTCCTTCCCTGGCAGGTGTATGGCTAGCAGGTCTATTTTTAGTGGTATAGCCCATTTCCAGATTTCCTGTGCCAAGCCTGACAGAGGGAATGATTGAGTTCCCCCCTGTTTATGTAAAGCACCGTTGTGGTGTTGTCTGTTCGTATTAGCACCTTCTGGTTGTACAGGTGTTTCTGAAAAGCCTTGAGGGCTAGCAGCATTGTTTTCAATTCCAGGTAATTGATATGTCTGACTGCATCTGTAGGGCTCCACAGACCCCTCACTTTGAGCCTGTTCATGTGTGCGCCCCATCCCTTCTGGGATGCGTCTGTGGTGATGGTCACTGTTGGGTCCGGTGGTGTTAGAGGTTTCCCTACTGTTATTCTTTCCTTGGTCCACCACCTTATTTCTTCCTGCACCCTGTGCGTTACAACCACTAGATCCTCCCAACTTCCTGTAGCTTGTGACCATTGCTGTTGCAGCCACTCTTGGAGTGGTCTCATTTGTAGGCGTACATTGGGGACCAGGTGTATGCATGATGCCATCATCCCCAAGATCTTGCTCACAGTCCTCACTGTCAGCTCGCCCCTTCTGGTAGTGACGTTTCTCCCTCAGTAGGCTGAGTGTTCTCTTTTCGCTGGGTAACACCCTGCATTGGATGGTGTTGATCTGAGCTCCTAGGAAGATTTTCACTTGCTCTGGTTTCATCGAGCATTTTCCCCAGTGTATGGCGAAACCCAGGCTTGCTAGCATTCTTGTCACCTGTTCTGCATGATCTTTGCATGTCCTGTAAGAGATTGCCTTTACTAGCCAGTCGTCGAGGTAGGGGTACACTTGTATCCCCTTTCTTCTTAGATTTGCGGCCACTGCCGCGAGGCATTTGGTGAACACCCTTGGTGCGGACTTTAGGCCGAATGCCAGGGTCGTGAATTGGTAGTGATCCTTGTTTACTGTGAACCTTAGCATGTGCTTGTGCAGCCTGTTCATGGGGATGTGCAGGTACGCATCTTTGAGGTCTATGGCGGACAAGAAGTCCCCGGCCTTTATCTGTGGGATGACCTCTTGTAGGGACGTCATTTTGAATTTGAGTTTTTACGTATCTGTTTAGGAACCGTAGGTCCAGGATGGGTCTTAGACTCTCGTCCACTTTTGGCACCAGGAAGTAGTTTGAGTACACTCCCTTGTTCCGTTCTTTTGAAAGGGACCCATTCGATGGCCGCTTTGAGGAGGAGTTCTTGAGCTTCCTCTTGCAGTAATCGCAGCTCTCTTCCAGAGTGCTCTTTTCTTTGGCTTTCTGTTTGGTGGTCTCTTTTCCAACTCTATGCAGTATCCGAACTGCATAATGTTGAGTATCCACTGGTCTTAGTTTTCTCCACTCCTGGAGAAAAAAATCTCAATCTTCCTCCTACTGGCGTCACATGTTCCTTTGTGTCTTGTCCGTGTAGCCCTCTCCTCTTTGTTATCCCGTGCTCCTCCCCTGGAGGGTTCGAGTGGGAGAGCACTTTTTTCCGTGTGAAGTCACTTAGAGGGGGGTTGTTCACCGCCTCTCCTTCTCTGGCCCCGTCCATTTCCTCTTGATCGAAAGGACTGGCCCCTGCTCTGGTAGTTCCAGCTTTGACTCTGCTGGCCCTGGTGACCTTGGTTGTCACTCTGTTGCCCCTGGTGGAAACTCTGGTGTGAATCTCCTCGCTGACTTCCACCTCTGCCGTTCGGCCTCCGTGTAGGAGTGCCCCTCATTCCCCTGAATTGCAGGGCCCCCATGGACCTTGCCGTCTCGTTGTCCTTCAGTTGGGTGAGCTTCTCATCAACTGGGGCTCCGAACAGTGTTTCACCGTTGAAGGGTGTGTTCAGGATATTGTTCTGCACCTCAGCCTTGAAGCCTGAGACACTGAGCCAGGCTTGCCTTCTCTCGGTGATGCCTATAGCCATCAGTCTGCTGGATGTTTCTGCCCCATCCAAGGCTGTATTTAGGCACGAGTTAGCGATGCTTTTCCCCTCTTCCACAAGGTGTGATGCCCTCTCACGGTATGGTTCCGGTAGGTGCTTGAGCAATTGGCCCATCTCATCCCAATGCTGGTATTGATGTCTATTCAGGAGGGCGTTGGAGTTCGCCATCAGCCAGTGCGTTGCGGCGTTCCTCTCAATTTTCCTGCCAGTTAGATCCATCCTCCTGCTTTCCTTGTCAGGTGGAGGTCCAGATGTTGGGACGTTTGCCCTTTTTCTGGCCGTTGCAGCGATTATTGAATCTGCTGTGACTGATCCCTTGATGTAAGCTGGGTCCTGGGAGGAGAATTTGTATTTCTTCTCCGTCCTCGCTGTTACTGATCTGCATGTAGCCGGGTCCTTGAAGGCTTCCTTCCCCTTGTCTGTGATACTCTGGAGCATGGGCAAGAACTGGCTTCTTGTCTGTATGGGGAGCAATGTCTCCAGCAGGAAATCTGCTTTTGGCTTCTCTTCCAGCTTAACTCCATAAGCTGCTGCCGCCTTCCTGACCACCTCATTGTATGCCCCAATGTCATCCGGTGGCGAAGGCCTCGTGGGGTATGTTTCCACAGCCTCTTCCGGGTTTTCGGCCCAGATGTCCTGCCATTCCTGGTCTTGGGCCGTCGAGGAACCTGAGCCGTAGCTTGACTGCTGCTCCCCGTAGTCCCCTTCTGTGTAGTAGAGGTCTTCTTCCTCTTCGTGCTCCGAGGGATCCGGAGTTTTCGGCGTCTCTTCGACGTCGAACTCCTCGAGCTCCTGTACCTCAGCGACAGCCGGTGCCGGCTTAGAGGGGGATCCTGTAACTTCTCATCTTTTCATCGAAGTCCTTCTTTCTCTGAAGGATGTTCTCCATTTCGGCCTCGAGCCTTCTTTTCTTACTCTGCGGCCTGCTCATCGTCGAGCGTTTCGGCTGCTCTTTTCGGCGTCAAAACTTTCTTCGGTTCCTTTTCCGTCGAAGTCGGAGGCCCTTTTTCGGGGGCTTGCTTCGATGACCTTTGCTTTTCGCTGGTCTTCGGCCTCCGGGAGTCCTTCTCGAAGGATCCGCTGGGCTCTTTTTCGGAGGATGCAGCTTCGGTCGTCGAAGTTTTCAGCGCCGGTGCTCCTTTCGAGGCTCTGAGCTCTGACTTTGAGAGTCTGGCTCTGACTTTCGAGACCCTGTGGGGGTTTTCGGGGTCATAGACTCTACCTTGTCGTGTGTGTGTGTGAAGGATACAAAAAATCTTGTCCTTTCCGAAGGTGCTTTATTTTTCTAAATACATAATCGCGCTTCAGACATCTAGTGTGTGAAATGCTCTGCCTGCATTTTTGGTTTGAAAATGCTGGTAGGTGGATTGCTTTGCTAACATGGAATTTTGATACTACCTTTCGAAAACATTTTGGGTTCGTGGTCAACCACCTTGTCTATATGTACCCGTAGGTATAGCTCTTGGGTGGTAAGTGCCTGTATCTCACTGACTCCTTAGCGAGGTGACAGGGATGAGGGACGCAGTTTTGAGGGTTAGAAATCTCAGTTGTGCATCCAGCATTGGATCAAAGGATTAAGTCATCTTTTGAGTGAGCACTACATTCAAGTTCCATGTATGCATTGGCACGCTTCTTGGGGGTGCAACTTCTCAACTCCTACAAAACTCTCCACCACTAGGCCTCTTGTGCACACTAAAATAGCTAACGTGACTTGATAGAGCCATAGGTAACCCGTTTTTCTAGTGGATACATGTGGTATCTAAGGACTGTGGTCTCATGTCCAGTATTTTTCCAGGCCTCTTACAGCATAGCTGGTATCTTTCATTTGTTGCTTTCATATGCCCTTGTTGGTCACTGTGCTTCTTTTAGATTCTCCATTTCCCTTGTTGGCAACTTGAGGTGTTCGAACTCTAAGTCTTCAGGAGCAGGTTGGGGGTGTTTAGTTCTGGGTGACAGACCTGTCCCTACCCCTCCACCTCCTCCCCCCATCGTTAATAGGTCTCAGTGTGCTGGGAGTGGGATCTACTGCCCTTGGGATATTTCCATGAGGTTTGAGAACCATGTGTGTCGAGCCCATTGTGGGGGTATTCAGGTTGACTTGTTCCTGTCTGCACTTTTGGATCACCTTCGGCATAATTGGAATCTGTGGAAAAGAGCGAGCAAATCGGACCATTTTATTGATGTCATTCCCCCACAGAGTACCTAACAAATCAAAAGTAGTGCAGTCAAATTTACTCCAAGCAAGTAACTGCACAATGAGCAAAAACAATAGTGAAGAACTCACTGTCTGGTGTGCTCTCTATTTGCGTAGGTGACGTTCACAACCGCTGTTTCACTGTCTGTATTCACTATAAAAGAAATAGTTGAAGGATTAGTACACATTTTGGTCATTCATTTTCTTTACATCCGAGATCACATACTACTGTCTTCACAATAAACAAGCACATATTTCACTTTCAAATAATGTAGAGGGGTGTGTTTGAGAAAACGTGATAAATACATCATTAAATCACTACTGGTGCTAAGTATGATTAAGTACTATAAGCTATTGTGTACACGGGAAGCTTGCACAACTGCTTGCCATGCTACGTCCATGCTTAGACTGCTACCGACAACTCTAAAGGAAGGAGTTGTGTGTGGCATACGAGTAGTTTGCACTGCTTCTGTCCACGAGGGGTGTTGAGCAAAGGGGCTTTGCATTTCAGATGGTTCTACTGTACCTAGTGCAACTATAATTGTGCAACAAAAGAGGGTCAAATAATGCAGCAAGAAAAGGCAAAGTATGGGATTGTCATTAGTTCACCATTTCATTTGTACACATTAATATTGACTGGGAAAGTACTTCGCGTCATTAGTGCAGTTTAATATCTGAATAGAGTCATTACCAACAAAATTACCACCAGTTAACGTTTGCCAAGACTATGCCACTGGCTGACACGTAGTGTGTGAAGCTTTACACACAAAAAAAAAACGAAGTTATTGATTTGTTTGGACTCTGCAGCTTTCAACAAAATTGGTAAAGAGCGCGGATTAAGGCAAATGCAATAAACCCCTAGTTATGCAGAAAATGGCACTGCAGCAGAGTTGTATACCAACTACCTGTCACCCAGACTAGGTCTTGTGGAATTAAAGTGGATTTCTAGCTCATGCTAGCACTATAAGCTCAGGCTCACCTCTTAAATTTCAGGCACCAGTTTACGAAAGGTTAGTCTGGAGTTACCAGATAATGGATGTCAAAAGCCTCAAAAGAGAGATGGGAAACAGACGCTCTATTAACGGCCAAATAGTTTACAACTTATTTTTATACAAAATACATCAGTCAAGTTGATTGGGCTTCTAGTATTTTGACCTGGAGCCTCAGAGAACGACACATTAGACAGAGGGTCAAAATTAAGAGAATCCTTCACAAATCATAGGCAATGCTCCACATGTTCCTGAAGTTGTGGTTAACATGCTGATCAAATCCAGCTCCAACAAGTGGTCGTCAAAAAATAGAACATGCATTTTCAGCCTAGAAACCCATTGTACGGAAGTGAAGTGTTTAGTACATTATTCATGAGACAAGAAGACGACTTGTTTTAAATACACAAAGATGTAAACGTGAAAACTTCACTATATTTTACTTCAATCCAACAAAGGCTTTATATGCCCTCTAATGCAGATAAAAACATCAGTGTGTCTGTTCAATCTCATAAGGAGTACATAACATGGAAGCTTACACTGCTAGCAGGCACCATTTTTGATCTAGGAATGCTGAATGTATGCTTTTATTTAATGTTTGAAGTACACCTCTTCGGTGCCCGAGCGCAGGAGGTTGCATGGCTAACTCTGATGTACCCACTGTGAGTGTGCAGGACTTACGCTTCCTTGCTGCAGTTTATGCTCAACATATTGCAAGCCCGAAGTTACATCACCGACGTCTGAGAAGCTTGTACTGGATCAAATCAATATCTACTGACTTGTAATCTTCTCTTTAACCAGTCTGCTACTCAATGAGTCAACTTCGGCACAGTCACTACATGTCGATTTAGTCTACTGAAATCTTACCTTGTTCACAATTTTCAACAGTTCCATACTGGGCAAGTAAGCCATCCAAAACCTGGGGAAAAACAGAACAAAGTCACATTAAAAGGACAATGCAAAAGACGTTTAACAAGTTACTTTTCACATTTTGACGTAGTCGCACATTCTAATGGGTGACCCACATTATTCCCGGAATTTAAACAGAGCCTGAAACCACCTAGAGAACCAGTGTGTATGTTCTGGAGTGGTGACAAATTTGCAGTTAGAAAATGATCTACAAGAAAGAGCTCTACCAAAAGGGAAGTAACAAAATGGTTACTTACCAGTAGGAGTAGTTTAAAACGTGAAATTTCTAGAGTCACGTGATGTGCTTTATTCTAGTAGTTGGGTTCGGAATGGTCTTTTTTGGAATGGAATAGTCGACCACTATTTGGTGGTATGCCCATCACGTGTTAAGTCAGACTGCAGCAGGATGTTCTTGTGCGTAGTCACAATCTTCTATTCCTTTTTTCTTTCTGGTGTGCTTTCTCTGTTACTGTATTTTCACAACCTGTTATCTCCCATTTCCGGGGAGGTGGGTGGGTCGCATGGGAATACAGAAAATTCTTCAAGCTGCAAAACTCCTTCGTAAGTAACCATTTAGATTTGCAACATAAACCTTTTTTTCTGGGTTAACATGCTCTGCATTAGATTACGCAGCAGTATCCCGTCCTATGGGTAGGTTGGGATGAAATGAGAAAGTGTTAGCAAACTGATGTTGTATTACTTTTTGTCCCACCGGTCCTTATTCATTTGGATGTCCACACAATGTTTTGCAGAAGGTCTGTGGTGCTGCTCATGTTGCTGCTGCACAGATTGCATACATTGGAACGTTTACTAGGAAGGCAAGTGTTGCACCCTTTTTCCGTGTTGAATGGGCTCTGGGGCGTGCTGGCAGTGTTCCTGCTTGGGAGTAACAAGTTTGTATTGTTTCTACAATCCATCTTGAAATTGTCCCTTTAGTCACTTGGGAAACCCTTTATTGTTCTTGCAAAGGAGATAAACAACTAGTTTCCCTTACAAAACAGTTTATAGTTTCTACAAGGTAATATATTGGAGCCCTCCAGACATCCAATGTGTGTAGGGCTCTGTCTGTCTGGGTTTAAGGGTCTTTAAAGAAAGCTGGTAGCTTATCACGTTTGGCAGGAACTGTGGGGTACTTCGGAGAACCACCTTCTCCTTGTGCATTTGTAAGTATGGACCCAGTATTATTAGTGCCTGCAGTTCGCTTCCTCGGCGTAGCGATGTGACTGCGAGTAGAAACGCCATCTTGAGCTTTCGGTATTTTAGATCAGTCTTGTGCACAGATTCAAAGGGTTTGGCCATTAACAACGTTAGCAAGGTATTTAAAGTTCTACAACGGCACTAGGACTGATCATGGCGGATCATTTTTCGCCCCTTCTAGCAATTGTTGCAGTACTGGATATATGAAGCTGTTACATATGGCCTGGAGTAGGCTAATATTGCTGCCAGATGTACCTTTTAAATATGAATGAGTCAGTCCGCTATCTAGCAGATGAGTGAGACAGGTTAAAAGTTTCCGGTTTTGTCCTTTTCTCCACATGTTATTTCTGCACCAGTGGATGTATCTTTTCCATTTTGCTGCACAGCATTTGCATGTGGTTGCTTTCCTTCCCTTCTGAAGGATTTCCATTGTTCAGGGCAGTAGTTGTAGGTGTCCAAACGTTGTATTCCAGAGCCAGACTGCTATAGTGTTGCTGGCTCTGGGTGGTACACTCTTCCCCCCCCCCCCCCCCCCCCATGCAAGGTTAACAGATCTTGTTCTTTGATTGTCATCATTCATCAGCTGGACATCTCTAGTATATCTGAGTACCACGTTTGTTTGTCTGGCCCTTTGCAGTGCTATGAGGATCAGGTGCATTCCTGGTGGTCTGGCTTCTCCAGTACCTTCGGTATTAGGGGAATTGGAAGAAAGGCATAGCAATCTCTCGGACCAGTTTGACAGAGCATTCCCCTCTTGACTGGTAGTGTTGAAACCTGGAGGCAAAGTTTTGACATTATGCATTTTTTGCTGTTGCAAACAGATCTCACAGACTCTGGATATTTTCTCTAGTGTCTTAGTTCAGTTCCCTTTCGTGGAGTTGCTTAGTCTGTGCCTCTGGTTTTCCTTTCCTGGTACATGGACTGTTTGCAGTCTGATCTTCCTTGGTATTGCCCATTGTCATTTCCTGTGCTAGTTTGCTTAGCGTGAATAATTTTGTTCCGCCCAGTTTATTGAGATAAAATAGTAGTTTTAATTTCCAGGTAGCTAATCTTTCAGCCCGCCTGTACTGTTCCATTGTCCATGCACCTTCGGGTTGCCTGTGTGCCCTACCCAACCCTTGTGGGATGCATCCGTTGAGAAAGTCACTGTTGAAGTGGTTGTGTAAGGTCTCCATAATATCACATCTTGGATTTCCACCATTGTGCTTCCATTTGTACCTTTGCAGTGACAATCACTAGATCCTCCTAATGGCAGTTTGCCTGCAACCTTTCCAGGAATGGATCTGCTACACAGTCTTGCATGTGTAATGAGTGGTATGCTTGATGCAATCATACCCATTAGTTTCATGATTGTCCTATCGGTCAGAGACTGCCCCGTCAGGTAAAGATGAACTTACTCTGATATTGCCTTTACCTTCTCTGGCTAGGGTATTCTCGTACTATCCTAGAGTTTAGGGTCACCACCAGGAACACTTTCCTGTTCAGGCTGTGTTGACGATTTCTTGTGGTTTGTGGAGAAACCCAGTCATTCTAAAGTTCAGATTACTGTTTGAAAGTCCCTTTGGCATTCATGTTTTCATTTCACCTTTACTAGCCAGTTGTCTAGGTATGGAGGAGTGTATTAATTTGCTTCTGAGACATGCTGCAAGACACTTTGTAAAGACCTTTGGTGCTGACTTTATCCCAAATGATAGGACCGTAGGTATTTCTTGTGACCTTGATTCATTGGTTTGTGTAGGTAGGCATCCTTTAAATCTAGTGTGGCCATATAATCCCTTTTTTGCAGGAGTGGGATTACTTCTTGAAGAGTTGTCATTCTGAAATGTGTGCAGATGCATTTGTTAATGGACCTGAAATTCAAGATTTGTTTTAGGGTGAGGTCTTCTTTCGATACCCTTTCAATTTCTTTCTCTGGGATGCAGATGTCGGTCTGCTGAGCCTGTCTGCTTCCACATTGTCCTTCCCTAGTAGATGTATCACTAACAGGTCTATTTGTCTTGGGATTGCCCATCTCCATATTTCCTGTGCTAGCAGAGAGTGTCGCCGACGGTGTCCCTCCTTGCTTGTTGGTGTAGAACATGGTAGTTGTATTGTCTGCATCAGTACTCTGTGTCCGTATAGCGGTTTCCGAGAGGCTTTTAAGGCTAGGAAAACTATTTCTATCTCTAGGTAGTTGATGTGCTTTATTGCATCCTGCTGTGACAACAATCCCCTTACTTTGAGGTTGTTTGTGCGTGCTCCCTACCCAATCTGGGAGGCGTCTGTTGTAATGGTTACTGTGGACATTGGTTGTGTGAATGGTCTCCCATGTGCTATGTTCTTTGTTCCACCACGCTATTTATTGCTATGCTGTTTGTGTGACAACCACTAGATCCTTCCAACTCCCTGTCGCTTGTGACCATTGCTGCTGGATCCATTCTTGGAATGGTCTCGTGTAGGCGGATATTTGGGACCAAATGTATGCATGATGCCATCATTCCCATCAGTTTGCTCACTGTCCTAACTCGCCCCTTGCGGTAAAGACCTATATCCTTGCATATCGTCAAAGTCCTTTTTGAACTTGGGGTCACCTTGCTCTGCATGGTGTTGATATCCACCCCTAAGAAATGTTTTACCTGTTCTGGTTCTATTGATTATTTCACCCAATGGCTTGAAAACCCCAATTGGGTTAGTGTCTGTATTATTACTTCCATGTGCCCTTTGCACAGGTTGTATGAGTTTGCTTTTACCAGCCAGTTGTCGAGGTACGGGTATACATGTATTCTCGGCCTCCTTAAGGGTGCCGCTACTGCTGCCAGGCATTTTGCGAAAAACCCTTAGAGCCGATTTGAGTCCGAATGCCAGCACTGTGAACTGGTAGTGAGTTTTGTTGATCATAAACCTGAGGAGGTGTTTGTGTTTGCTGTTAATGGGGATGTGCAATTAAGCGTCCTTTAAGTCGATGGTTGCCATGTAATCTCCTTGCAGCTGTGGTATAACCTCTTGGAGTGATGTCATCTTGAACCTTTGAGTCTTTATAAACCCGTTTAAGAATCTTAGATCTAGAATTGGACGCAAGGTTCCGTCTACTTTTGGTATGAGGAAGTAGGTGGAGTAGACCCCCTTGTTCCGGTCTTTGTGTGGTACTATTTCTATGGCTCTTTTCCGTAGCAGTTCTTTTGCTTCCTGTAGCAAATGTGTACGCTCCTTTGCTGAGAGTACTCTGCCTCTTTGCTCTGTTTGGAGGTGGCTTTTGAAGGTCTATACAGTACCCGTATTGTATGAAGTTTAGTATTAATTTGTCTGATGTTATTTCCTTCCATTGCTGGAGGAAGTGTTTTATTCTGCCTCCTACTGGTGTGTGTTGGAGGAACTGTTGTAGATCTTGATTCGTTCTTAGTCTTTGTGTTCACTTTTTCCCCAACCCGAGATCTTGGCCTGATGTTCGTGGATTCAGTTGATGAGTCACTTGGATGAGGGTGGCTGACTTCCCCCCCCCCCCTCCCTCCCTCTGTCTGTAAACCCTTCCTCGGCCGCGCCCTAGAAAGGATTGCCCACGGGCTGGTAGTTTTGTTGCTGCGGTCCCTGCTGCGATCCCTGGTTGATAACCTTGCTGGAAGGTTTGGTGTGGTGCCACAGGTTGGTGGTTCCCCCTACCTGTTGGCCTCCTGGACTGTGTCCCTCTTATACCTTTGAACTGCAGCGCCCCCATAGACCTAGCTATTTCGTTGTCGTTCAGTTGGTTGTTTGTCATCAACTGGTGCGCCGAACAGTTGTTCCCCATTGATGATTTCAAGGATGTTGTTCTGAACTTCATCCTTAGCCATGCATGCCTCCTTTCTGTGATCCCCAGCATCATCTGCCTGATGTCTCCGCTGTGTCCAGGGCTGACTTCAGAAATGAATTTGCCATGTTTTTCTCTTCTACCAGATGGCTCGCCCTTCTCTGGTATTGCTCTGGTATGTGCTTTAGGAGTTTGCCTACTTCTTCCCAGTGCTGGTATGCGTGTCTGTTGATGAGCGCATTGTAATTGCCAAAGCGCCATTGTATCGCTGCACTTCTTTCCATTTTCCTACCCATTAGGTCTAGCCTCTCGCTCTTTGTCTGGTGGTGGGCCAGAGTTAGTGGGTATATTTGCTCTCTTCCTAGACGTGGATGCCATTATTGAGTCGGTTAGTCTGATCCCCTAATGTACATGGGATCCTTTGAAGAATGTTCACATTTCTTTTCTGCTTGTGGAGTTACTGCTCTACATATAGACGGCTCCTTGAAGGCCTCCTTAACCTGGTCCAGTACACTTGGGAGCAGGGGCAGGAACTGGCTTCTTAGCTGAGATTGCAACAAGTTCTCTAAGAGGAAACAAGACTGGTGTTTTTCTTTCTCTAGCTGTACTCCAAATGTGTCTGCGGCTCTTTTGATGACTTGATTGTAGATCCCTGTGTCGTTCAGTGGCGAAGGCCTCGACAGATAGGACTACACCCTCTTCCGGGAATTCGGCGTCGAGATCTTGCCACAGCAAGTCCTGAGCCTCTGAGGACGTCGAGCCCTGGTAACTTTGCTAGTCTTACTATCCTTCGGCGTCGCTGTAGTCCAGCTATTCCTCTTTCACTCCAGGTTCAGGTGTGGTTGGTGGTTGAAAATCCTCAACGCACCTTTCGGCTTTAGACAGAATGCTGTAGAATTTCATCTTTTTGTCGAAGTCTCTCTTGCGTTGTAAAATGCTTGCCATTTCGGCCTCAAACCTTTTCTTTATCATCTCAGCCGCATGTTCAGCTACGAGGGTTTCGGCTTTTCTCTTCGCTGTGGTCGACGTCCAAGTCGAAACCGCTCTGGGACTATGCTTTTAGAAGTGGAGGCCTCTTTTGTGGCTGCTCTGTGGCACCTTTCCCTGGTCTTAGGATTTCACTGTCTGAGAGTCCTTTTCAAAAGGAACCAAAGGGCTGCTTGTCCTCGGATGCAGTTGTCGACGTGGAATGCTTCGACGGCCCTGATCCTTTTAAGGACTTTGAGTCGCTTCTGCTGTTATCAGTGGAGTGTTTGGGGTTTGACGAATCTTACCTCCTTAGTCGTTTTCTTTTCAAACTAGACTATGGCGTCCTGCGGCGAGGTGGTCTCCACTGTAGAGTCCCAAACCTCAGAGCAATTGAGGTGTCCCCTGCTCCTGCATGTTGTAGTTTGCTCTTCTTTGCCTCTCCCTTACTCTGAGGGTCTTCGGGGTGAACGCTGCACAGACGTTGCAGTCCTCGCTTCGATGGTCGAGCAGCAGGCAGAGATTGCAAACAGGGTTGTGGTCCCTTTGCGCATACTTATGGCGGCAGTTTAAGCAGAATTTAAACAGTTTTGTCCATCACCGAGCCCAGGGAGCCCCCTCTACACGCATTCTCCGTAGAAATGTCTTATTCTTCGATGTTCTCTCTTCTTTCGTAGACTTCTGTCTCAACTTGTCCTCCGGTGTCTTCTCTGATATGGATAGTTTTTTTGATTTTTCATCGATTCTTCTCTCCTAAGTTTTGGAGCTCCTTCACTGTTGATCCAAACAACAGCGGGGGGAAAAAAATCTGAAGATGGCGACCAAAGGGGGGAGCTTCCAGAGGAAGCACGTCAACGTCACGAAGGACACCAAATGGTGTTATGTCGACGCCCAACTGGGCCACGGAAAAAAAAAAGGAAAAAGGAATACTACAATTCCGAACCCAACCACTCTACCACTAGATGGTGGAATAATGCACAGCATAGTGAGTCCAGAATTATTCACGCTGCAAAAGTATTCTATAGAAGAAAACAGTCTACAGAACAGAACTACGGATGCAAACCCTGGAAAATGCCTTGGTAGCAAATTCATACTGACAACATACAGCAAACATACAAAGTCTCTGGTGAGCAACCTCTCACCCGAAAGGTGGAAGACCAAACCAGTCCAGTCTTACCGGTGTCTTCCGAGTCTTCCCAGTCTTCCCCAGGGAGAAAGAAATATTAGGCAGTGACTTAATATATGCAGACTTTAGTTGGTCACAAACGCCTCAACCTTTTTTGCTACGTGAACTGAACAGATCACAAAGAAAGTTCACTGTGAAGTGTCTGCTTCAGCCTCGAAAAACTCAGGTCATGTCGAGGGTACAAAATACTGGAGTTAAGTTCTTCACGTCGCCCCCATGTGTGTTAGTGAATTTGTGTACATGCTTACGAGGAACCGCATGCTGAGAAATCCATAAATGCCAAGACCCTCTGTGTTCCACTGAGCTGAACAAAGATGGCGGCACGTAAAAAAAGACGTCCCAGGTGACACCAGGCATGTATATACAGCGAAAAGTGCTATGCTGCTGTAACCAAAAAGAGAACACTGCCGAACTTACAGCAGCAGCTTCACATATCTTCACGCGAACCCATAGACATGGTAAGGGTATGCGAGGAAAACTAGAGTTAGTGGAAAACGAGCAGTCATCCGGACGCGGCCAATTCAAACTCTGCATACCACCAATGGCCAAACCGTTCGGCGCCAAAATAACTCCATCACGGCATAGGAAAAAAAACAGGACAATTTCCGCCAGTGTAAATCCTCAACTAACCTCAGTGGAAGTAAAGTTTAAGACATGAGTTGATGCCACTGCAAGCCTTCTACAAATAAGCTCAGTCTGCCAGTAACTTCACTTGCGAGCTGGAACCAGAACTTAAGCACAAACTGCTTGCGTAGCTGCCAACAGGGTTAACATGCAGATGCCTGTACTAATACTTTGGAGAGAAGGCTGTTAAATTAAATATAACACAAGCGGGGGGGATCTGCAGGGCATGGTGGGTTTCTGCAGGAAGATATTCCTTGTAGTCTTTTCAGTTTCTCTGTAGGATAGCTTCATGACACCTTGCACACTGAGTTTTCACATCAAATCGTCACCAAAATATGTTATGATGTAGATACGTTATGATGTAGATATGAAATCCAGTAGCCGATATTAGGCTATAGATGAAGGTTTTATTGATTTTAGTTGGTAAGTTGGTCTTGTAGTAAGTTCTGTAGTTTGCCCCACCAGGAGCAGCCTCCCTCCTGCTCACTGCAGACTCCAACTGACACTCCACATCACAAGCACCCTCACAATCCATTACATCACCATGCACACCAAAATTCCACAGCACATTCACACTGGCTGTGAAGCAGGGGTAGAAAAATAGGGAAGATGCATAATACCATGAATCAGATACAACGACTTCCATGATCTTTTTCTTTTTAAGCAACAAGCTAGTACGAAAATGTCTTTGAGTTGCCCTACAAACGGGACTACATAGTAGTAATAGGAACTGAAACAGAGTTTGAAGTTAACAGCTGAAGTACTTATTTGGCGCTAAATTGATCGCTCACAATTTGAACAAGGTTGTGCTACTCTATGGCAGACTCCTTTCCTTGCACATTAAGCCAGGGAGCACTGCAACCCTTCGCAGAGTTAACTTCCAAAAATGGGGGGGGGGGGGGATTAGGGGGAGAGATTTAAAAAAAAGAGACCATTCATTAATGGCAGCATGCTGAAATAACCAAAGTTATGACTGACAAGCTATGGGACATAGGCTAAAACCGACCTCCCTTCCCTAGCAGTGATACAGTATATTTTATGAAAGTTATTCAAGATTAGGACATTCTTAAGACAGGGCACCCCAACTGCAAGAACACCAGCACAAAGCCATACCCAGGATCAGAGTACATTGTCAACCATTTGAGTTACAGAACCCCCCCCCCCCCCCCAGCGATTCACAGAACTCTGCGCGCTAGAATCAATGCAAAAAATAAATGCATTTGGGGGAAAAAGAAATGCGAGCGGCAAAGCCCCTCAAAGGGCAGCACGCGTTGGGAGAATGCTCCATCTTCAACCTGCCAGATACCATAGAGTAGCTCATGTCTCTACCCACACCTGCCTGCAGCCAGTTTTCATGGTCTTGGTAGGATCTGAACAGTAAATCCCACCTCCCAAAATATCTTTACTTACAACCTGAACTACAGTTTGGTATTCTTAGGAAACCACACCTGTTGGAACTGGCCCTAACCTACCTCATTTTTATCAAGTAACAAAGGCCCTTGATTAAGCAGAATAAATACAAGCGAAGAATAAATTCTTGACAGGAATCTGTTGCATAATAAAGGAGGTGTCCAGCCGGACACTAATTTAATTGATTGAAAAAAATGACAAAAAATATAAAAGACAAACCATTATAAAGTGGGATACAATCCTGTATCCTATACATACGACATTTAGGGAAAAGGACAAAAATACCGAAAAAAAGAAAAACAGGCAATTATGTATAGAGCCACTAGTTGGAAGATAACAATTTAGTCTAGCTAAGCTCATGTAGATAACACAATTTTATATCACATTGGAAAGCTGATGTGTCACTACATTAACAGTAGACGGCATTTTGATCCTATAACCAATAAAGGATCATCATCAGGACTTCAAATAACATTGCCTTAATTGTAAGCCTATTTGGGCCGATTAAGGGTACGATCAAGGTTGGACCGTGTAGTTAATCAGCGAGTCCAAGGGCACGGAGGAATTCGGACCGCGTGCTTTTATTTGTGAGGGGAGGCAAGGTCCACAGTGTAGGCAGACCGTTCGAGGCATCTGGATGGCGCTTGGATGGATACGTGTATGAGATTGATGCACCTCAATTAAGATGAGCCTCAGGCAGTGGAGGGCAAACACAGCAATGGCTTCGTATCTCGGATTGGAGAGTCCCGCAGAAGAATAACTCCAGGTAGAAACCGGAACCTTCAGTGAAGTTCACGGTATTTGGAGGAGAAATTACCAGTATGTTTCGGATTAGGACATCTTCGGTGACTGCTGGGCACAATCGCTCCCGTCAGTCTGACTTCCTCCGTGCCCTTGGACTCGCTGATTAACTACACGGTCCAACATTGATCGTCCCCTCAATCGGCCCAAATAGGCTTACAATTAAGGCAATGTTATTTGAAGTCCTGATGATGATCCTTTATTGGTTATAGGATCGAAACGCCGTCGACTTAATGTAGTGACACATCAGCTTTCCAATGTGATATAAAATTGTGTTATCTACATGAGCTTAGCTAGACTAAATTGTTATCTTCCAACTAGTGGCTCTACACATAAATTGCCTGTTTTTCTTTTTTTTGGTATTATTTTTGTCCTTTTCCCTAAATGTCGTATGTACAGGATACAGGATTGTATCCCACTTTATAATTGTCTGTCTTTTATATTTTTTGTCATTTTTTTAATCAATTAAATTAGTGTCCGGCTGGACACCTCCTTTATTATAGAACAGATTCCTGTCTATAATTTATCCTTCGCTTGTATTTATTCTGCTTAATCAAGGGCCTTTGTTACTTGATAAAATTGCTACCCTCGGTCCTTGACTATTTATAGGGTTCCCTTGTTCCTTTGAAACTACTAACCTACCTCAGGCATTTTTGTGAGAAAGAATTTGCCAACTATTTAATGCTAGAAAATTAGCTCAGGTGTGTATTTTCCAAGCCAAAACAGAGAAGACGTCAGACCGTTTTAAGCTATTTTTGGCCCCATCGTTTAGAAACAATAGGGTAAAATCCCCCAAACCATGCCTCGAGCCATCAACTTGCGCACATTGGCTTGACCAAGGGACAATACTGGCCGGTCCATGAGATTTTGGCCAATGTATTGATCTTTACAGGACCTAGCACTTAAAAGCTCAACGACTATATTCACTTTCGTATATGGGCCCAAGAAAGTGCCTTTGTTGTCTCAATGAGGTTCGTGTCTTCTCAGCAGCTAATGCACTGACTGGCCGTATGATCCTGGGTGTTATTTACGGAGTCAAGCTTCTAGTCCCTATCTCAAATAAACAAGGACCTCATGCCTTCTCTGGCGATTAAAGGGCTCTCAGATAGTCGTTTGTATGTCCAATTGACATGCACATGTGGCTCAGGAGCACCCACGTGGTTAAAGATTAGTAACCATAGACTGCTCAAGTCACCCAAGACATAGTCAGTTGGTGCACGCGCGAGGCCATGACAAAAAGGACAAATAATGCTACTACCTAAATCAGAGAAATTATAGGTTTGCATCCACACCGGCTTAGTCAATATACACACTTCGAAATCTTCGTGAAATTAAGTGAGTAGCTTAACAGAGTCGGAAATGTTGGATTATGGCAGTCTTTCTATAAATCTATAGTAATCTTGCTTTTACATTTCTTTTAAGATATATTTCGGTTATTTTGACAATTAACACTAATATTCATATCAAGCCTACAAGGTGTGTTTAACAGTGTTTCAGAACTAGCATTTATGGAAATTAATCTCCTCCAACAGAATTTGTATAGCTCTTCATACAATTTGAAGGGACAACAAAGTACTCCAATCAACAGCAGGTTCACGGATGCCATGTCATGTTGGATTTGGCACGTCCTGTATAGCAAGTGCTTGAGATTCAAATTGGTTTTGCAAGTAGCGCTGCACATACGCGTACGGTGTTGATGTTATGGAAGGTGTGAGCATAGGCATGTTTGTGCATTTCTTGTTTCCAACTTAAACCGTTTTCCTTCTTGATAATTTTTACGCTCTCCTGATTTCAAGGCAAGTGACTATTCTTAACTGTGCAGTGATACGACAAAGCATTGGCCGCCTGGCCATAGAAAGATAAGTTACTTACCTGTAATCCTAGTTCTCTTCCAGGGGAATCCTCATCAAAGTCATAAGAACATTAATATTCCCGCCCATGCGCGGGGACCCGGAAACACACACTTGTGAAACCATACATGTAGCTCCAAATACATATATACACATACATACACAATAAACACAATGCAACCTTCCATACACTAAAGCTGAGCAATGTTGTAAGAATTTCCTTTGCACATAAAAACAATTCCAATAAAGCAGGGAGAAATAAAACATTTAAACTGCTTTAATGCACAACAGAAATCATAATCCTGCAAAGATGAATGCAAAACATTGCCAGCCCACAGGCTGCATTGCAGAAACAGTGTATGAGGCTGAAAAGCTAACCCACAGAATAGTAAATGGCACCATGCCTTTAAGGCAGCCATGACCCCTAGCTTCCCATCATGCCTCAGGGGTGACAGTTAGGGTAGTTCTTTGCGGAGGCACAAAGATGAGATTTACCTTGATCACTTGCCCAGGAAGGCGGGTGGGTTGCTTATGACTGAGGAGGATACCCCTGGAAGAGAACTAAGATTACAGGTAAGTAACTTATCCTTCTCTTCCAGGGGATCCTCATCAATAGACATAAGCACATGAATAGAGTAGCAAGCCCATCCCTCCTTCCTGCAGGCAAGTGACAAGCATAAAATAAAGTACACATTGTTAAAAACATTAATGACTATAATCAAGCTAGCATTGGAACAGATTGCTCAAGTAGGCTTGGCCTACTTGGGTATCCACTCAGGAGTCAGAATCAAGACAGTAATGCCTAGTAAACATGTGTACTGACTTCCTAACGGCGCCATAGTTTATAAACAATTGGTCAGACTGTAACCCCTTGCCTGCTGAAGACTAGCCCAGCTCGTCATGAGGCACAGTGGATCTGAGATCATGACGTCACAACGGCCACGCCACTCGCCCACGCAGCAAATTCCACACCTGTGCGGATGTCTATGGGAGTGGGCAGAGTCATGACTATCCCAGCTCGTCACAAGCACAGCTCCACTGTGCCACATGGCGAGCTCGGCTTTGTACCAGATCGCTTGAGAATCCAGTGGCAGCAGGGGGGAGCGTGTTTCACCTTATTTAAGTAATACATGGTGGTTGTATTGTCCGTTTCTATCAGCATCGACTCAGACTGAATCAATGGATGGAATGCCTTAAGGGCTAAATTAACCACCCGCCGCTCTAACATGTTTATATGATCGGTCTGCTCCTTGTTCAACCATCTGCTACGAGTCTGCAGTTGACCCAGGTGTGCCCCCCATCCCTGAAGTGATGCATCCGTGATCAGGGATGGTTTTGTGAGATGCTGATGGAATGGGACTCCCACTAGGAGATTCTTCGGCTGAGTCCACCAGACAATGGACCTCTTCTCTGATCTAGAGGAGAATGTGATCTTACCAATGTCCTGAAAAATGGGCCCATTTGTCCTCCAGATCCTGCTGTAATGGTCTCATTCTCAATCTGGAGTTGGGTATGAGAAATATCCAATGGCCATCGACCCCAGTAGAGATGCCACTTGCCTCACTGACGGTTGATGTGCTTGAAGGATGATATTAGATTAGTTTCTCCTCGATAACAGTCTCTCCTCTGAATGAAACACTTTCCTAGGCCGTAGTCCAGGGCGGCACCCAGATAGTGGAGCGTTTGAGTGGGCCGATGAACGGATTTCTCCATGTACACATGAAGTCCCAAGCGGTGTAGTAGATCTAGGAAGGTTTGATAGTGGTTCTACACCATGTGAGGAGATGAACCCCTCAAGTCGTCCAGGTATACATATACAAACAGGCCTTGGCGATGTAATGCTGCAGCCACCACTACCATGCATTTCGTGAATGCCCTTGGAGCAGATCTGAGGCCGAACGGCAAGACTCTGAACTGGTAATGCTTTGCGCCTACCATGAATCACAGGAACTTGCGATGCTGTGGAGCAATTGGAATGTGGAAGTACGCATCTTGGAGATCGAACACATCAAATCCCCTTTCTGTAGGTGTGGATATATGTGATCGAGCGCCAACATACAAAACTTCTCCTTTCGGAGGACAATGTTCAGTGTTCAGAGATCGGAGATCGGAGATCGGCGATCCACGATAGGTCTGAACTTGAGCGCTTGGTCTTTTTTCGGTACAAGGAAATATCTGAAGTAAACTCCTTTTCATGGTTGAGCAGGAGGGAACTCTTCTATGGCTAGTTTCTTTAGAAGGATCGACTCTTCCTGATGCAGCAAATCCAGATGATGAGGACGTGATCTGACTGGAGTTCTGGTTCTTGGAGGTGCGCAGAAACGTAGCGCGTAACCATTGAGCAGTATATTTAGCACCAAGTGATCTTTGGTTATGTTGCGCCACTCTTATGCAAGTTGATACTTCCTCCCACTGGAGTGAGCAAAGGTGCTAAAGGAAGCAGAAAATCATTGCTTGCCTGGAGTTTTGGCTATGGAGGAGGATTGCTGCTGATGTCCTCCTCTGCCTCGAGAGTAACAACGGCCTTGGTTTTGTGATCTGGATTGCTGCTTCTGCAACCATTGAGGGGTTTGGACCCTCTGATGGTAGTTCTTGCAGTTATAAGGCCTGTAGCGAAGCCCGAACTCCTTTTTTCCTCTAGGCCACGGCCTTCAATGTATCCAGCTCAGCCTTCATCCTGGCCATCTCCTAGTCGGTGTGTGATCCAAAAAGAGTTGCCAGAGAACGGAAGATTTAAAATACCATGCTGAGCTTCCGGTTTCAAAGCGGTTAGCAACAGCCAGGAAGACCTCGGTGCACATATTCCGTGCGCCTGCGAATGTGCAGCCAGAAGCCACATCCACTGCTGTGCTGATCACTTGATTGGCTACCAGTGCGTCCTCCTGTAGAATCTCTGCTAAATCTTGGCAATCCTCCTTCGGCAGCTGGTCTTTAAAGCGCTCCAAGGAATCCCATAAGGATCTGTAATAATGGCCCACCAATGCTTCAGCGCTAGACACTTAAAAAGAAGACGCTGCAGAGCTGCATGCTTTTCTCCCCAAGAATCTTAAGCTCTACCCCTTGTTTGAAGCAACAGAGGAAGAAGAGACAGCATGCATTTTCTTTGCTGCTGTGATACCCGAATCCAGTGGAGAATCTGATTTCAGAAAAAAAGGATCACATTCAGTAGTTCTGTACTTTTTCTGGATCCTAGACGGAGCTGCTTTAAATCGAGGATGGAGTGAGAAAAATGTCCATTACTGGTTGAAGGAGAACAGGGGGAGCAATGGTCTAGCCGCAGACTGAGTCTCAAAAAGGACTGATGTGGAAGTTTGAGGTGCAGACAATTTCTATAGTCAGCTTCTGCGCCCCTCTAGCAAGAACATTGTGGAAGGTGTTGACGTAGTTTATACATTCTTGAGGGAGGGCTATCCGTAAGGGCAGGAGAGTAGTCCCTTTTTGAAGAGTGTTGAGGAAGACTACCAAGCTGTTCTTTTATGATGAGCATGAGCTGGTCTATGCTCCGGAGACTTGTCTCGGTGATCCCTGGTCCAAGTAGTGGAGACTTGACTACCAGCTGCAGTCATCGTAGTGGAGATCTGTGCAGTGGACTGGAATAGGCCGTAGGCCGCTGTGCTTGGCCGGAAGGTTCTTTCTGCCATTGATGGAGGGGCAGAAGCCATCTTGGTGAAAGATGAACGGAAGGAGATTTTTGCCTCTGTGGACCGCTCCTCTGTGATCTTGTCTGCTCTGGAGACTGAGCAGAAGAGCTTATTGACGTTGAGAACACCTGGGGAGAGCTCATAACTGAACCACAGGACCTGCGGTCTTTGGAGACTAAGCGGCGTCTTAAGGAATGATGTGACGTTGGACAGTGTCTTGACGTCGACCGACTGTCACCAGAACTGGTGAACCTTTCGAAAGGGATCTGTTCTTAGACGCCGACCTTTCCTTGTATTTCGATGTTGATTGTTCTGACGTCGAACATCTAGACCTCATCGACTTTGCCCTAAACGTTGAGCGTCTGGGAGAACCCAACGAAGTGCGAACAGACGTAGAATCCCTTCTTGACGTCGTGTCCGACTGCTCAGATCTCTCGATGCAGAGTGCCTGATGGGAGCCGGCGGAGCTGATATAGGGGCATTTCTTGCAATGGATAGAGCTCGACGCCGAACGTAGTCTTGTATACTTTACATTGGGTCAAGGCGACTAATCCTTCGCAGTCAATTCAGATCTAGACCTCGACATGGAACGTCGCCTGATTGACTACAACTGAGGAGCCTACTTGGACGTTGAATGCCTTGCCTCTGGTGACTAGGAACGTCTCAACATCAACCGTCGCCTGGTTGACAGTAACGGAGACGCTTGCTTCGACACCGATCGCCAATGCACTGGCGACGGCGGAGCAGGTCGCGACGGCGAATGTCTTACTGACGGCATCAATGGAGACTTCTCTCGACGTTGGGCGAGCCTGCACCAACGGAGAATGACTCCGATGCTGATCGTCGCCAGGTTGACGGCGGAGGATGTGACGTACCTGTAGTCCCAGTCGACGACCGGTGTTCAAGACGGTGAGCCCGCCATCGATTGTCTTTTCATTGACTTTTTCGCTGCCGATGAAGGTATTTTTGCCGCCAAGCCTGATGCCGATGGAGAGCAGATGGTAACGAATAGTTTACCTGTCGGTGTAGTTTTGCAGCTTGGAGATCTTTCTGGATTCACTATGCTGTGCATATTCCGCAATCTGGTGGTTGGGTCCGGATTCGTAGTCTTTTCTCTCTTTTTTTGTAGCCCAGGTGGGCGTCGACGTCCCACCATTTGGTGTCCCTTCGGTGACATCGACGGAAGCTACCACCCTTGGGCGCCATCTTCGGATTCTTTTTCTCTTTTTCCTTTTCTGTCTTTGTAGTGAATCCATGGCTTTGTTGGTTAACCGTGTGTTTTTTTTTACGCAATTCTTTTTGCGTATCTTTTTCGCGTATTTTTTTAAGTTTCAACTTTCCTTCTTACTATGTGTTTCCACCTTCTTCTCCAGCCTCACCTTTATGGCGGAGGCGGGTGGGTTCGCTAGTGAATCCAGAAAGATCTTCAAGCTGCAAAACTACACCGACCGGTAAGAAACTATTTGTTTTGCAGCGTGAATCTTTCTGGATTCACTATGCTGTGCATAGATTTTGTAGCGGTTTTCCTCACTTTTGTGGCGGTTGGGTGGAAGATGAGCGTTGGTTGTTGAATATATGTTGAAGCACTTTGTCCTACTTGTGCTTCTTTGTTCATCTGTACATCCACGCAATAGTGCTTAGTGAAAGTGTGCACTGAAACCCATGTTGCCACCAGGCATATGTCCTGGATTGGTGTGTTGGCCAGAAAAGCAATTTTTGCTCCTTTCTTCCTGGTGGAGTGGGCCTGTGCCCCTCCAGTTAGCTCCTGGCCAGCTTGTCTGTGGCAGAATTGTATTGTCTGTGCGATCCATCGCTCTATGGTGTTTTTAGTCACTGGTTTGCCCATGTAACTGTTTGCGAAGGATACGAAGAACTGTTTTGTTTTCCTGTGTTCCTTCGTTCTAAATGTAGTGCATCACAGCCCTTCTAGCGTCTAGGGTGTGGAGTGACATCTCTGCGCTTGTAGTGGGGTTTTGGAAGAAGCTAGGTATCTGAATACTCTGATTCATGTGGAACCTTGACACCACCTTTGGCATGAAGTGTGGGTTTGTTCTCATCACAACCCTGTCACTGTATCTGGATGTAGGGTTCTTGCAGTGTGAGTGCCTGCAGTTCGCTCACCCTCCGTAGCGAGGTGATTGCTACCAGAAAGGCCGTCTTCATTTGCAGTGATGCTTTGTGGATAGGTTCGAAAGGTGCTTTCATGAGCTCCGTCAGTACCACATTTAGGTTCCATGCCGGTGGCATCATTCTTTTTGGCGGGGCTATTCTTTTAGCTCCTTCCAGGAATCTTTTAACGACTTGGGATGTGAAGAAACTTCTCCCTGTTTCTCCTCTTGTGTATGCCACACGCTGCCAGGTGCACCCTCAGCGAGGATGAGCTTAGCCTTAATTAGGTGCGTGAGGTACCTTCGCACTGTGGATTCCCTTGTCATTTTCCTTTGGAGCTGTTTTTTGCAACACCATTGAGTGAATCTTTTCCATTTTTCCCCGTAGCACTTGCGTGTGCTGGGCCTTCTTGCCTCTCGTAGCACCCGCAGGGTGCTCTCTGGTAGTTTTAGGTGTGCGAATTGTAAGTCCTCAGGAGCCAGGCTGAGAGGTTGAGGTTCTCTGGCTCTGGGTGTAGTATTTCTCAGTTTTCCATGGAGAGTAGGTCTCTTCTTTTTGAGAACTTGTGTGGTGGCCCCTGCGCCATCTCCATTATCTGAGAAAACCAGGTCTGTCTAGCCCATTGTGGTGCCACAAGGATGAACGGCATGTTGCTCTTCATGCATTTGTTGAGAACCCTCGGGATCAGTGGTAATGGGGGGGGGGGGGGGGAAAGCGTAGCCAAATGTTTGACCAGCTTATCCATAGGGCATTCCCCTGGGACAGTGCCTCTGGTTGCCTGGATGCAAAGTACTGGCCTTTTGCATCCGGTGTGTTGCAAATAGGTCTATTGTTGGTGTGCCCCATTTCCTGAATAGTCTCTGTTTCCTGAGTATTGAGTTCCCACTCGTGGGACGCTGAAGTCTGCCTGCTGAGCCAATCTGCTTCTACATTGTCCTTCCCTGGCAGGTGTATGGCTAGCAGGTCTATTTTTAGTGGTATAGCCCATTTCCAGATCTCCTGTGCCAAGTTTGACAGAGGGAATGATTGAGTTCCCCCCCTGTTTGTTTATGTAAAACATCGTTGTGGTGTTGTCGGTTTGTATTAGCACCTTCTGGTTGTACAGGTGCTTATGAAAAGCCTTGAGGGCTAGCAACACAGTTTTCAGTTCAAGGTAGTTGATGTGCCTGACTGCGTCTGTAGGGCTCCACAGACCCCTCACTCTGAGCCTGTTCATGTGTGCGCCCCACCCCTTCTGGGATGAGTCTGTGGTGATGGTCACTGTTGGGTCCGGTGGTGTTAGGTTTCCCTTCGGTTATTCTCTCCCTGGTCCACCACCTTATCTCCTCCTGCACCCTGTGCGTTACAACCACTAGATCCTCCCAACTTCCTGTAGCTTGTGACCATTGCTGTAGTAGCCACTCTTGGAGTGGTCTCATCTGTAGGCGTACATTGGGGACCAAGTGTATGCATGATGCCATCATCCCCAAGATCTTGCTCACAGTCCTGTCAGAGCTCGCCCCTTCTGGTAGTGACGTTTCTCCCTCAGTAGGCTGAGCGTTCTCTTCTCGCTCGGTAAGACTCTGCATTGCACGGTGTCGATCTGGAATCCCAGGAAGATCTTGACTTGCTCTGGTTCTATTGAGCATTTGCCCCAGTGTATGGAGAAACCCAGGCTTGCTAGTGTTCTTGTCACCTGTTCTGCATGTTCTTTGCATGTCTTGTAAGAGCTTGCCTTTACCAGCCAGTCGTCGAGGTAGGGGTACACGTGTATCCCCTCTCTTCTTAGGTGTGCGGCCACTGCCGCGAGGCATTTGGTGAACAACCTTGGCACGGACTTTAGGCCGAAAGCGAGGGTCGTGAATTGGCAGTGATCCTTGTTTACTGTGAACCTTAGCATGTGCTTGTGCTGCTTGTTCATGGGGATGTGCAGGTACGCATCTTTGAGATCTATGGTGCACAAGAAGTCCCCTGTCTTTATCTGTGGGATGACCTCTTGTAGGGACGTCATTTTGAATTTCTGCGTTTTGACGTATTTGTTTAGGAACCGTAGGTCCAGGATGGGTCTTAGACTTTCGTCCACCTTTGGCACTAGGAAGTAGTTTGAGTACACTCCCTTGTTCAGTTCTATGAAAGGAACTCGTTCGATGGCCGCTTTGAGGAGGAGTTCTTTGGCTTCCTCTTGCAGTAGTTGCAGCTCTCTTCCCGAGTGCTGTCTTTTCTTTGGTTTTCTGTTTGGTGGTCTTTTTTCCAACTCTATGCAGTATCTGAACTGCATGATATTGAGTATCCACTTGTCTGTTATTTTTCTCCATTCCTGGAGAAAAATTCCTGGAGAAAAAATCTCAATCTTCCTCCTACCGGCGTTACATGTTCCTTTGTGTTTTGTCCGTGTAGGCCTCTCCTCCCTCTTTTTCCGTGCGCCACCCCCGGAGGGTTTGGGTGGTGGAGCACCTTCTCCCGTGTGAAGTCACTTAGAGGGTGGTTGTTCACCGCCTCTCCTTCTCTGGCCCCGTCCATTTCCTCTTGACCGAAAGGACTGGCCCCTGCTTTGGTAGTTCCAGCCTTGCCTCTGCTGGCCCTGGTGGCCTTGGTTGTCACTCTGTTGCCCCTGGTGGAAACTCTGGTGAGAATCTCCTTGCTGACTTCCACCTCTGCTGTTCGGTCTCCGTGTAAGAGTGCCTCTCCTCATCCCCCTGAACTGCAGGGCCCCCATGGACCTTGCCGTCTCGTTGTCCTTTTTCAATTGGGTGAGCTTCTCATCAACTGGGGCTCCGAACAGTGATTCCCCGTTGAAGGGTGTGTTCAGGATGTTGTTCTGAACCTCAGCCTTGAAACCTGAGATCCTGAGCCAGGCTTGCCTTCTCTCAGTGATGCCTATAGCCATCAGTCTGCTGGATGTTTCTGCCCCATCCAAGGCAGTCTTCAGGCACGAATTAGCGATGCTCTTCCCCTCTTCCACAAGGAGTGATGCCCTCTCACGGTATTGTTCCAGGAGGTGCTTGAGCAACTGTCCCATCTCATCCCAGTGCTGGTATTGATGCCTATTCAGGAGGGCGTTGGAGTTCCCCACCCGCCAGTGCGCTGGGGCGTTCCTCTCAATTTCTGCCAGTTAGGTCCATCCTCCTGCTTTCCTTGTCAGGTGGAGGTTCAGACGTTGTTGGGACGTTGCCCTTTTCCTGGCCGTTGCAGCGATTATAGAATCTGCTGCGACGGATCGCTTGATGTAAGCTGGTTCTTGGGAGGAGAATTTGTATTTCTTCTCCGTCCTCGGCGTTACTGATCTGCACGTAGCCGGGTCCTTGAAGGCTTCCTTCCCCTGGTCTGTGATACTCTTGAGCATGGGCAGGAACTGGCTTCTTGTCTGTATGGGGAGCAATGTCCCGAGCAGGAAGTCTGCTTCTGGTTTCTCCTCCTCCATCTTAACTCCATCTTAACTCCATAAGCTGCTGCCGCCTTCCTGACCACCATGCCCCAATGGCATGGTGGTGAAGGCCTCAAGGGGTATGTTTCTACCGCCTCCTCTGGGTTTTCGGCCTCGATGTCCTGCCATTCTTGGTCTTGGGCCGTCGAGGAACCTGAGCCGTAGCTTGACTGCTGTTCCCCGTAATCCCCTTCTGTGTAGTAGAGGTCTTCCTCCTCTTCGTGCTCCGACGGTTCCGGAGTTTTCGGCAGCTCTTCGACATCGAACTCCTCGAGCTCCTGTACCACAGCGACGCTCGTTGACGGTTTCGAGGGATCTTGTAACTTCTCATTTTTTCATCGAAATCCTTTCTCTGAAGGATGTTCTCCATTTCGGCCTCGAGCCTCTTTCTCTTTATCTCTGCAGCCAGTTCGTCGTTGAGCGTTTCGCCCGCCCTTTTCGGCGGCGCCGTCGACGTCGAAGCTTTCTTCGGCTCCTTTTCTTTCAACGTCGAAGTCGAAGGCCCTTTTTCGGGGGCCTGCTTCGACGACCTTTGCTTTTCGCTGGTCTTCGGCCTCCGGGAGTCCTTCTCGGAGGATCCGCTGAGCTCTTTTTCGGAGGATGCAGCTTCAGTCGCCGATTTGTTCGGCGCCGGTGCTCCTTTCGAGGCTCTGGCTCAGACTTTCGAGAGTCTGCCTCGAGGCCCTGTGGGAGTATTCGGGGTCGTAGACTCGCCTACCTTATCAGGCGTTTTCTTATCGGTCTCAGCGACCGTGAAGTCATCTGGGCCTTCGGCGATGTTGTCCTCGTCGTCTGTGGAGAGGCCCAGTTCGTAAAGCGTCGGGGCTTGGCCCTTGCCCTGCATTGTGTGGTGAGCCGTCCTCTGTCTCTCGAACTCGGAGTGTCTTCGGCTTGAAGACGGAGCAGGCGTTGCAGACTGGGTGCTGGTCTTTCTGTGCAAACTTGTGGTGGCAGTTCTTGCAGAATTTAAAGGGCGTCTTGTACATCCCTGCGTTCAGGGGGCCTCCTGTGTGCGCATTCCTCCAAGGACGTCGAAGATTTCGAAGTTCTCTCCTTTCTTCGTCGTCTCTTCTCTAAAGGTACTCTTCTCCCGATCTTCTCAGGTCTTCTCTGTTGAAGATTTGCTATATTTTCTCCTTTCCTCCTCAAAACTTCTGGAGCTCCACGCGACGATCCAGACCCAACGGCGGAAAAAAGAATCTGAAGATGGCACCCAAGGGTGGTAGCTTCCGCCGGAAGCACGCCGACGTCACCGAAGGGACACCAAATGGTGGGACGTAGACGCCCACCTGGGCTACAAAAAAAAAAAAAGAGAAAAAAAAGACTACGAATCCGGACCCAACCACCAGATTGCGGAATATGCACAGCATAGTGAATCCAGAAAGATTCACGCTGCAAAACCCTACTTCTGGATGAAGATCTGGCGGTCTCCTTCCTCTTCTTCATCGGAGACCTGCCTCTTGAAGGTGTTTTTCCCTGCTCAGCCAGCCCATAGAGGCAAATCCTCTCGGTCCTTCAGAGTTCTCTTGGACAAGGACTGAATGCTGGCAAGTCTTGGGAGAATGATTAGGAAGGCAAAGGATACAGACAGGATTGGAGTCTGTTTTAGCCTTCTTTTTGCCACAGGAGGGGTAAGAGTCAACAAGCATTGGAAATGCAATAGGTCTCGCAGCATTAGAGTTAGTGCTTTTAGAATTGTTTATGGGTTTTTTGTAAATCTTTAGCCTTGGCCTTGCGTGTGTATCAATGCAGCTTTAGCAGGCAAAAGGCAAAATGCACGTTCTAGGCCCCGAGTGGCTACACTGAATAATCCTTCTAATCACAAACTAACTAAAAATTACTCGAGTGCCTGCTCTCCACTTTTTTTAAGTTGCCTACAGTGTTCAAATTAAATACCTACTCGATAACATATAACAATGTCTAATGCACCACACAATTCATCTAACACCCTGCCAGTAATATTCGGTTTCTGTGCGTGTCAGATAACTAATCTCTATATATCTAATAGTGGTGCTGTCAAGCACTTCAAAAGTGAAGTACGGCTGTTCTTCTACCAAAGATACATCCATCTTTTGTAGTTATAAATGTTTCCTGTTCAAACTGGTCAATTATGTTTTAAAACAAATTGATTTCCAGTGTTCCAAATGACCTCAAAAATAGGGACATGGTTTCCCGCCTACTGTATTCCTCCCTGGGGGCTTTTGGACACTGGAGTGCAAACAGTGGTGGTTGAGTACAATCGCTACTGAAAGCTGGGGAAAACCGGGGCCTTAGACGTCTGCAGCAGCGAAGTACCCCTTTTGCGCACTACGCAGCCTGGCAGCAGTGGGGGCAGACGGACGGCAAAACTGGATGTGGCGACTGGCTGTGATAACTCAGGGCGGTTAGTCTCCAGTGTGAAAGTATGGATGGTGATAGTTGCTTAGGCTGGAGGGATGAGGCTGGGCATGCACGAAGGAGAACGTCTAGCGGAGAGCTATGGCTTAATCGGGATGTGCCTGGGAGTGAGACGGAGAAACAACTCTGGGGCATTATTGCGTTTTGTGTGACCGGTAGTAAAGTAAAGTCCACATGTTGCCTGATAAGTATGGAAGATAAACATAGGAACAAGGACGATTTTTAAAAGCACAAGGGGAAAGCACAGCGCAAAGGCAACAACACTTCATCTATGCTGGAGCCAGAGCTCACTCATGGAGAAACAAGACGGAGGGAAGAGAGGGGAGGGGGGAGGAGAAATGCGACACGGCGGGAAGGGGCAGGCAGGATGACTCAGGGGAGGGGGCGGAGCGGGGCAGAGCGGCATGTGGGTGTGAAGAAGCCGGGCCTTTGAAGTGAAGCTAAGCTTCACTTCAAAGGTGTCGGAGGAATGCGGGCGGCTGTGCACGCGCTTTTAAGCTCAATGCACATGCGCATTGAGCTTAAAAGTCACGGGCACTGCAAGGAATCGCCACGATTCCTTGCAGTGTGGATAAAGAGTGGATAACTCGCAATACTCTCGCCTTGCTCGATGCGCATGCGCATCGACAGGCGAGACCTAAAAAGAGAGGGCACTTTTGAGTAGAAAATAATGCTCAACTCTGAAAATTAGTAGGAACCTACTTTAACAGAAAAAAGATTAAGTTGACAAAAATATAAGTAATAATTGGACAGAAATAAGAAAAAAAAAAACAGCTGAAGTTACCAGGGTTTTGACAGTATGAGCCGGAAAGAACAACTGACCTGCCAGTCATCCCTGAGGCATGATGGGAAGCTAGGGGTCATGGCTGCCTTAAAGGCATGGTGCCAGTTTGTATTGTATGCGTTTCAGTGGGTTAGCTTTTCAGCTTTCTACACTGTTTCTGCAATGCAGCCTGTGGGCTGGCAATGTTTTGTATTCCTCATTGCAGAATTATGATTTCTATTATGCGTTAAAGCAGTTTTCAAATGTGTTTTCCTTCTCCCCGTTTTATTGTAATTGTATAAATGTGCAAAGGAAATTCTTACAACATTAAGCTTTTTAGTGTATGGAAGGTTGCATCGAGTTTGTTTTGGGAGCTACATATATGGTTTCACAATTATGTTTTTATAGGTTTCCGGGGTCCCAGAGCATGGGCCGGAATATTCATGTGCTTATGACTATTGATGAGGATGCCCTGGAAGAGAACAAGCTTTGTTTAATGCCTGAAAGTCCCACAAACTGCTAAAGCATCAGCTAGCCCTTTTCAATAGATGCTTCGGACATGACAAGCGTTTGTTTTTCTTCCTGTGTAGTATGCTATGGAACCACTCAGAGTAGTTAAACGTATCCTCATCAAGCATCCTCATGTCTCAATACTTGATGCAAGGTGCATTCTGCTCTTAGCGCCTGTACCACAGAAAGGTTTACCTGCTAAAAAATCATAAACTTGCTCAGTTGACTCTGGTGCTGATCCACTACTACCCCTTCCTTACCTTTCCATGTAATGAGGAAATAGCTCATAATGCAGGTCTTTAAAGTGCATCATGTGCCACAGTCCATTTCTTGGCTATGTGGCATATGTAATAACGAGAATATGTTATGTTATTTTTATTTGTATCGCGCACAGCTGCCCCAGCAAAGGGGCGTCCTGGTGCTTTGACAAGATCAGAACACCACAACACCGCAGAAAACCAAAGAGGTCACAGAATACAGCAAGAGGGCTAAACAAATAAAATTAGTTTTGATGGCCCGTCTGAACAAAAGAAGATTGTCCATAGCTCGAATATGCACCAGGAGAGAATTCCACCAATTTGCCGCTAAGACTCGAAAGGAGCGGCCACCAACTCTACTAAGTCTAAAACAGCCAAATTTTGACCTACGGATCTAAGAGCTCGCAAAGGGACATATGGTATGAGCAAATTCTCCAAGATTTAGGGAGATGTGCCCTTGAGGATTTTAAATGCAAGGCATAAAACCTTGAATTTAATCCTCTGGTGTGCCGGAAGCCAGTGAAGAGAGTGTAGAGATTTAGCAACCGAGCTACGCCTTGATAGACCCAGCACTACTCTGGCTGCCGCATTCTGAATTCGCTGCAGTCGAGAAAGTTCGGATTGGTTGATCCCAGCCAAAAGCGAGTTGGCATAATCTAGCCGGGACAACACTGATGCTTGAACCACCAGCTGCCTGGTGGGGGCATTGAAGAATCTAAGGATTGGCCTGAGTCCTCTAATAATGCCATAGCAAGAAGCTGCCACCTTCCTGGTATGGCAGATGAAACTGAGGGACGGATCAAGCCATACCCCCAGATTCTTTATCTCAGATACTGGAGATGGAGTCACGCCCAATTCAGAAGGCCACCACCTGTCGCCCCACAATACCGCCTGCTTGCCGACTACCATGACCTCAGTCTTCTTGGTGTTCAACTGGAGAAAGTTGGCATTCATCCAGTTGGCCACTGCCCGTAAGCCGTCACAGAACCTGAGGGCCTCCATGTCTGAGTCCCCGCTCAGCGTGACCGCCAGCTGCGTATCGTCAGCATACGAGACCATCGGGCGGAATCGCGACCTGGAATGACCTGTCAGCGAGAAAAGATCGAAACCTGCACAGGGCGGAGCCTGTGACCCCCACCTCTCAAGTCGTTGAAGCAAAATCCCGTGCGAGACCGTGTCGAACGCGGCACTAAGATCTAATAGCAACAGTGCCGCCGTTCGACCAGCATCAAGCACGGAACGCAGGTGTTCGACCATGGAGAGTAGGGTCGTCTCCGTGCTGTGGCCCGCCTGGAACCCATTCTGGGTAGGGTCAAGAATGTTAGCCCTAGCTAGGTGGTCTACCAGAATGGTTTTCACATGGGCCTCCGCGACTTTCTTGGCCCAAGGAAGCAACGAGATAGGCCGGTAGTTCTCAGGCTTGAGAGGGTCTAGAGTTGGCTTTTTCAGAATAGGCGTGACTACAGCCTGCTTCCACCTGGCGGGGACTCTCCCAGAGGAGAGCGATAGGTTGATCAAGGAAAGCACCAGAGTGCGGCATGACGATGATCGTTTCATCAGCTGGGCCGGTTTCAGCGGATCTGCCGGGGATCCCGATTTGATTTTGAGGCTAAGAGAATCAAAGGCCTCCATAGACAGGGGAGGCAGAGTCATGAGACAGTCACTGTCTCTCAAAGTACAGCTAACCTGCTCTGGTGTAGACACTCCCGTCGGGAAAGAGCGATAGATGGCCTGTACTTTCTCCCGGAAAAAAGAGGCTAAGCCCACGCAGGGGGAGTCCGAGCAGATTTCCGCCCCCGCTGTATATGTATCTATTACAGTCACGGGCTGGAACGGCCTGCCTATTTAGAAAGCCTTCATTGGGCAGAGCTCTGGGAGCAAAGCAATACTACGACAGGCAACAAACTGACCCTTGACAGAACGCCACATGGAGTACAAAACCCAGCCCCATCAACTACTCCGAAAAACATAAGGCCAAGCGAAACAAGTAAAAAGGTTGAAGATGCAGCAACGAAGTTGGGATCAAGCCTTATCCAATTGTAGTGTAATTCCTATATTGCCAATAGGCTCTGCGCATTGGAATAATATATACTATAGATATGACGTAGGACTTCAGTCAGTAGGTCTCTATCGAATATACTAGACTGAATTGTGAGTGCCAGCTTGCTCAGAGGTCACTGGAAACTCTCGAATACACAAGGGATTAGTTTCTGACAACCGCAGTCAATCGTGCATGCTTCGTTTCTACAGAGTTGCAGAGAAATAGTGTGACAGGCGTTTTCAATAAAAGGTTTATTGAACAGTCTTCTTTCTCATGCAAGAGAAGTGAACTGCTACAATCGTTAGGCAAAATGCAAAGTATAATTCGTACAGCGAGAACAGTATTATAAAATAATACTGCAATAGCACTGTATGCTTTCTAAGCCATATAAAAATACATACATAAATAACAGGCTAAAATACTCAACTGGTGCTTCTAAAATACGCCTACCCCAATGTACCTAACCTAGGTCTAGTACGAGGGAAAAAGTAAGTCTTGTTTTAGCATACGTTTTTACTTCTGCCAACAATTGCCAAAGGTTTCTCTAGTTCCTAATCAGCTCCATACCTTAGAATGAAGGAGGTCTGGTATTTCCCCAACACCCCGCAAGGGGTGTCAAAAACACTGGAGCTGAATTTCTCGGCAGATGAGGGCAGCTTCCTGATCAGTGTGTCGGCTTGGAGAGGCGGATTCCTTCGGCACTTGCTGTAGCGAGCTACGTCGGGCAAGTAGGTCATCAAACTGCACCGAACCACCGTACTTTGCTTTAGCAAGTGAAGGTATATTTATACCTTGAAGGGGTTTAGGAATGCCAGCTTGGACGTAAAGTTGGGCATATGAATGTCACGGATGAACCCCTAAAGAATGGCTCAATATTCACTTAACACAGGGCCTACTCATGTCGCTGGCCATCTATTAGATCCCGTCCTTTCCAACCTTCCATATGAATGCCCTTCTGCTCGCCCTCTAGAATGGTCAGATCATTTTGCTGTTTATTTTTCCCTTTTTCCGACTAATTTACCATCCTGTCATAACAGCAATAAGAAGGAGTATATTCGCTGATGGAGTAAGCTTGACATACCCAGTTTTAACCAGCGTCTGATGAGTACCCTTCCTGACATTGAGTCACATGTATCTGTGTCTAACACCGCAGTCTCCACCTGGTTAAACTCAGCTATTGATGAGTCTCTCCCTCTGACCCTTAAGACTTCCTCTTCTCATCGTTCTCCGGCGCCCTGGTTCTCTGACTATCTAAAACGTATAAGATCTAATTGTAAGACTTTTGAAAGGAAGTGGAGACGTTTTTACTCCTTCCGTAAAGCAGCCTATAAGGAAGCTCTAAAAAACTACCATCATCATTGTAAATTGACTAGAGCTGCACATATTGTTGATACTGTCACGATTGCCCAGAATTGTCCCCGTACCCTTTTTACGGTGGTGAAAAAACTAACGGGTGCGGATCAGGCGCCTGCTCCTCCTGTTCTAGACAAGGCTCAATGCAATTCTATTGCAGAATTGTTTAGAGAAAGTAGAACGAATCACTTAACTGTTTGGATTCTGATGACACATTGACCTCTGATTCTGCCTTCTTCTTCGATCAAACTCACCAACTGGCTGTTTGATGTCATCTCCTTCTCTTCCTGCCTTAATAGCATTAAGTCTGGCTCTCCACGCGACCCATTACCGGCAAAACTCCTAAAACAATTGGACCTCGGCCCACGCCGTGTATTAATGCAACTTCTTAACCTGTCGCTATTGGAATCCACTGTTCCGCAGGAATGGAAGCATCCCATGATTGTCCCTCTGTTGAAGAAAGCCGGAGCAGATGTAGCCAATTTTTCCAACTTCAGGCCTATCTCATTGCTCCCTATTCTTTCTAAGATCCTGGAGAGACATATTAACACTCAACTAACCCATTTGGTGGAGAGCTAAGGATTTCCACATCCATCCCAGGTCAGGCTTTAGAGCACATCATTCTACTGAAACCACTCTACTGGGTGTGAACGAGAGTTTACGACAGTGTCGATCATGGTGAAACATCTGCCCTTATTTTACTTGATCTAAGTGCAGCATTTGACACCGTCGCATTCCATCCTCATTTAAACTCTACGGTCCCTGGGAGTGGAGGGTTCTGCTCTTGCCTGGCTAGCCTCCTTCCTAAGTGGTCGCACTTTCCAGGTCTTCTCTGTCTCTGCCTCCTCTAAAATTTGTTCATCTGCGTATGGAGTTCCTCAGGGGTCAATACTCAGTCCCCTATTATTTAATATCTATGTCAGACCTTTAGCAACCATCATTGAAGAAGCTGGTCTCAGTTTATATTCCTACGCCGATGATACCCAAATTATTTTCTCCCTTTCCAACAAGGAGGGCAATGACATCTCAGCACTGAAAGTGGGTCTGACTCGAGTCTCTGAATGGATGAAGAGAACTTTTTTGAAGCTTAACGGTGACAAGACCGAGGTTGTGATATTGGGCAAGGGTAAGGACCTTTGGGGCCCCCATCATTGGCCTGATATGGGTTCCATCCCTTTGCCCGTGGCTGTAGTACGCAACCTCGGGTTTCTCATTGATGAGAATCTTACTATGAGACAGCAGGCCGATCTTCTGGAAATGGATTGCCATTCCCAGATTCAGGCTGGCTAAAATGGGAGGTCGTTCTTTCTCACATTTGGGTCCTAAGATGTGGAATGCCCTACCCGTGACCCTGAAAACGGAATGTAATCTTCTCCGTTTTCGCAAGGGCCTTAAAACCTGGCTCTTTCAGCAGTAATGTCGGATGTTCCTCTTATTGTATGTCACTCTGCTAGTTCTTCTCCAGTCTGTCCCTAGCGCCGGGAAACCCATTGTGGGTAGCTGTGCGCATTATAAGTTTAATAAATAATGTTTCTTGGAGAAATCAATATCCAGGCTAGGGGAAGTCCCTTCTGCTTAAGAGTCTGTGTGAGAAAGTGGCTCTATATATACTGGACAATAATGCAGTACAGTGTGTATAGAGTCCACCAACCCCAAAGGTATAACAGAGGTTAAAGTCAGAACTGACCTTACTCTCTAAAGTGGTAGCTTGGTCGAGCAGTAAGGCAGTACCAGAGGACAGTGTAAAGCATTTGTTGTACACACTCAGTTGGCAAAAGGTTTCACACACTAAAGAACTGAACTCCAGGCCAATTGTTATTATATCCTTCGATATAGTAGTTTTATTTTTAGAACCAACAGTTATAAAAATATGTTTCAAGTTAGGAGTACTCTCATGTAAATACTTTGCAGAGGAGCAATAAAGTTTGAGCTCACAACAATTACAGGATAGCTAGTAAGCAACACAGTTCTGAAACACACTAGCATTGAGCTCAATGGGTTTTTCACAGGTAAGTACAGTTGATTACTTTATGGATTACTTTGGTAGTTCCAGGACTAGATCTCAGATTCAGTCCTGGGGTCTAAGCTGAAACCAGATTAGCAAAAATGTTTTAGTTACTGTGATGAATTTTCCTGAATATAAATCTGTTTTAAAAGTTCACACTTCGAAACTTCAAGGTAATTCTGACAATGTTATTCAATGGGAGGAAATTCAGGTTACAGGTAAGGTACGATTATGTTCCTTTTGTAACCCAGCACTAGTCTCCTAGGGCCAGCACTGGGGGTTTAAATCAAAACGGGTAGGTAAATGAGTTTCATTATTTCGTACGAGTTTTAAAGAATATTTTCAGTTTTCAAAAGTAGACAGTTAGAAAAAATGTCATAGAAAAGCAGACAATGGGATCCTGTGGAGAAAATACAGGTTACTAGTATTGATTGATTGGCTTTATTTCGATACATAAAAATATCTTAAAAGCAATAAGTACAACAATTTTTTTTTTTTTAAATAAAAAAAAGAAAGGCATTCACCAACTGTACATTACAAAACTTCCTAAAGGGTTAAAAGTTCAAAAGAAGAATCAATAAAAACAGTAGTATAAATACAATTAAAAGAGGATTAAATTGATACAGAAAGCCTATTTGATCGAATCAACCAAGTCCATTTTAAAAATTTTGAGATGCCACAAACTACAAGGGGAGAAGTGTCTGTTTGTAAAATCCGTAGGGCCACTGAATATTGGCGGGTGCCAAATGATCTGCACACTGGTTTGAGCCAACGCTTCCTTGGTTTACAATAGTCCGGGCATTCAAAAAGGATGTGAGCAACCGTCTCCACTCGCGTGGAACATAAGGCACAATAGGGGGAATGCTGGGAGGTCGATTTCCATCTAGATAACTTGCCTACTGGTAGGGTACCCACCCTAAATCAAAAGTACAATGCCCTATCAAATGCGATGGAAACCAGGTTAAGATAGGGTTCATAGGCCACCACGTCTTTGATTTGTAAAAAAACTGAGGTGGAATTACAGTGACGTGGGTTACTAATGAGTTTATGAGAGACCCAATCCCAGTACAGTTTCTTCAGGGTGGCTTTGGGTGGGGCAGATCGAGTAACCCATACTTCGCCCAATCCCAACTCCCCCAGGAGGCTTTTAACATCCCTCAACCACTTTACCCTGTGCCAGCCCCCCATGGCCATCACCTCGGACAGGCCCTCAGCGTATGAGGCAAGTTCGGGGACCCTCCACAATCGAGCCCACAGCAACAGGGGCCGTAGTCGTGCCTGATCCACAATCGATCTACATCCCAGGTCCAAAAGTACGGGAACTGTGGGTGTGCTCAAAGGGAGAGCCATCAGATCTTTCAAGAATTTGCTCTCCACTTTGGCTAGTACCTCCAAATTACAAGTACCCCACAGCTCTGCCCCATAAAGTGCAGCAGAGACCCCTCTAGCTTTATAGATATCAATAACAGGGGCCATGCAATGTTTGGGGGAAGAGCAATGTTCCCTAAATAACGCACCACCCACCCTTTTATGGCAGAGAAGCATTTTATTAATATGCGGAGTCTAACTCATGGAATCACCGAGCCGGATTCCCAGGTAATCGAACTCTGCTACCTTCTCCAGTGGGCATCCATTCAGGACCGGAGAATGCCCTAGTTTCCTGGGGGATTCATGACCAGATATTTGGTCTTGTCGATGTTGATCACCAGTCCCCTCAGGGAACAGAACTCCTGGAAACGATTGAGAAGCTTTTGCAGGCCTTGGGGGGTCTTGGAGATGAGGAGAGTATCATCTGCAAAAAGCAGAGTAGGGATCCGGATGCCCACCAAGGAGGGTGCATCGGCCGGTTCTCTTTGCAAGTGCTCCACCACCCCATTCACATACAAAGAGAATAGGGTGGAGGCTAGCACACATCCCTGGCGGACACACCTGCACACCGGGATCCTATCGGTCTTTTCCCCCCCGTACCCCACCGCACCTGCGCATAATTCCCTGAGTGTAGTTTAATTAGGAGCGACAGAATATAGGGCCCCATATTCTGCAGGACCCTCCATTACTCCTCCCTAGGTACCAGGTCAAAGGCAGTCTTCAGGTCTATAAAGGCCAAGTAAAGACTGCCCTTGCCCAGCACCACCACCTTCCAATGCAGGAGCATTAGTCTGAAGGCCTGTTCAATAGTTCCAGTTCCCGACCGGAAGCCCGCCTGGAGGTCTGACAGAATCTTGTTGTCATACACCCATTGGAGGACCCTCCCCAGAATCACCTTCCCTGCCACCTTCTGGGAAGAGTCAATGAGGCTTATGGGCCTATAGTTGGCAGGGCTGTCCCGACATCCCTTTTTGAATATCGGGACAACCTCCGCCCCTTTCCAAGAATCAGGGACAGGACCTCCCCCCAAAATTGCATTCAATAAGGAAGCAACCAGATGGCCCCATTCTTTGGAATAGGCTCGTAACAGGTCGCAAGGAATCCCATCTGGTCCTGCAGCTTTTAATGGGACCAGGGTCTTTATTACGGCTTCCACCTCCTTGGCGGTGAGGACATCGGGGGGACCAACCGTTGCCTCGACCACCGGGGATAGAGAATTGCTAATGGCACCATCAGGCGGGTAATACAGTGCCTCAAAGTGATTATACCAAATATGAGCAGGAATATTACAAGTGACCAGCGTGGCAACAGGCCTATCCCTATTCCTGACCAAGCTCCAAAAAACCCTGGCGTCCCTTCCTATGCTAGCTGCCAATAGGTCCGCCCAAAACTTCTCCTCCCACTCCTTTTTCGCTGCCCTCAAGGTCCGATAATAATCCTTCCTTGCAAGCCTTGTAGCTACTTGAGATTTAGATTTAACTGCTCCCACCAGGGCTTTTTTCATGGCCCTGCATTTTTTTGTGTACCATCCCTGTTTAATAGGCGGTTTCTCCCTGATGTTAGCTCCCGAACTCCTACCAGGGAGGATAAATAGATTACTTAATTCCCTGGTTAGGTTACAGAAGCTCAACGAGACCTCCTCAAACCCTTGGGAAGACAAATCTAGTTTATTCGAAGCTGCAAGCAGGAGGGACCCTACAATTGCCATTTTCTCTGGGGATAAGGTGAATTTGGCCCACTTCAACCGTCGGCCACAATTAGAGATAGTCACAGCCTGGGGGTTGGGGGCCATATGGGGAAGGGGTTTCTCCCTACCCTTAAGCCACTGGGGGGGGGAAGAGGACGAGAGAGAGGAGGTTATGGTCACTCAATTGTCGACGATCTCCATGTCCCTTAGGGCGCCCCATAAGCATACATCGAGAAGAATATAATCTATTCTGGATGTATGATTTGGCCTATTATAGGTGTGAGCCCCTTTCAGATCTGATTTGGATCTCCCAAATTCCATATTGAGGGAGTTAATCTGTAGAGCCACTTGGGTCCACCTCTTGAGGGGGGGCAAGGCCAGAGCGGGGATCCCCCTCCTTGAGTCCTCCTCATCTGTGCCTAGTACATCATTCATGCCCAGGGGCTCGAACGTGCAATTAAAATCACCCGCCACCAAGATGTGGGATTTGTGGGGGCGCTGCCTAAGCAGTCCTTCCAAGAGGGCAATGGTGGCAGATTGGGTGCCACCCCTCGTTCCTCTAGCGTAGATGTTAAAGATGTCTAGAAGCAGGACACCCCGGGAATCCTTTAGGGTGATGTTAAGGAGGTCGGGAGAGTTGGTGGGATGCTATTCTACCTTACACTCCAAAAAAAGCACAACCCAGATATGAAGGCCACCCGAAGGGTGTCCCCTCCCTGCCACCGGGGGGAACAGCTGGAGCAAAGTGGGTTATGTATCCCACCTTGTGGCAGGGCTCCCTACACCAAGTTTCCTGGAAGATGCAGATGGAATAACCCTCCACAAGGGTATTCCAATCCGGCAGGCCCATCTTCCTATCAATACCCGCGACGTTCCAGCTGCAAATCCTGAGAACTGGATCCACCAAAGCTGACTCGCCGCGGAGTACGGGACCATCTCCACCCTCCACCTGATCCAGGGTTCCTACTCCACTGCCCCTACTTAATCTCCCATCGGACTCATTATTTCCCAATACAATAATAGGGGCCACCCGGCCGGCGAACCGAATATTGCCGACTACTGGTGGCTTAGGGGCTGCGCTAACCACATCCGTGCTCTGGTCCCGGGATGCCTCCCCATGGTGGACATCGATTCAATATCCTAGAGGGCTCCAGTCAAACCCAGCCAAAGAGCACATGGGTGAAACTGGGGACCAACAGAACCATCGGGATAAGATGGGCTATTGCTCCAACCCCTTCCAGGATATGGGCAAATTGAGTTTGCAACAGGTCTTGGGTAGAAGTAGGTCAAGTCTACTACACCAATACTAGGACCCCCAATTATATCCCTGTGGTTGCAAATAGCTTGTGCTACTCTACTGTCTTTAAAGTTGACTATCACACAGTCCCCCTCAAATTGCTTTTTGCTGTAACCCACCCACCCTACTCTTCTTACTCCCAAGATTAGCCCATCAACACCCCTGGGAAGTGGTCTATTGGTCTTGAGCCAGTGTAAGGTTTTATTTTTGAGTGCTTGGTGGGATTCGTATTGCTCATCCTTCAGAATTGGTACATTTGTAAGGATGGCGACATACAGATGGCAATCAGGGGGCAGATTTACCGGGACACACTTTGGGACAGTTTTTGGCACAAAAACTACAGAATGGGTGGCTTTGGGTATATTAGTGGAGGTTGAGACTGGGCATGTCCGATCAGGATCCTTTCCAGTACCCTTCCCCTTCGATGTGCTCATGATATTGCCAAAGGCCTTTCCTCCTGGTGGCTTGGCCTTGCTAGATTTAGTCGCCGGGGCTTCAGGGGGTTTGGGGATACGCATAGGTGCATGGGCAATCAGGGTAGTGCTCACTGAGGTATCCACAACGCATACTGCAGGTGCATTATCAGTCGCCTGCACAGTTACTATATTTACCGGGGATGTTGTTATAGGAATTAACTGCGGGGAATCCAAGATCGCCCCGTTGCCAACTGCCCCTCCCTGTCCATCCTCCCTTATCCTGGAATGCAATTTAATGAGGGTTTTCAGTGAAAAAAAGTTATCCAGCGTTGCCTGTTCAAACCTGTCCACCCTATCCCCTTAATTCTATCGGCTATCGATGACAATAATGTTCATCACGATTTCAATTTGTGCTAATGTTACCGGATCGTGACTTGCGGCCAGTTGGCAATTAGAAGATGGAACTACACATGGTTCCTTCACTTTAGTGCCTGTATGGTGCCCCCTTTTTCCGGTGATGATGTTATCTGTAACTAAACCCTCCCCCCCCTGAGTTACATGTACCCCTACCTCCAAGCTTCTTCGATCTCTTGTGGTTTGAAGAAGCTACCTTTATGCGGGCTAGCAATCCTTTTCCTTTTAACAAGAGGCGGGTTCTTGGTTGCCAACATCGGTAAGACCACTAGGTGTGGGGAACCAGAACCACTGCGAGAGGATACCGAGCATGGTGAGGAGGCTGGGACTTCCTGAGAACACAAGTCCTGTCCATTAACTACTGGAGTGGGAATGGATGGTGCTACCAGGTTCTCCAGCCTGTCGATATTATCCCTCAGCGAAGCAATTCGTAGCTGATCAGGTGTAGAGGGGGTGGGGTAGAGGGGAACCAAGCTGCGTACTGGAGACTTAACCTTGGCTAATGAGCCCAGAGAAGAGCGCTTAGGCGGAAACTGTTCGTGTGAAAGGCGGCGCTCTGTCATTACTATCTCTTTCTCAATAACTGCAGCTACTCGTGTAATAAACTGATCCATAGTTCCTATAATAGTACTTGGCCCCACCTCTCCCCCTCCCCTTATGATTTTCCCCGAGCGTGTGGACATTGATAGTGACTGTGGGTGTATAGCAACACCCTATACCTAGAATAGTCCAACCCTTGCAGCCAGGAGTAGCAGAAGACAGGGGAGTGTCCCAGCCCAGCCTTGGCCAGCCCCGGACGGCCACAGACGGCCACAGACGGCCACAGACGGCCCCGCCCTTGTCCCGGGCTTCCCCCGGCACACTCCCGCGCAGCGGGTGCTCTAGCTCGTTATGTTTAGGAAATTGGGCTATGGGCGGAGCTCTGTGGCAGATGCAGGTGAGGGCCAACAGCAACTGAGACTTCGAGTCCGATGTTATCCGGTTACACCAACAGCCCCCAACAGGTAACAAGAGTCTTTGCCACTACGTGCTCCTTACACAGGGTCCTCGCAGCAAAACACCAAACAGCCTCCCTGTGAGACGCGGCACTAGTAAACCAGCTAGGGATTACTTTTGCGGTTCAGTACTGGGCTGAAAGGTACAGTACTGGCTTCTCTCCTGATCACAGGTGAGTACTTTCGAATTCGGACTTTGGATGATTTTATAGGAATATTTTCAGTTTTCAAAACTTCACACTTAGAAAATGTTTGAGTCAAACGGGTCAATGTTAACCAATGGCAGGTAAGTGAATTACCAGTTTCCAGGCGAGTACTTGGTTGGTGAAGTTAGGGTTCTGGGCATAGACTCAGCGGTCCCTCAAGGTTAGGTGCGTACAGTTAGTTCAGTCCCAGCGGCACAGGGGCGGCCAGGTGCAGAGGTAGTTAGGCCTAATGTTATCCAATGAGGGTAAGGGGGCCTTCAGTTGGTGGCTGCTGGCTAGCAGGCCATGCGGCTCTGGGAGCTGGGCTCCTGGTCACTTGCTCAGGGCGGGTGGGGGGGGAGGGAAGTAGGATAGGTTAAAGAGGTCACAGACAGCAGTACTCTGGCGGCTCGGTGCAGGGTGCTTTTGAGCCGTCGGGCACTCAATGTTATCCAATGAGGATATTGGAAAAGGAACAAAGGCTGCAGGCTTGGGGACGGTGACTCTCCAGGGGCGACCAGCACTTCGAGAGGTAAGTTGGGATGATGGAGCACAGGTAGGTACCGCAAAGGGAGGCACAGGGGGCCACAGGGCGCCGGGTGCAGGGGGGTCTTTGCGGGTCAGAAAAGCTTACCCTCGGCTGGTCGCGGTTGTGGTGGCCCCTGGTTCTGAGTCTGCAGACGTCGGCTGGTTCGTCGAGGAGGGTCTTTGGGCACTGGACTTCGGGTCCCACTCGCTGGGGGTGTGGGGGGGGGGGGGTAGAACGTCCTCGTGGTCTTGGTTCGGGTTGGCCCGGCCTCAGCTGGTGCAGAGAGGGCTGGTCCGGAGCTTCCTGGTGAGCACCAGGTGGGTTGTTGCAGCAGAACCTCTGCTGAAGGGAGTCCCAATCTTCAAGAAGGTCAAGGCAGGCAGTTCCTCTGGGTGTCCCAAGGGTGCTGTCCGCGGAGGTCGCCAGGAGCAGGTTCCAGGATCAACAGGCCGGTAGGGCTGGGGCCAAGTCAGTTGTTGTCCTGTTAGCAGCTGCGCGGAGGGTCTTCTTGATCTTTCTTCTTTTGATATCTGGATCGGAGGAAGGAAGGTTCAGGGAGCCCCTAAATACTAAATTTAGGGGCGTTACAGGTAGGGCAAGGGCAGGGACCAATAGGTCCCTGTCCTGGGGTGAGGACACCCCCTAGCCTGCTCCTCTCCTGTGGGAGGGGGGCAGGAGCCTAGCTGGGATTGGGCAGGGTTCCCCCATTTACAAGATGGCCGGAGCCAGGGGTCGTGCTTCACCTCGCCTCCTCCACCTGAGGGGTGGAGTTGGCAAAGGTTGGCACACCCTCCTTCCTGACGTAGTTTTTTCTGCCAGTCTTCCCACCAGAGTGGGGGTAGAACGGGTGGGGGCTAGTTGCTGGGTACAGCAAATGGTCTGGAGAAGCCTGGAGGCAGTATGGTATGCCTTTGAAGCTTCCCCTGTCCATCCTGGGGGAGGAGGCATAGCACCTTGCCCAGGATGTGCACTGTTGCAGGCCCAGGAGAGCGGGGGGGCTCTCCACCCAGGGGTCCAGCAATATGTCTGCTAATTGGCAGCCTCTGCAGCGACTCAGCCCAGGCGTGGATTGTAGGTTCGGGTTTTGGAGGGCATTTCCAAGATGCCCTCTCATGCAGCTTTCCTTAAATCCCACACTGGGGGTTTAATGTGCTGAGAAGTTTGGTACCAAACTTGTCAGTCTTCAGTGTAGCCATTATGGTGCTGATGAGTTCCTAATGACAGCCTCACAGCACCATATACTCTTAATGGCATCACTGCACTTACAGTGCCCAGGAATGGCCCTGGGTACTGTAGGGGCACAGGGCTCATGCACCTGAGCCCTCACCTCTGGCATAGGGCACACAGATAGAGGGGTGACTGAAGTATGCCAGGGCAGTGGGTTCTGTGGGCATTGCACCATGTCGACTCTTGGTTTGGTTCTGTACTTGGGCACTCAGCTTGCAAAGGCAGTGTGTGTGTGCCAGGGTACAGGGCCCCTGAAGGTGGCACAAGTGCTGCAGCCCTCAGGGTCTTCTCTGGTCACCATGCCCTGGGTACCATCTACTAGGGGCTGACAGGTGGCCAGAGATGCCAACTGGGTATTTGTTTCAGCATAGCTTTTCTTTTTAGGGAAGGAACACAGGCCCTGGGTACCTGATTGGAAGGGACCCAGGGCACACTCAGTCAAAGCACATTAGTAGTTCAGAAAAAAAGTGGGGGCATACCAAGGCAAGAAAGATGGCACTCACAGTCTGGTTTTCCAAGAAATCGTTGTGACGTTGATTAACGGATGAAAGTAGCCATGCCTGTATTTGGATAAATAAGGGCTTGATTTCTATGCCTATATAAGGGAAACGTGGATTGTACCTATAGAAGGGCATGAATCGGGAAAATTAATTCGGAATCTAAAAACGCCATACAACACAATACTGAACAAAAAGCATGAACATGGAAACTGCCCTGGTGCCTAGATTCACATGTGCTATCAAGCACGATTGGAAGACAGTGTGCACAATACAGTCTAGCACGGTCGGCACGGTGCAGTGCATTTGGTCTTAGGATACCAGCACTCTGACCCACAAATGGGCCAGCAGCAGCTCGAGAAGAAAGGCATTCTTGCTTAACATAAGACAGTTACAACACTGAAAAGCATACTACATGCCAACAACAAGCATAAGGACATGTCATGGCATCCTTATACTCACACTCGCTGGTGGGTTAAGATGAAGGACAGCCCCGCCCACTATTCAAACATACATAATTAACACTAGAAGTTAGACGGCGAGTGGTAGAGGGCGAGAACCAACAAGTACCTGGAAAGGGAGACTATTCTGAAGTCTCGAGTATAAGTAAATTCAAAACACAAGACACTAATAAGAGCAACCTTCAAGACAAAGGGGCACAACTATTGGTACAAACAGGTTAAAGCAGAGGCCCACAAGAGCTAGTCGCCTATAAGAACAGTCCTTTAGTACCAGCCCTACCAGACATCCATAGCGCACAGGGACCCCATAAAACGAAAACAATACTGGTATGCAGCATGACAAGAGATATGCCGGGTGGGCCCTACATCCATCCCCTTTTAGTCTGCACACAAGAAACATCTCAGCTTATTACACTTTCTTCGATTTGGGAGAAACAATTGCAATGCAGGATATGTGTTCACTAATTATGTGCAGGGAGGGGAATAAGGAGGGAGTGGTACTGAGGAAGAGGGGTTGGAGATTACTAATCTTTCTTTCTGGCCCAAATGGTCTCCACTTCCTCCATGACACAGAAAGGAACTTACCTCCCATCGAAGCTGAGGTGGAATGTTTCGAATTTGTATTTTTCGGCTCCTGAAAGACAAAGTCAAGACTTTAACACCAACTTTTAACTAATTATTCCATTTTAATAACTCAAGCAGTTAAAAAAAAAACGTTCTTTGGCTGAATAAACAGTTGAGGTGATGTGCGCTCCCGTGGGATTAGGAGCAGAGGGGTAAACAAATGGTTTGCACCGTGTGGGAGCGCCGAACACATGTGCAAGCAACCTACAAGACTGTCAACATTACATAACACTATAAAGAAAGACCGAAACCATTAAAAGAAGAAAAAAAATGTGTACGAATATAAGGCACCTTCAAGTTACAAAACATCTCCCCAGCAACGTCAGACATTCAAAGCTCACAAGAGACCTGAAGGGATTGGAGGAGCGCTCCCACTATGCAAAGGTCAGCAGATCCCAACAGCCAACATTTCATAATCAAGCGAGCCACATGCTCATTCGTGAAGCACGTTAAATGTCTTCACATAAATAAATACAGATTGAAGGGGAATAGGAATGGCTAGACGGCCTCTGGAAGGCAGACTAGTGTCAGCCACATGTCAGCACTCTGAAATGACAAAGGCAACGCTAATGTCTGTAGTCTACAATGAAAAACTTTCGGATCAGCTTTTTTCACTAAAAATCGTCTCTTACTGCTCCACCTACGAGGCTATCACAGTGGACAACAAACAGCCCAGCAGCAACAGCCTGGGAGTCTAGGGCTACACCAACTACAGCCCACGCCGACTACTCCTGCTGAAGACAGGTAAATCCAACAAGCAACGAACAGACAGTTTCCTTCACATTTCTGGCTCGCCTGGTTTTTGGCCGATTGGCCCGATCAAGTCCAGGACACAACTGTACCAGGTCTCATGCCTGCCGTAAAGCGCTGCGTGAACCCTGCATCGTGCAGACTAGTCAATGAACGCTACACACAGCAGGGTATACTACAGGTGCGGGAGTATACACGAGAATATGGTACCAAAAAGCATTATGTTGATAATAAATCAGAGGCCACGTCTGTGGGTTTTAAGTAATGCACCCTCACCAGCAGAACGGATGTAAACGAGAAGGTGGGTTCCTAGGGTATGCCACCCTCTGGAATTGTGCAGCTTCCTGCAATCAGACGTAACCCAAACAAGAGTCACGTTGTTAGGGAACCCGAGCTGGCAGAAATGGGATCAGAGAGGCACTGAAACGTGCAATACTGGAGTCCTGCCTTGGTGTGTAGAATGGCCTTCACAGTGACGCCTTTGTACTGGTGGCAATGGACACGTATGCTTCGACACTTCCACTCGCGTTCATAATGGGGGCATAGACCATACAAGGACATTGTGAGCAAACGGTACAAGCTCACCCACCAACCTCCTCCGAGCAGAGCCCTCCCCAAACATTCCACCTACTATTCTACCTGCCCTTCCTACGCTCAAATCTGAAACTCTGGTTGACACAAGCAGAATTGTTTCCTGTGACCTGTGCATACCCCATTTGGGGCACAACTGGGGAAGGGGGGGTGGGGGTGGTGAGGAAAAGCACCGACCAGAGACTCAAAATTTAGTGTGATAAAGGCCGCTTTATTGGAAGCAGGTGTACCTTACACAATTAACAACCCTTGGCCTGCGCCGTACAAAACTAGGCCTCACTAAATAATTAACTTCCTGACAAACCCCCACCCCCTCCCCTAAACTGGTTCCCCCAATCCACAAGCAGTAAACAATTAGCCAAAACGTCAATTTGCCTCTCCACCTGGCTAAATACTTTATTGTGCTTGACCTACCCCCCGAAAATCCAAAACACATCTTCTACCCTTCCCCCATATATTAGGAAGCACCGCCCCCAAAGGCAGAAATCACACCCGCTCCAGCGACACGAACCTCACAACCATCAAACAAATCCCAATGCACCTGCCCCCAAGAAAACCCCTTCCAAAAAACACCAACGCACTCCAAAAACCCTACTCCATCCTGAAAAACTGAAATCAAACCACCCCATCGTCCCCCCCAGGCTAAAACTTGAAACCCCCTTTTCCAACTGCATCAACAACCCAGGGAAGGAGAGAGGGAAAATAATTTTATCCGCCACCCCCCGCCCAGCTGCTGTGTCACAAATCACCGAAAAGGTGGCTATTACACAAAATGGCCGGTTATAAAGGCAACCAGCCCACAAGCAGCCCAAAAATAGCCCAAGCCCAAGGCTACCAGAGCAGCCCAAAACCAGCCCACGTAGGGTGCTGGCTCTACACCCCCCCCTTTCCCCGGCCCCAAAACCCCCCGGGGGTGGCAGGCCTCCCGCTGGTCGGCCGCCCCCCCCCAAAGCACTATTATTCCAACCTCTTAAAAATGGACAGGAGTATTGAGAAACAAACTAGTAACTACAAGTTAGTGACCCCATTTAACGTGCCCAACCTTGTGCAGGAAGGCCAGGAACAAAATACAGTTCCGTGAGGGAGTTCTCCATTAAGTGTAGATCTAACGCATAGGGGAGGGAGCCGTATTAAAGACCAGAAGGTAGGCTTGTACACTGAATATGAGCCAAGTCCATCCAACATGGCACACGGCGTGCATTATTGAGCAGTACACCACGGCACCAGCTCTGTGTATCATACTTTCCAAGTAGCCTTAAAGCATGTCTATTAATTCAGGATTCTAAACCCCAGATACAAAAAATATATATCACGAAAAAAGAAAACGGAACAAGCCTGCAATAAGAATTCCGACTTAACTTATTTGGGAAGAGGATTTGTCGAATTAAAATATATATATTAAACCCAAGAGAGTCGTAAACCTCTAGTGAGAACGAGAGGCCCAAAAGCCAAAATAAATAACGCTACTAACTGGTGTTACTGCAAACGAAATCACTACAAAACATGTAAACATCTTAACAATTCAAACCTTGCTTCGGGCGGTTGGTAAGACATCTTACAGAAATCTACAGGTGGCATGTTTACTTAAGTATTTCACCGGGTTTACTCAAATCTTCTGCTGCGTTTAAAAGATTCATATTTCGCTAATATGGTACCAGAATACAGCTTGGGTGATCCAACTGCACCCTTTCCATTGTGATCAACAACATCAGGGTGAAACACCAATGCAGATTTGCAGCCTTACACCACGTTTTAGGTCTGTTTGGGGGAGTTCAATTGTTTCCCACCAAAACATACATTCTATACATGCAAAGCAGCTTTTGGTCGAGAGTCTTTTTTCACTGATCTTGTATATTCTTCACATTTTGCTTCCAGGCACTACACGCTGCAGCATGGGGCAACGAGTCAGCCCAATTTACCTACTGGTTCACTTCACTTTCAGTGACTGCCAGGAGTATGTGCACCTTGTTCACATTCCATTTAAAATACTTTTTCCCCCGTTAATTGCAAACCTGGATACACGTGTGTTTTTTTTCATCTTAACTTTAAAGACTGGCTATTTTGTCTACATTCCAGTGGAGTGCCCAGGGTGGTGGGCCACCATGCGGGGGACCATGTTGGGTGTAAATGGCCAAAAATCATTAGTTTGGGCAGTTTTTGGCCATCCAGGAGCTGATGGCAAAAATACCAGTTTGGAAACTGCCCGCAATTGCTCCTCCATTGTTGTTGATTGCAAGCACCAAACTGTGTGTCATCGGCATAAGATGTCAGCCCCAACCCATGGGTCTTGACCAGGTCCGACACGTAGATATTAAACAATGTCTGACTCAAGGATGATCCTTGTGGCTCACCACTTGGGAGGATAATTGGTGAGGAGTTATATTAACCGATACTCACTAGCTGAGTGCGATTGGCCAGAAACGAAGGTAGTAAATCTGTGGCTTTAAGTTTAATGCCCATATTTGAGACACGGTCGATCAAGGTGGCATGATCGACAGTGTCAAAAGCTGCTGATAGATCCAGCAGTATCAAAACGGCTGCTCCTCCTTGGTCTCGGGTGGCTCAGATTTAGTCTTCTGCTTTAATAAGGGCAGTTTCTGTGCCGTGGCCTTTCCTAAAGCCGAATTGTGTAATCTAAGAGATTGTGTTCTTTGATGAAATGCGCTAGCTGTATATTCATTACTTTCTCAAAAATGTTTGCTAGGAAGGGTGGCTCGTGATGGGTCTATAATTTTTTGTGTCTAGCGGGTCGAGATGCGGTTTCTTCAGCAGAGGTTTGATGACTGCCTTTTTCCAGGTTGCTGGGTAGATACCAGTGTTGAACATGGCATTACAAATGTCTGAGTTTAGGGTTACAAAGTGTCCATATCACACTAACCTTCTAGCTGGTAGCAATTTGATTGCTTGCTATGAAGGAGACGAGAAAAACTTGGCTGGTTTACATGTGCAAGTAAAATAGCCTCTGCATGTTTAAGTTGCACATTCTTATTGTTTGCATAAGGCAGCCACATTTAGAGGTCTCTTTCAGCTTAGGTTTGCATTAAAAAAAAAAACACACACAAACACTAAATTATAATTGTACAAGTTTGTCAAGGCCACACCTACTGCCTTAGTCCACAACTTTAAAAGAGGAGTTTATGGGCTACCTTGACAGGAAATGCAAAATAGCACAAAGTAAGTTCAAAACTTCTAGAAAAAAACAAGTCCGAAACCTTTTATACAAATCTCCAGGAAACTGTAAATAATGCCACATACCACCAGTAAATAGTTGAATTGTGTATGTATATATATATATATATATATATATATATATATATATATATATATATATATATATATATATATATATATATATACACACATATACACATATATATATATATACACACATATATATATACATATACATACATACATATACATACATATACATACATATACACATATATACATATATACATATATACATATATACATATACACATATAACATTCACAAGATAGGATAACTGGTAAAAATTTGTGTCACTCACATTTAAAAAAACGTTTACAAGAAATACTCAGCTCGTTGCTCAACTTAGTGGCACCGTATTTGAATATGCACTTTTAAAAGGCACTACTTCCATTTGATGATATTGTAGTTCTGAATCCGGGTGTTCATTCTGTGTGGTTACTGAGACTGTTCTGACTGGTGTTATGGTGAACTAAAGTCACTTAGTATGGTCTCTGTAGAAAATCTGCCTTTTGTGCGTGGTCACCCTGTATTTTTGCCTTTTGCTTAACACTACATTTTTGCTGGCTTTTACACTCTCTGCCCCCACTTACCAGAATTAAGGTGATTATGCTACCCATTAAACATGTTTGCTTCGGCATATTTAACTTTCCGACAAGTCCCTAGTATATGGTACAAAGTGTACACAGGGCCTTGGAGTTAAACGTAGAGTGGACTGAAGCACCTATTATACCACACACTACATTACCCCATAGCAATTTGGTCATTATAGTTCAGTTTCACAGCTTTGGAACGCCTGCACACGTGGGGTCTAGTGATAAGATTTTGAATGACAGCATTAGCTGAAAAATATGGAATGTGTGTGAAAAACGGAATTATAACTACCAAGACTGTGGAAGATTAGTACGGTTTGGTAAACATTATCTGCGCCATCTTGCCTCTTCCCCTGATGCCACACTTTTTGTCGTGCGCACCCGCCATTTTAGGTGCCTCGATCAAAGCAACCCTTTTTTTCATGCCACTGACCCCCGGCATAGCCCTCCTCCCTTACAAAGCCCGCACTCTGACAAACCCCCGCTCGCACATGCCGTGGGTCATACACCCCTCTTCAGCGCAGCGTTGCCTCAGAACCCCATCCTGTTCCCAGCGCGACACCTCCCTTCATTCCTTTCATGGTCCCAGGCCCTTTTGATGCAAACCCCCTTTTCCTGTGTGTCCGTTTGTCCTCCTCGTTCCCAGGCCGACACCTAGCCCTGCCGATACTGTTTATTGCCCCTCCCCGTACAGTAGAAAGCTTCCCTCATCAAAAGGACCCCCGAATCGATCAAAGCCCCCACCCTATGAGATCCAATCAAACCCCCACATTCCATGAATCGGTGGAATGTCCAGCTGCGCGATAATCACCTGTTGTGACCGGGGTGGGACTTCTGCTGTATACGTGTGTGGGAACGGGCTTGAAGCTGGGGGTTCCGAGAATGTCTTTCCGTACATCAAAGCATTGCCATGAATATGTAATATGTAATAAAGTAATAAACCTGTGTATAAGAGGCCGGGCCTCAGAGATGCGGGTAGAGCACCTCATGACGATACCTGATGTCTGAATTGTTGTGTTCTCCTCCGGAGAGAATAAACCTTGTTTCCTGCCTTCCCGTCTCCAGCGCCTGCCTCTTCATTGATTAATAATTCGTGGGTTAAAGAGGCGATACCGCCGGGCAAATATCGATTGTCCCTTGACCGTAGACTCAACAAGACGCTATGGGGTTATGGCGCTGTTACATGCAAGAAGTGTGCTTCTATCAACTTCCTCATGAGCTTTCCCCAAGTTGACAAGCTTTGTAACGCCTGCATGCTATGAATGGGATTATACTTGAGAAAATTCTCATTTCCAGCAACCCATAAATATTCTAGGATGAGGGAGTTATCCCGAAACACTGGTGTCCAGAGTTAAGATTTAGAAAGACCGCATTAGCTGAAAAATATGAAATTTGTGTGAAAAACTGAACTACAACTACCAAGGTGCTATGGGGTAATGGCACGGGTACATGCAAGCAATGCACTTCTACCCACTTTCACCAAAGCTATACCTCTGGAGATCCAATTTCAAAAAGTCCTGCTGGGTCAAACGGCAAAGCTTCCATCCCTACAGAACGGACTGTCCAGGCAGTAGTGTTTGGTAAATACGCAGAGATGCCTGGCAGATGTTTAGGACCAGAACCCCACCTGCTAACGCGTTCGTCGCAGCCTGGTCTCTGGTCAAATGAGTATGGAAATACTCAATATTGGCTTTCTGGCCAGCGTGTACAACATTTTAATGTAGAGCAGGATCCTCCGTGAGATGGTCCATTTCTGCACGGCTTCCCCTTTCTTGGCTCCAAAAGAACCCACAAAGCGTTGTTAGTCTACCAGGGCATGGTAGAACAATGCTGTTTTCAGGCTCAGTCGAGGGCGTCGCTCCTTTTCCTTAGATAGATGCGGCAGAGCATAAGGTAGGCAGGGTGATGGACTGGCCTAAATCAAAGGGAGTGACAACTTTAAGAAAGGAAGCTCTAGTGTAAGCCACCAGCTTGTCTGGAAAGATGGTTAGATATGGAAGCTTAAATAAAGCCTGATGGTCTCTGAACCTCCAGGAAGACTATCACCAGAAGGAAGGCAGTCTTGATGGTTAAGAGCCTGAGAGGACTGTTCTGAAGCGGCTTAAAGAGAGTGCAAATCAGAAATGAAAGTGTGAAATTGAGGTCCCACTGAGGCATGATAAAGGGTGAAGCTGGAAACATATTGCAACCTTTCAACAAGCAATGGCATAGCCAATAGGTCTCGCTTTTTGGACCCTATAAGTATTTAGTTATGCAGCAGAATATCCTTGGTGCAACAACACCAACTGATGCATGACTAAACACTTATAAGGTCCCAAATGCGAGACCTATTGGCAATGCCAATGCTGGATTCCCTTTCTGGTGGGCTTTTTAACTTGCATCAAAACTGTCTTCTTTAATCCACTCCTTACTAGTCTCTACTTGGAATTTGTGTGTTTTTTTAAATTAGTAATACTTTATATCACTCTGCTTCTTAGAGTACCTTGTATCGCAGAGTTTGCTAGTATTTATGTTAATTGAAAAAGCAGCAGATGAAAAAATATTACTTTAGCTTGGTTTGCAATATTATATTATATATATATTTTTTTTTACGAGTCCTTTTCTTAATTTAAGCAGTGCTGTTCGTACAGCAGTGCTTAAATTATGAAACGGACTTGTGTAAAAAAAAAAAAACACACAAACACACACACACTAGTAAACCAGGCTAAAATAAATGTTGCAATCTGCTGATCTCACCAGGAAACTACAGTAATGCCACAATACTTTGATATATTGTGCCAGGTAATCACCCGCTTCGCACATATGCTTGCCTACATTAGCAGGTTGCTCAGGTTCTAAAGTTATATTTATAATTTTTATCCAACCTTTACAAAAGTCCACCGCGCCTACTTCGCACATATGCTTGCCTTGAATAGCAGGTTGCCAAGGTCCTGAAGTTATATTGATCATTTTGATATTCAACCCGTACAAAAGTGTTACAGACCGTTGCATTGGACACTATTACATTACAAACGTTCAGTAAAGAAAAGTAATACTTGTAATCTCCTGAATCATTCAGTATTGAAAAATAGCACAATGCTGTGCCAGTTTGTATAGTCCTTTTTCATGTTAATACGGTAAAGTTAATTCAGCCAAAATAAAAAGCTGAAAACTCGTCAAGTCTTCGCCTTGTATGTGCGCGAGCGACGCACTGGTGTCTGCAAATTAACGACTCCGTTATGTCCGTTCTATTTCAAAGCTCTGTAGATTGCTTCCGGTTGCCCGCTAAATGTATTATAAGGCAGACAGCTGATAAACCAGTTGCTATTGGGCAGCTCGCTATGGCACCGGATTTTGCACATTACAAGAATGTGTTCGATGCTGTTCCGAATAACTTACACAAACGCGACATGTCCTTTCATCAGCCTCCTACCTACTGGAACCTGTGAAAAGTAAAACTCACAAGCCACGCAGTCTTGCATACACTTGTGAGAAGGCAATACGAATATTTAAACCGGAAATGTTCAGCTGCACACTTTACACTGCAGCGATTGGGTTCCAGTTTGTTTGCAAAACTGGTATGGTCTAGGGGTACGAAGTTTAGGGGGAACTTATCCACTCCACTCCAACCTACCAACATCAGCAAGCCTTGGTCCCAACGCAATTCTTCAGAAGGACCTCTTGCTTCCCAAAGTGCTCAGAAATACTTTGTGGGCTTTTATGCTTCCATCAACCGGTAACTTGAAGCGTCACCGAAGTGGAGAGAAGCATTTTGTTGTGCGACCATTTCCGGTGACCCACGGGTTTACATTGCAATGCGACTTTAACATTTCTTTCAACACAAAGGCTGAAGCGGTGTCTCGGAATGTTGTTACTTGCAATGGCCTCTGGGTGTCGCCGTAGACCGCAAGCTAAGTAAATAGAGACCTCTTGATGTTTCAGTTTATGAAGCAAAGAGAACAAGCATTGGCCGCCCGTAAAAGGCGGAGGGGTGCCAACGGGAGACAAAGGTGCTGCTGGCAGGAGAGTGGGGCAGCATAGAGCACAGCGTGTGACGGCCCTTCTCTTCCATGACAGGCTGCCTCTGCCAGTCAGCCTGTGCGCCCACCGGCACAGTCTGCAGCCTTCGGAGAGCTGCAGATGGGTCAGGAGGAGCAGTCGAGCAGATGAACGGTAATCTGTCCTGGGAGAGGCTTTATCGGGTGACAAAGAAATCTCTGCGGGTGGAGGGGTTCTGCTGCACAGAACCCCTGTTGGGTGGAGAAGCAGTTATTTCCGGCTCAGAGCGCCTTGTTCTTCTACCGCACTTCTCAGCGCCTTCCCGTGTCCACCCGTCTACATTATCTACTGCCCATTACGCTTTCGCATATCAACACAATTTAAAACTAGGGCCTGAAGGAGATGATGCATTTCTAGGCACTGATTGCACAAAGAACAGGGGAAGCGGCTCTGGACAAATGTAGCGGTGGAAGCTAGGGACCATAGAAAATGTAGCAGGATGGCTGTCACATTGGGCAGGAATTGCTCAGTGGTTTTAAGAGTGCCTTAAGTCCAGAATGATTAAATGTACGCGAACAAAAATGAAGAAAAAAAAAAACAAGTGGTGCAGCGCGCAAAAATGAAAACCGCGAGAGGTGACGCGACTGGTGGGCGCGATGGGAGAAAGTGCTGTGCACGTCGCACGCGCTTGTACGCGTAATAGCAAGCAAGGTAGCACTTTTGAAGCAGCTACTAAATGTCTTGCCAGAGCAGCAGATGCGCTGGCTCAGGCGAGACCTAAAAACCTATTTGCAACAGGGGACTTGAACAGGGATGGCTGATCTGGCAACCGCAGGAAGGTTGAGAGGGCATAAAGAAAGCAGTTTAAGATGCCCAAAGCAGAGCCCTGCAGGACAAGAGAAAGAAACGGAAGGACCCAAGCAAGGGGAGTAAACTTTCTTTTATGCATGCCATAAACTTTCCTTAGTGGCAAGCGTATAGCCTCTTGGTGGAGGGACGCCTGGCTGCAAAGATAAACTTGCAGACTTTGGGCAGAAGGTCAAAAGCTGTCAACTGTTGCCACTTAATCTACACGCAAGAAGCAGAGCATTGACCGGATCGGATGGAGAACCCTTCCCTGCAGATGCAACAGAAGAGCCTCCCAAAGAAGCAACCTGATGGGAGGACTGATGGCCTTGCTCAACAGCTCTAGATACGAAACTCTACGAACCAAGTCCAGAGCCACAAAGAGGACATGGGCCTGGACATTCCCCATCTGCTCGGAGGAAAGGAATGGGTGGAAAGGCATACAGGAGACCTGAGATCCACTTGTGACTTGGTCTTTGCAAGAGCCACCTTGTTAACTCCAGCATGCAACGTGCTGGCATTGCACACTCGATGGTGGCAAATAGATCTAACAATAAAATCTTCCCATGGCTGTAAGAGACCATGCACAGCCTCCGGATGGGGACGCCATTCATTATCCGCTAGGAATCTTCAGGGGAGTTAATCTGCCCAAACATTCAGAGAGCAAGCCAAGTGTTTAACTACCAGGGATATGCCCCGATGTTCCAGCGAGGTCCAGAAGCGTAGGGCTTCTCGACGAAGGGTCCGCCTCACCTTATTTGTTGCAGTACCACATGGAAGTTGTTTTGTTCATGAACACCTGAACTAGGCTTCCCTTGATGGAAGGTAGAAAGGCTTTTAATGCCAGCCAGATCGCTTGGAGCTCCAGTAGGTTATTGTGGAGTCCAGACTCCGCAAGAGGCATTTGATCTCCAACTGCCCTATATTGCCTCCCCATCCTAGGAGTGAATAATCTGTTAAAACTGTCAGATCAGGTTGGTAAAGGGAGAGTGGCCTGCCACTGACCCAATAGCGGGTCGTCACTCACCACTGCAAATAATTTTCAGTATCCTCCCATCCCCAGGTTCTGAAGTCAAATATTTCCTTGATGCTGCACCTACTGGAACTTCAGGTAACACTGCAGAGCCTGCATGCTGCCAGCAAGTATATGTTACAAGTAGGATGAAGGAGGCCATAAGGCTCAGCAGCCTCTGTCTGTCACACCGAAACCCAGGATAGAGGATGAAACATTGGTATCCTTGACTTGCCGTTTGGGATAAGCTTGAAACTGCACCATGTCCAAAATAGCGCCAATGAAATGGAGCCTCAGAGGGAATCAGATGTTACTTTGGCACATTGATAGTGAACCCCAGCGAGTCTAGGGGGTCCACCATAGTCTGGAGGTGGGAGACGGCTGCCTGGGATGAGTCCACCTTTAACAGCCAGTTGTCAAAATAGGGGAAGACTGGCATCCCTGATCTCTGCAGATGACCACAGTGACCTGTAGGAGATTGTCAACTGCAGGCAATGTCTGTGGGCATCCAGGTCAGGGATATGGAATTGTGTTCTGCAAGTCAAACACTACCATCCACTCTCCTGGGTCTAGGGCACACAGGACTGGAGTGTCAGCATTTTGAATTTCTCCTTTTACAGGAAAAAATTACGAGGGCGCAGGTCTAGGATAAGGCATTGGTGTTCGTCCTTTTTGGGTACCAGCAAGTAGCGAAAGTAACAACCATGTCCTACTTCTGGGGTCTGCACGCTCTATGGCTCCCCTGACCAAGAGAGCAGCCACTTCTTGGCAGAGTAAGGAGAGATGGTCCTCCATCAGCATGGCGCAAGTGGGCAACATGGGTGGAGAGGTAGTCGCAAGGGGGAAGGAATAGCCAATTTGGACAATATGGAGAACCCAGCTGTCAGATCTGATAAACCTCAAGTGGAGCAGTTGATGGGTGTATACTGCCTCCCAACAGTGGCCCATGATAGTTGGAGGGCAAGCTAAAGCGATTTGGAGGCTGAGGCTGCCAGGGAAGTTATCTGGCCCAACCTCTGGCTGCCTGACCAACACTTGTGTCTGTGTCATTGGCTACGCAGAAGCTGGGTAACTTGTGTGTGTGATGGCTAGACGGGTAAAGACGCGTCTAGAACCCCCTTCTGTAAGCAGGAAAGAAGCAACAGGCAACTGAGGGTGGCCATGGAAAGACACAGCGAGCAGTCATAGCCCTGCTATGTTTGAAGCGTTCCCACGCAGTCGCCTTTGTCTCAGAAAAGACGGAAGATAAAGGGCAGGTGAACAAGATAGGTTTAGACATCCGCTGAAAACGCAGTTCTCAGCCAGGCATAGCACCTTTTGGCCACCACCGAAGAAAATCGCTCTGCCTACAGAGTCGGTCATGTAAAGCCCACATCTGATCACGCATTTGGTGAATCGCTCAAGTCTGTCATAGAATACAAGTGTATGGTCAGGGCCTCCTCCAGGACCATGGGCAGGATCTGTGCAACCGAATCCCAGTGCATGGGGCTAATGGCCCACAAGGAACATGGTGTTCACGGATCGCAGTGCTAGGCTGGTGGAAGAAAACTGTCTCTTGCCTAATGTGTCCAGCCTCTTGGATTCCCAGTCCAGCGTCTCCAGTCCCTGGTCCCCCATTTTTTGGCCCCTTTCTCTTGGTCCCCCTTCCTCTCCTTAAGCCTCTGTCAAATGCCTTGGTATTAGAGTCAGCAGTGACCTCTCCATGCACAACCAAGTCAGTTCGGTGGTCTCATCTCGTTTTCTTAATTTACATATTATACGTAAAATTTCCCGTTTCTTTTCCAATGAGGCACTTTAATCTTGCTAGCCATGGTTATATCACGTCTGCATTACAGAAATGCTCTGTAAGTCGGAATTCCGGCGTACGAGCTTTGCCTTCTCCAGCTAATCCAGAACCAGGCTGAAAGGTTGGTTTATAAACTTCCCAACCACCACCACATTACCCCGCTTCTAAAAGCTTTACACTGGTTACCACTCACTGAACGTTACTTTTTTAAACTGGGTTGTCTGATTTTCAAGGCTTTAGCTGGCTCAGCTCTGGCTTTTGTAGCTGCCAAACTTAAGCCTTATGTTACCGCCCGTGACCTTCAGTCTTCTTCCAAGCACCTCCTGTGCATCGCTCGTTGCAGAAGGAAGAAACATGGCGGCACAAGTTTCTCCTTCTTGGCCCCCTTTTTGGAATTCTCTACCCCTCAACATTAGGACCACAGCTCTCTATATGGACTTCCGCAGGGCTTTGAAGACCTCACTTTTTCTGCAAGCTTTTGCTGAGTAGGTACCTTTCCACTCACTCCCGTCCTCAGTGCCAAGAAACCGCTTGGTCTACGAGCGCTTTATAAGTCTTTTAACTTTAACTTCAGTGGGGTGGTAGACAATGCACCTGGGTTCACAAAGGAAGTGGAGGTGTGGACAACCAAGGTCTCCGGGGTAGGGTATTGCATGAGAAAACTGGAATCCCCTACAGCAGGGCAATGGCGGCGGGCAATTGCCTTGTTCATAAGTGCCCCTGTGCTAGGCATGGACCAGGTCCCAAGCAGGGCATCCTTAAATTGGCGTAGCTGTTCTAAAGGAGGGGCGGGGGGTGGAGGAGGGTCACTCCCAAGTGACGCACCTCTGGCATGTTTGTCCTAACTGCCATCGAGGGTAAGCTAAGGTTCAGGACCTCGGACGCCCTTAAACACCATTGCGAAAGACCATGCGAGTATCTGGAGAGGTGTCCAGGTAACTGGAGTCCACAAAACGCTCATCAGTCCATGTTGGGGTTTGGGGGCTGGTATTCCTCAGGGCCCAGTGGCCCCTACCAATACCACAAGTACCAGCTCAGGCTAGAGGGCAAGGCTCCAGTTGCTGCTGGCATCGGAACGCTGACAGCAAACCAGCGTTGGGGGAAGGCCGAGGTGGTACAACCAGCACTGGTCCAGATTAATCTGTGGACCCAAGTGTTGCGACTAGAACCAGGGATGGTCCTGCCGGTGGGGGAATTAGGGGCCCCTCCCGAAACCACAGGGCCCAAAGTCGTGGGAAAGGGCCACCCAAATATAATGTGCATGGCCTCAGAATTCGAGAAGTTGTGTGGGGGCTGCACCGGCTCCTAGAAGCTCAGGGAGGTGCAGAGTAGGCCCAGGGGCAGGCTTAACCATGAAGCCAGGCCTTGAATGACTACGCTGCCTCGCTGGAAGACTTTGATGGATGGGGTGAAGTCAAATACCTCAGACTGCTTGCCCAAACAACTTTGATGAAGATAGATGGTTCCACAACTGATCCCGGGACCTTCCCCTCCCCCGACCTGTATAGAGACCGTTGCGACATCATAATCTGAGCGGTAAGGAACCTAGTGGACATCCTTACCATACCAGAAGGCTTTCAAAAAAATGTGACAAAAAGTCAGGTCGGTGCCAGTTTGAAGTGGAAGAGACTTCAGGAGTCTTCTCCCCACAGACGTGTCTTGAATTCCCTGCCTCTCTGTCCTGGACCCAGGCTGTCACAAATAACAATAGGCTAGTGTGAAGTTATTGGTTTGGGACCGGAGGCAGTGGCATTTAAATGCAAGTAGAGCTATGCACAACTCCGCCCCCTCATCCTGCTAAGACATCCCATCCTACCAACATGGTCCCTTTGTGAGGCTTTCAGAAGGAATGCACAAAGGCTAACTGCCAACTACACCTAGTCATGTGACCCAGGAAAAGGTCACAGGCAACAAACTGTTAGGACAAGACCGTGCCAACTTCTAAAAGTGGCACTTTCAGATTTGTGACTCAAAATCCAACTTTAACTGTATAGAGAATTTGAAATTACAGCGAGGCACCAAACTTGATATTTCAACCTACTCCCAAATAAAAGTGATCACTCATTAAATGTAATAAGGTAACCCAATAGTATCTAATGGGGGGGGGGGGGGGGGGGTAGGCCTCACATTAGTGCAATACAAATTTGAGAGTCTCTCACTAGGAGTCTCTTTACAGTGTACCAGAGTTCTAGACCTGGCAAGGCATTCATTTTGCCAGGTCGAATTTGCAGTTTAGAACTGCATGTAGGATGCAATGGCTGTCTTAGATGTTTCAAGTGGTTATTTAAGTGGGTGGCAAAATAAGTGGAGCAGGCCCACGAGTAGCATTTAATTTACTGGCCCTGGGTATATGTTATTATTATTAATCGGGTTTTATAGAGCGCAAACAACCCGGAGGCCTCGTAGCGCTAAGTACCGTCATACTAAAAGGAAAGAGGTTAACTGAACAGGTGGGTTTTCAAATCCTTCCGGAATTTTAAAAGGTTAGGTTCACTGCGAAGGGAGGAGGGCAGAGAGTTCCATTCTTTTGCGGCATTCCAGGAGAAGGAACGTCCGCCCCATCTGGTCCGTCTGATTTTGTTGACAGTGGCCAGGAAGGCAGTACTGGATCTTAGGGGCCTGTGAGGAAGGTAGGGTTTTGCCAGGGAACAGATCATAGTTGGGGCATTCTTCCACATGGCTTTGTGCATAAAGCAGAGAGATTTAAACAGCACTCTGGCCTTAACCGGAAGCCAGTGCAGCTTCCTTAAGGCAATGGTGGCCGAGTCTCGTTTATTGAGGCCTAACAGGAGGCGAGCTGCAGCATTTTGAGTCACCTGTAGCTTTTTGATTGTAAAAGCGGGGGCACCTAAGTATAAGGAGTTCCCGTAATCTAGGCGGGACAAAATGATGGCTTGAACCGTTATTCTGCGGGCTTCAAAAGGGAGAAGAGGCAGCACTTTTCTCAGCATACGCATTAGCCCAAAGCATATGGCAGAAAGAGTGGTAGCTTGCTGCATGAAGCTGAGGTTGGAGTCCAGCCAAATGCCTAAGCTCTTTATATGGCATTTTGGTTGAGGCGTAGGGCCCATGCATGGTGGCCAGTCTAACAAAGGAGTGGGAATGGTTGAGTTACCTAACACCATGAGCTCAGTTTTCTCGCCATTTAATTTTAAATGCGAGGTTGCCATCCACTGAGCCACTGCTACCAGGCAGTTACTTAGATTGGAGGGGGAAGGGTCTGCCTGATTCATAGATACGACTAATTGCGTATCATCGGCGTAGGTTATTATATCCAGACCGAAAGAGTGCACAATATCAGCTAACGGCTGCATATAAATGTTAAAAAGAGTAGGGCTCAATGAAGAGCCCTGAGGTACACCTTGATCCAGGGGCCAGACTTTTGAGTAGGTAGTACCCTCAACCACCCTAAAGGAGCGATTCTCCAGGAATGACTGGAGCCAGAGCATGGCCTTCCCGAGATTCCCATCTTGTTGAGGCGATGAAGGAGAATGCTGGTGTTGACGGTATCGAAGGCGGCACTAAGGTCAAGCAACATAATTGCTGTGGTGCCGCCTTGATCCATTTGCTTCCTGGCCAGCTCAGTTACCGTCAGGAGGGCTGCCTCGGTTCCCAATTTTGGACGAAAGCCAGCTTGGGAATCATGAAGGAGATAGTTGTTCTCTAAAAATTGAGTAATAGTCGAGTTAACATGTTTTTCTAGGAGTTTGCTGATCCACGGAAGGAGGGAAATAGGCCGGTAGTTGGCCATGTTTTCCGGGTCCAGTGTGGGTTTTTTCAGCAAAGCCTTAACCTGTGCACATTTCCATGCAGTGGGTACTGAGCTTGTGGAGATGGAAGTGTTTAGTATGTTGAGGATAACAGGTTTAACTGTATTCTCAATTTTTACTATCTGACAGGGAGGGGCAGGGTCTTTAGGAGATCCTGATTTTATTTTCGTCATGATAGCCACAAGTGAGTTCTCATCCAACAATGGAAACTCATCTAATTTTGGAGTTGTGACGTTAGGTGGACTGGTTCCCATGTCCTGGGATAGATTAGGTGATTGAAAGGCGGAGGCAATTTTTTGTATTTTCCTGAAAAAGTACTCAGCTTGACTCTCACATCGAGCCTGAGCTTTACTAGGGTCAGCGGGAACCAGGGGGATATCAATCAGGGATTTTACTATTTGAAAGATTTCTCTAGAGGAGTTGGAGGCAGTTAAGATTTTTTCCTCGAAGTATAAAGTTTTGGTTCGTCTAATTTCTAATTTATAGTTTTTGATGGCTTCGAGATGTGTAGTTTTATCTACCTTACTACAAGAGATCCTCCAATTTCTTTCAAATTTTCTGCACGCCCTTTTTAGTTCTTTAAGATGAGGGGTGTACCAGGGGGAGTCCTTGGATTTAGTTTTTTCTTTAAGGGCCTTAACAGGTGCAATAGCGTCCAAGGCTGAACACAGCCATGTGATATAATTCTCATATTGCAGTGCAGGGTCTGTCGCCTTTTGGGGGGGGGGGGGGGGGGGGTAGCAGCCGAAAGCAGGTTAGCCCATTGGTCTGGGGAGACTTTGGACCACTCTCTGCCATTTAGGGTGGTGCGAGGAAGGGGCTGCAATGGCGTCACTGGAGTCCACTGAATGGGTATTAAATAGTGGTCAGTCCAGGTAAGAGGTAATGGGGTCCCTACTTCCAGTCTGTTGTCGTTACTGAAAACACAATCGAGGAGATGTCCCTTTTCATGCGTGGGCTCAAAGCCTTTCTGTATAATCTGGAGAGCTGCCATACTATCCAAAAGTGCCTTGGCCGTGGCGTTGTTAGGGTCCTCTAGGTGGATGTTTATATCTCCTAGTGTAGAGAAATAGGATTTACTAACCACCAAGTTGGCTATTTTGGATTGGAGTGATTCAATGAAGTCTCCTATTTGATTGGGGGGACGGTAGATAAGTACGCCAGAAAATGAATCTATAGGTGAGAATTCAAGAGTAAATAGCATACTTTCACAGTTAGAGATATCAGCCGATGAAGTTCTACAGCGGTAGTGGTTTTTATGAAGGATGCCTAGGCCGCCTCCTCTACCTTCTGGTCTATCTAATCTCTGCAAGGTATACCCTGTTTGCAGGATGGAAGTAATATCCGAGTCAGAGGCGTCTTAACCACGTCTCCGTCAAGAACACTACATCTGGCTCGTTTTCCTCCAGCAAGAGAGTCATTTGCGTGGCATGTTTGGTCAATGACCGGCAGTTTAAAAGGAACATTTTGTAGTATTTGCCAGAGGGAGACTTATCTTGATGGCTGGTCAATGAGAATGTACAATGAGAGCAGATCCCAGAGTGAGAGTCAGGGAGAATGGAGTGCCGACAGGTGTAAGTAATCGGAGGCATTAAGTTTTTTAGTGTGGTAAAATCATACCTCATCGGTCTACTACATTCTGGTCTGCCTTGCACAGGGGGTATGGCCCCTGGTCCCGTCCGGTCGCGGACGGACGCAGACGGGCACGCCTTTGGCGCGCCCGCCCGCTGCGCGGACGGGGGACTTTGAAGTTTATATCCACTGTAGGGGGCGTGAGGAGGGTGGGATCGTCGATCATCTAGACCGCGATCCTACCCCTACCCAAGATGGCGCCCAAAATGAGTTAAGCGCCGAGCGCCTGAACTAGCGACGCTTGTCAGCTGGAGACGGGGTAAGAGGCCGCCCTGGGCAACGTAAATCTTGCACCAGAAGTAGGACCAACAGGAAGATTAAAATCTATCCAATAAAATATTTTACAAGTTTTAAAAGTTCAGCTTGAGTTCGAAAATTCCTGTTCGTATTTTGTAAGTTCAAAGGAGCAAGAGTGCTCAAGGGCCCCCGGCTTCCGCCTCAGGGGTGAAAAGGAGTATAACAAATACCTTGTTGCAGTGAAGAGGGACTCCTTTTGTATCCTGGGAGGGCGGGATCGTCGATCATCTAGACCGCGATCCTACCCCTACCCAAGATGGCGCCCAAAATGAGTTAAGCGCCGAGCGCCTGAACTAGCGACGCTTGTCAGCTGGAGAGGGGGTAAGAAGCCGCCCTGGGCAACGTAAATCTTGCACCAGAGGTAGGACCAACAGGAAGATTAAAATCTATCCAATAAAATATTTTACAAGTTTTAAAAGTTCAGCTTGAGTTCGAAAATTCCTGTTCGTATTTTGTAAGTTCAAAGGAGCAAGAGTGCTCAAGGGCCCCCGGCTTCCGCCTCAGGGATTAGGGATATAAGTAAATGAAATATGCCAAACTGGTGTAACACCAATTTTACTATGATTTAGTTAGTGAGCACAAGCACTTAGTACATTTAACCACTGCTAACCAGTCCTGAAGTCTGAAGGCCAACACAAAGTATTCAACAAACAGGAGGGAGAAGGGAAAAGGTTTGAGGGTGACCCTGTAGAGAGGGCTAAGTCCAACAGTTTACTTGAAGGGGAGGCTGGGGTCCTGGGTGAATCCAAGCGGCTTGGCATTCAGTGAAAGTTGGGAGTTCAAAGCGGTCATGGTTAGGTAAGCACTGTGTCTTGTTTTTTGGTTTGTGAAGATCAGTTTGGTTCACTGATAGTTTGTATTGGTTAATGTGAAGCATATTGCCTCTGGTCTCGTCTGAAACTTCTGACGTGCTTTGTGCCAAGTAAGAAAATTGCGTTCATTTCAGTCCAAAGCGGGTACCACTGTCCACGCCCGGTTAGGTGAGTGTTGAGCTTCAGGATTTGCTAGTGTATTACGATCATACCAACAGTTTAAAACAACGTAGTTGTAAGAAAAAGCAAGTGCTGGCAGCAACAACCCGAAGCAATCCACCCATGTATATCCCCCCAATCCCCCAACAATATAAGCTTTTATGTATTTTTTTTAATTGGAAGCGGGAACAAAGTTGAATTCCAATAAATGAGAAAAAAACGGCTACGTCATTTTGTAGGCACGTGCACACGCCTATACAAATTGACATATTAATTTTTGTTTTTAACCATACTGCACAGCATCAAGGATGCTGTATTGCATGGCTAAAAGGAATTAGCAAAGCCAATAGCTCCCACAGACAATGCTAAGGCGTGGTTATTTAACTAATAACGTTGGTGCTGTTTAAAGTATCTGCAAAATAAATTGGGAAGTGTGTGGAAACTAGGAGTATGTGACATTTGCTTTTGTATAATTAAGTGAAAGGACAGCAAAAAAATGCAGTACATGAAATGTAAATCCATCATTTTGCACAATATACAAGGACGAAAAGCGTTCTTGCGTCACGAGAACTCACTTTGCACTAAAAAATGTGTCCGAATTAACAAAAATACTGCAAACAGCCACTCGCGTTCTGTTACTCCTTCGCAATTAATTTTTACTGCAAATGGTGCATAGTTAAGCATGGTGGAGTAATGATTTAACCTGAGAGATTTCGCATAACCAGCAAAAAAGTGATGTTCCAAAATTTTACAAATTGCGGTAGCGGAATTTTTATTTTGCCTATGCCTAATGTAAACTGTTTCCATTTTAACTCCCGTAGGAATCTTTGCTCTCCGTTAAGGAAGAGAGAAAAATAAGGTAGCACAAAAAAATCTAGGAGGAGAGAGAAAAAACGATTTGCTAATTTGGCATCCTTGGACAAATCCACTCAATATGTGCCTGAAATTTACATTTAAGCCCACTGATGAGGTCTCATGGGCATACAACAATGGCTAAGGGTGGATAAGGTTAAGGGGGGGATTTCCGAATTACAGTCTGAGTTGGATCCTCCATGGAAAGTTAGGAAAAGCGCCTGTCCATGGGCCAAGCCCTTGACCAATCCCCACTACAACCCACCAAAAGATTTGATCAGAACACCTTAACATATGCATCGAACACACAGTTGAAAATCACTGAAACAGCTCAAATGCAACTACTGGTACAGAATAAAACAGACGAGCATCATGGTTACTTTTACACTTTAGGCTCAAGCAATTCCAGGCACTTTACCAGTGTTGGGATGGGTTCCTATAAGGTAGTCTGGATGCAAGAGATTAAGGACGGTAAAGATGCTCCAAAGATGCTTTGGATGAGACACGGTTGAAGGGGGCCTCCTGCGGGAATTCCCCAGTCTACAAAGATGGTGAGGTGGTCCTTTCTGCAGGGTCGACGACCCACAAGGTCTTCTACGGTCTGGCTCTAGTCCAATCACCACTGGACTACCAGTCTGGTGTCATTGTCAAAGGTCAATCCTTCCTGGGTCACCAACTCACCTGCAGCTATTCAACAGTACTCCCAGGCTCAGTGAACTTGGGTGCAACTCTGTGCTTCAGGTCTTCGTCCTTGGTGCTGCACAGCAGCAGTGGTTGTGGCATGAAGACATTGGGTTATCAACTTGCCCGAGGAGGCTTCTTCAGCTGTTGTATCTCTGCACTGCGAACTGGAGGCTAGTGAACGGACAGTGGGAGTCTCTTGGCTTTGCTGGGCTCTGTAAACTGCTTCTCCTTAGAGTAGAAGACAGTCCTTGCTTTTACTAGCCACCATGTGAGTGCAGCACTCTCCAGTGCTCATCTCTTTGCTTGTCTCTGTGCACCAGGGTGGTCTTTCTTTGGCCCTTCTGATTAGTAAAAGTCTGGGTGCCCCTTTATGCTAAAAAAAAAAAAAAGCCCTCAGGGCAGGGGGAGGTTGGTGGCTAATGGGTTCCCTCCCACTTGGTGACCACTCCCTGTGGAGTGTGGAATCCAGCTATCCCAGGATACACCATTCTGACCACTCCCAAGATGGCAAGACACTCTCCGTGTTCGGACATCTCTAGTTACTTCTAGGGTGTGGTTATCTCAGGGTTACACGCTTGTGGGGAAACCAGTTTGATAACTGCTTCCCCTCTGCTCCCCATGTCAGCCTGTCTGCCTAAACAGTGGGCCAGCCCTCCTCCCTAGTTTAACACACTTGCCCTTAGCACAGCTGAGGGGTTAACTCTGTACTTGCCAATTGGGCGACCAAGTCTCTCCACAGTAAAAACTGGTTTCGCTAGTTAACTGTAAGGAAATGTCTCCAGGTCAAAAAACAGATTTTGAAACGCTGCGTTTTATGGGTTTCAATATCAGAAAAAAGGGCATTTTAGTCCAATTCTAGCTTTTTCATTAGATTAAATAAGCGCACCTATTTCGGTTTACACAGTTTTGTTGATATTTTTCCACCCACCCCATTTTTGGGGCATTATTTTCTAGCTGCATTCCTTGGTCTTAAACGGAGCTGTTATGTGTTCTCCTGGCAAGGAAACGTGCCAGTGTTTCAGTACTATAAAATCTGGCGGTACAAAAATGAAATAGGACAATATAGCCTGTACTCCGACAAGTGACTTTTGACCAGATCTTCATTTGCACACGTTTATTACATGCTTACATACCACAGACCCAAATCTGAAGCACACATTCCTCACCTGACACAAGGCACCAAAACATAACTTATAAATTACTTCAGCCCATACCACCTCCTGTCTAGGATTTGAATAAGTAGTATGCCACTCTGTCACAACCATTCTGATAAATGCTTTGGGCCACAAGTGGTAGAAAATTGGTACAGTAATTCAACAGAACACTACCCTACCTTTCAAAATCAGGAGGCTAATTTTAGTGTCCAACATTTTTAATTCGCCAATGACACTGGAAACTTAGGTTTGCGTCTAGAAAAAAAGGACATGCATAAGCCCCTTCTCTTAGACTTTCTGGTGTAAACCAAGAGTCACCTTGGTAGCCGATTCAAGACAAGCACGAAGTTGTCATCGTCCAGACTTTATAGACTATTCCTTTGCACCAGGGGGATCTAGCAGTCAAGCACCTGAGAATTTCTTGGGTTTAATGGTTACCCTAGAGTTCTGCACAAGCAGTGGGTGTTAAGTTTCATGTCGTGTTCTTTAAGCAGACTTGTGGAATGCATCATAGAAATGTCAACTGCTTCCAGTAGAGCTCGGTTCCTTTGGCCACAGTTGCCCAGAAAACGTGGGTCCACACTACCCTTCTTTGCTTTTCCATAAACTTCCGTTTAAATCGGAGGTTATTGTATTTTTACTCTGCAGAAAATACTTTGACTGGAGCCGGTTCTGGACTGCGTTACTAGAAATCTACGTGACCAATAACTCGGTTTTATTGGCTAATAGTAGCAAATGGACACCCTAAGGGCAAGCATTTCCGTCCAAGTAAACAAAAGCAGTGAAAAGGCTGGTTAGACACAGAGCCAGTATACAAGGTGAAATTATAACTTTCATGCTATAAGCTGTAAATTCAAAGCTTCAATTAATTAGAGCAATGAATAAATCTGGTGGTCGTGAACGCATTCAAATTATTAACTAATCCAAATCAACTATTTTGTTATCAGAAACCAGTATGTGATTTGTTTTACACAAACTTTATTTAAGGCTGCGCGCACACACCCGATCAATGCATTTTAATACATAGAATTACGTAAAAGCACCCCAAAAAGCTGTGTTCAAGGTCGCATCACCAAGATCCGTCTAGCAACAGTTCAATGGCTCTTTGCAGCCCCTTTAATGAGATCAAACTCTGTCCTCCGTTATAATGCTGCATGCGAATTCTAGAAGTGGTTTCCTAGCCGAGAAAAGTTCCCAGTTGGGCCGCCGCGCCATGTGCTAAACACAGAGGAAGAGGAGGGAATGTCTCAGATCACAAGAATGTCAGGAATGTTGTAGTACAGGGGCGGGCCAAAGGGGGTTTATTTTTAACAGAAAACATACCCTGCATCCCCCTCCCCCTCAAAACCCTTCCAGGCGGGCGCAGCACTCGCCACGCTCATCAGAGTGGAGCAGGGACCAGCAAAGGCTAAAGAGATCCATGCAAGGCCGCTTCAGCTCCTGGCTTCATTTCCAGCCTACACCCTTCTAGTGCGCATTGCAAGCACTATTCCAGGTTTCCCCAAACCCACGGTTTACAAATGTAATTAAGGATTGAAAGAGGTGCAGAGGGATCAAAAACGCATACGCGCCCGAAACTGGGAAAACAGTTTCTAGGAACTACATATATATATATAAAGCGACCAAGGGCACTCACTGCATTTCCCACCAATTCCACACGCCAACTCAAACCACAAGCTTAGCTTAAAACAGGACTACTTGAATTACGTGACGGGGGAGGACCAAATCATGCTGCAGAGTGGACCAAATTAGGAGGCGAGAAAAGGCAAACTGCATTCTAATATGGCACATTTTGCATTAGGGTTACCTCATTTTTCAATTTTTTTTTACATCAAATGCTAAAATGGTCTGGGCAAATGCTTTTCCTAATAGTTTTCCATGTTGAAGAGATCACTTCTCCCATCATAAAGCATTTGCCCCAGGCATGCGGGGCTAGAATGATAAGTTGGAATAACTTAGGCTACGATTTGTGGGCTGGATAAGTGAATGTATTTTAATGATCGTATTTGAAAATCTAGAATGCAAAAACACTCACAAACTACACGCCTGTGTACCTAAATATATCACACACACTATCTGCTTTGTTGTGCTCATCAATGGGAAATGCCATGGGAAGGTGTGTACCATTCGCGAGGCACAACAAGGGCACACTAATGGGCTGTTAATCAAGAGAACATTACCGTGGGTTGTGAGACTTTAAGGACATTTCTCATTTAAAAGATTAAAAAAATTAACAAATCGAGGAAAAGTGTTCTTTGAGATCCCTCAATTTTCAGGAAGGGTTATGGACAATCAACGGCCGACTGAGAACTTTAAGGTGTACAAGGAGATACAAACGCAAAGCAGTCCCTGCACAATTGTCACCTTGTACATAAAAAAGGTTTCCGAAAACCAAGATAGCCACAGTTGTTACCAAGCCCCCACACCAGCCAGTGTTGTATCCCAGAAGCCTGGCCAGCCCTAAAGTCAGGTCCTCAGATACTTTAACAGATCAGACCTTGCGAGGACAAAGGGTCGTGCTGTGACAGTAACAGCCAGAATTAATAGCACCATTTAGAGACCAAAATATGCATTCTGTCAGCCTTCCCCCAAAAAAGCTAGTTTCGCCCTAGGAACACTGTGCCTTGGCAGTTATAATCCAGACCTATAAAGTTTATTTTAAATAAAAGTGTATATATATATAAATATATATATATATACATACACACACATACATACATATATATACATATACACACACACATATATACACACACATATATACACACACACACACACATTTACATACATACCGAACATATACACACGCATACATACACACATACACACACATACATACACACACATACATACACACATGCACACACACAAGTTACTGAATACCCGTTCTACATACAGCACTGCGCCCAGTTAACATCAGAGAAACAATTAAGTAATCGGTCTTCTACCAGGAAGCAACAGGGAGCTGCCTTCCGTACTCAAACAAAAATGGCCCTTCGGTAGTTTACACACTATCCAGACACCCAATTAAAAACAGAATGCTCAACCAGCAACACTTATTCAGACTATGCAGGCAGCACTCATGCTGGAAGCAGGAGAGGCGGCTATTCATGTTAAGTGAATAGTGTCTGCTCAGAACTGCTCTCCTCTGCTTCACTCTGGACCTTACTGTAGATGCAGGAGCGTTCAAGAGAACCTGGAGCAACAATCTAGTGTCAGCTATACCAGGAACCAAGTAAGCCTTCTGTACTGTGAGGTAGTGTCTGGATAATGTGGGTTCAAAATTCAGAGAACTATCTGTTTTAGCGCCTCATTTGCTAATAATTGGTTAACGTGTGGATCTCCCGATCGCAGACAAAGCCTCAGCCACCAATCAAGGATAAAAGTAGGGACCACAAAACTGGATGTGCACAAGCAACACAATGGGCATCCTGAAAAGTTAGTGTTACCCTAACTCCCCATGCAAGGGTATTAAACTTACCTATAATAAAGAAGGAATGCACTTAGGGTACATCTTAATGGATACTTTAGATCAGAAGCATAATTTCTTAAATGAGCAGTAGTCTAGAAAAATAACTGCCCTACAAAATACTAGTCTGCCAACATGCTATGCACAGCAACATTGCCCGCTATCATTTTGGACTCTCCGTAAAATACACTCATAAGCAACTCAAAAGAAAAGGTCAATTTAAAGTTTACACGTTTACTGTTGATAATCACCGTGTCCATAGAGGCTAAGCATTTGTTATGCCTCCAACTTCACCTTGGACCAGTGGTTCCTAAGCTGTGGTCCAGTGGCCACCACAGGACACAATCAAGGCTCAGTGCATCTACATCTGCTTAGAAAATAACAGATTAAGGAGGTGTAAATGAATAAGCAAAAAGTTGAATTTAAACTTTCAAAAATTTCTGTGAACGCGCAGGAATTTGAAATCTAGGACTACGAATTAAGTTGGGCTACACAGATTAATTCGTGGAGCAGTCAAACCGAATAGTCTGGACGATGTGTGGCCTCAATTGAATTTTGAAAAGCTCTAACCCTCCCATTAAAATGTAAAATGATTTGACATTTGTGAATTGAATAGAAAGTTTAATAATTAATGAATGCCGGTTTCCATATTTGTATGCATTTTGCAGTTCAAATCCTCGAAATTGCTAATGTCACGGTCTCTATTCAATGGGGGTTCCTAGATTGCAGTAACGATTACGTGGGGGTCCACAGAAGTCAAACGGTTAGGAACCATTGCCCTAGACTATCAGTATTCCTATTTTTCTTTCCTACTCATGCCACCACCTACTAATTTAGGAACCCATGTAAGAGCGAAGGGGTAAAACTCGATGGCACTCCTGCAATGCGGCAGCGCCATATCAAGACCCCACCCACCGCCGTACTATATAAACTTTACATTTCCAAACAGCACTTCCAACTAGAAACTTTAAAGGCACCATCGAGAACAGAAATGGATTCAGTCAATCTACAACGGACCCAGATAAAATACAGGGTAACTCGGTTTACCTGCGGCTGAGGTTACGGCTACTTTCTCTTAGCAGTGACCTAGTCCTTTTAGAGTGGTTGGTTTTGAAGGGATTGGGCAAAACGGAATAACCCACAAATTGGCACTGAAGTAGCTGCAAATAAGATGCACGGGTAGGAATAGCTATTATCAGAAAGGAAAAAGAACACTGTAAAAAGATCGAAATCAATCATGACAAATTTTAAATTAAACCAACATCATTCGGTTAAGGTCTCGCTTGGTACAACAGTGGTACATTACAACTGATGGGTTGGTCAGTTCGGTAGGTTTTTGATTGTTTTGCTATACATTGTTGTTGCGAGTTATTTTGTGCTCTATAAGCATTTTATCCAGGTAATCAAATGCTGCTAAATTTGCAGCCAGCAAAATACGTTCCTTTAATACTCGAGTATAGGCCATTTACCACTGTCCTAGGTGGTAAAATAGATTAGCAGCTGCTGTGACATCAAGGGCAAAACTGTTCACGATATCTGTCTCGGTGAGCACTTTAAGCGTTCACTTTGTGACATGTCCCAGAATCTCTAGTCATGGCTACATGCAAAATAAACGAGCTCTCGAAGGTATGTAAAATCCTGCTACCTAATCGCACGGTCTGTTGCTGTGCCCTGGTGCTGTGTCAGCTTTGTAGTGGGCAGATGGCAGTACTTAGTGCAATTTATCTATCAGCCTATAACAGGCTTTCAGGCGGATTGAAAGACAAAAAACATGTCGTCTGCCAATCAGGATTACAATGCTGGAAAATGCCCGCCTCTGGAGCCACACCCTGATCTCGCACTGGTATGAAGAGTAACATTCGGTGACTCCGAGAGAAAGGTCGGCTTCCTAGCGCACAAAGGGGGATTTTTAGGGTCAGGCCAAACCGCCACTGAACTGTATGGAATACCATTCAAACCATTTACGGAGAGGAGGTCGCACTGCTCCAAAAAACACTGGCAAAGGCAACAGGTCTGTCGTTGGTACGGTGGCTTGATGGTCATTTGTTGCACGGGATTCTAACTGGTGCAAAGAAGAGGTACTATTTGCTTTGAACTACTTTCACAAGTAAGACTAAAATCATTGAAAGAGAAAAATAGAAACTACTGGCAAATTAAAGTACTGGCAATATAGTGTACTAATTTTTAGGCGGATGAACACTCGATCAGGTGAATGCGGTCACTAAATGTATTTATTTTATGCAATTTTATCGAGCGCGAACTTTGCCCGAAGGTGTCAGAGCACTTTACATAAGAACCAGTTGCAAAACATAAGGACTAAGGATTACCTGCGTTACATCAAAGATACAAACAGAAAAAATTGCAAATGTACAAGATGTAAAGTCACACAAGGAAGAGATACAAACAAAGAAAAATTGCAAATGTACGAATAGTAAAGTGACTCAAGGAAGAGATACGAATGGATATACTCTAAGAGTCACATAGGAATGGTAGAGAGTACAAAGGTCTACTGCATATACTAGTGATTAGAGTTCTCTATATACATAGGGAAGGGATAAGAATGGATATACTCTAAGAGTCACATAGGAATGGTAGAGTACAAAGGTCTACTTCATATACTAGTGATTAGAGTTATCTTTATATACAGAAAAGCAGAGTTCCATTAAGTGGGGTCGGAGGGGGGGCTGCAGTCACAAAGGAGGGATAAACAGGTATGGAGAGAAGGCAAATCAGAAAATGGAAGAAACATTTGAGGATTGTCAAGGGGGAAACGGGGGAAAGGGTTAAAGGACGAGGGAATGGGCAAGATGGCGAGTCAGGGTCCAGAGAAAAGCAGCCGAGAGTAGCAGCAAAATGGCGGCCAGGACAAAAGAAAAAGTAAAGAAGACCAGGAGAGTCCGTAGCATAGCTGCTTTCCTTCGAATGTGACTCCATCCATTCCGGATCTCCGACTGACCCCTGCCCTCACCACGTCTTCAACAAAGCCGACGCTGTCCTCGCACCCCACCTGCGGGACATCATCAACACCTCCTTCGACTCCGCCACCTTCCCTGAGAGCTGGAAGCACGCCGAACTCAGCGCTCTCCTCAAGAAACCCACAGCAGACCCCACCGACCTCAAGAACTACCGTTCCATCTCGCTCCTCCCGTTCCCGGCCAAAGTCATCGAGAAGACCGTCAACAAACAGCTGGCCGCCTTCCTCGAGACGAATGGATCCCTCGACCCCTCACAGTCCGGCTTCCGAGCAAACCACAGCACCGAGACCGCCCTCATCGCCGCCACCGACGACCTTCGAACTCTGATGGACAACGGAGAAACAGCGGCCCTCATCCTCCTGGACCTCTCCGCGGCTTTCGACACTGTCTGCCACCGCACCCTAATACAGCGCCTCAGCAACATCGGAATCCAGGAGAAGGCACTGGAATGGATCACCTCCTTCCTCGACGGAAGAACACAAAGAGTCCGCCTACCACCGTACAAGTCAGAGGCCACCGAAGTCATCTGCGGCGTCCCTCAAGGATCCTCGCTGAGCCCCACCCTCTTCAACGTCTACATGAGCCCCCTCGCGGCCATCGCACGCCAACACAACCTCAACATAATCTCCTACGCCGACGACACCCAGCTGATCCTCTCCCTGACCAACGACCCCGCCACCGCCAGAGCCAACCTGCACGAAGGGATGAGAGACGTGGCCGAATGGATGACGACCAGCCGCCTGAAACTGAACTCAGACAAGACGGAGGTCCTCATCCTGGGCTCCACGCCCTCCGCCTGGGACGACTCCTGGTGGCCCCCCGCCCTGGGCACCGCACCCAAACCGACAGACCACGCACGCAACCTGGGCTTCATCCTGGACTCCTCCCTCTCCATGACCAGACAAGTCAACGCCGTCTCCTCGTCATGCTTCAACATCCTGCGCATGCTACGTAAGATCTTCCAGTGGATCCCCACCGAGACGAGGAAGACGGTCACCCAAGCCCTCGTCACCAGCCGACTGGACTACGGCAACGCCCTCTACGCCGGAACCACTGCAAAACTCCAGAAGAGACTCCAGCGGATCCAGAACGCCTCGGCGAGACTCATCCTCGACATCCCCCGACGCAGCCACATCTCCGGACACCTGAGAGATCTGCACTGGCTCCCGGTCAACAAGAGAATCACCTTCCGACTCCTCACCCACGCACACAAAGCCCTACACGACCAAGGCCCGAGCTACCTCAACAACCGGATCAACTTCTACACTCCCAAGCGCCTCCTCAGATCAACCAACCACGCCCTCGCCGCCGTCCCCCGCATCCGAAGAGCGACAGCAGGAGGAAGATCCTTCTCCCACCTGGCCGCCAAGACCTGGAACTCACTTCCGACCAACCTGCGCCTGACCCAAGACCACCTCTCCTTCAGGAAGAAGCTCAAGACCTGGCTGTTCGAGCAGTAGCGGCACCCCCCCCCCTCCCAGCGCCTTGAGACCCTACGGGTGATTAGTGCGCTCTACAAATGACCTGATTGATTGATTGATTGATTGCAGGGCTGCTGCCTGCATCTGGTGTTGTCACGCCCCGCTGCGAGAAAGTCAATGGGAAAAGTAAGCGGATAGGCTGACCTATTGCACCATGTTGTCTATGATGGGTTAAAGCAAAACATGACTAAGTTGACCTGGCCAATGCAGAAAGAAAGATGACCCAGATCCCTTTACCCTTTTTAGGTCTGGCAGGGAGGCAGAAATAAAATTAAAGAAAAAACACACCAAAAAAACTCCTTAATGTATTTCGACACTCAAGGTAACCTTGCTCATCATAAGCTTTTTTGAGGGACACTTGCGCTGCGTAGGTGGAATGCATGAGCACGTGGGTTGTATGGAAATTGCCCAGTGGGCGTGGCCATGTGGGAGCGATCCCAGGCTCACAGCACCTACTTATTATCAAGAGGTCGGAAACGTGTTTTTGTTGGTATCAATATTGGAGCGAGTGCACTGTTAGTACAAGTGCTAGGACGACCTTATTTCCAAATGTTAACTGGAGCAATGGAGAGTATTTAACGTGATGAAAAACCTAAGGAGGGAGGAAATGAGGTGACAGGAAACTTCAACTGCAAGACGAAACCATCACCCCGTGCAAGAAGTTCAGTATAGTTTCAGACCACAATCCAGCACCAACACAACAAACTAGGTCGTGGACAACAGTCATTTCTGCCACTGATCCTTTACTGAATGACGACATAGCCTACGCTAGCCATCCAAAAAACGCAGCTTTACACTCTCCCAAAACATGGCATTCGCTCACTTCAAATTATTTTCCTCTCATATATCCAACAGTCTAGAGGAGTACCTAAAAAGTAACTGCTTACAAACGCATTAGTGAAGTATCCTCCATAATATGCTCTAATAGGCCATCTTTAATCTTAGCATGGCACCCTTTAAGTATTCAATCACAAAATTAAGATCAACCAATATCCCAACAATACTGAAAAGTCAAGGACACAAACTCTAGGACTGACATGTACTCACAAACCTATAGCTGAACTTAACTAAACCATCCGACTGATCATGCTACCGAGCAAGCTCAGACTGAAGAGTGGCTCTGCAACATGAGGGAGAACATTCACCTCAGTCACCACCAAATACCTAATACTCCAATTCAGAATCTGTTGCAAACAAGACGCAATCCCAAAAATTCAGACCATACTATACTAACCTTCATTGCTTTTCAGAATCAAACTACCTACATTAAACAAACTTCAGAAGTAATGCCCTAGATCTTGGACTCCAATGTATAGGACAACAGTGCCTTACTTGCTGAAGTCATAAGACTATACATTTTTCCACAATTAGTTGTGCTTAATAGAGCTTCCCGTAGCTAGTGGAGTCTGGTAGGCTAGACCTAAAAAAGACATACTGGCTGACTGAAGTAACTCATTCCGAAAAAATATAAAGCAATGATAAAAAAATATATATGTATATAATTTGTCTTTTTTTTTACCCTCCCTTTATGACCGAGACCTAATCTTCCTTTTGAACTGAAGCTCCTAGCTTGATGTCTTGGATATTTAAAGACACTCTCTTTCACAGAAAAGTAGCCTTAGGTCAGTGTGGCCAAGATGGCGGCGGAGTAGGACGTGACTCCAGCCTCACTGCCGCCTGATCCAGTCTAATAGGCATCCTGAGGGGCTCTCAGCTGGCATCACAGACGCATACGAGGTGCACATGCCACACTGACAATGCACCTACACTTTGAGAAAGGCACCAGACTACTGGTGCTTGTAGCGGCCTCTGATCCAACAGAAATCATCAAGAGGCTAAAATTGTGGCGGTGTAGGCCTTTGCAGCCGATCCAGCTCGGTTGACACTGGTCTGGGGGAGAGGCCCTGTGATAGGGGCACCCCATTCGGCCTGCCCAGTGGACCCAGTTGAGGGACGGTTGGGACCTCAGTTGAAGCAGGAGCCCTTTTCAGCCACTTCAGTCCTAGTGCTCAGCACCTGCAGCAGCGCATCTACTGGTGCGGCCTAGGGGAATTCCTCAGTAGTCACCTGTTCATCCTGGACAGGGACTGCTGCATGTCAGGCCTTGTGCGGCGCTTGCTTGGCCCCCTCCTGTAGTGGCCCGGACGCAGCCCTGTTCTTGCAGCGGCCCAATCCACTGAGCCTGTGGGTCTGGCCCTGGGGTTGGCAGCAGCACGATGCAGGTGGTGACTGGAGGTAGTGTCTGGGGTCCCAGGAGGCTGCAGGTCATTCCTCCGCCAGTTGCCTTTTGGTGGGCCTGTGTTGCTGGCTAGGGATTAAGAGGCAGAGGCCTGCGCCTATCCACCTCGGGCAACATGGGACTTCGAGGACCGACCCTGCCCGACTGTTACAGCGGAGGCCTGATGTAGGAGGTGGACGATGGCCATGGAGAGCACGGTAAGTCTACCCGCCTGGCTTCGCAGCACAGACCCATTCTGACCCAGACTGAAGGGCCCAGGACCCTTTCCACCTGCTTGCACTGCCCCTTGCATCACCCTTGTCAGTCGGTAGCCTAGGGGGACCACCAGACCATCTGGACTCCAACACGGCCATATGCATCATCGCTGCTCCTCTCAAGTGCCTTGCCCTCAATCAGATTCCTCTAGGTCTGCATTGTCTCCAGTGTTCCCCCGCGGGGATCGTTTAGGCTCAGCCCTTGCCGAAGACACATTGGCCTGTTGGTGACAACTGCACAGAGCTTCACCAGAGCACTAGCCAGCCATATGCCCGCAATCAGTTGCAGCGCTTGCCCGCTTTTGGATTCTGGCCATATCGGTCGCTCTGGGAGCCCGATTCCCACCCCCCTCCACATCCCCCTAAACCTTTCCACACCTCCCCCCCACTCCACCACGTCCTCCCCCCAATGCTCTCTTCGACCCTCTGGACACTGCTCTTCTGTTGGCGCCATTCCAAGCAGTAAGTACTTGTATTAATTTGGAGAACAAATCCTGTGCTCCACTGTTGGGCCATACCCTAAAAGGGTCTACTTTTGGGCCAGCCACAGGCACATATTGATTCAACTTTTCTCCATTTCACTCGCCCTACCTTCAAGCTGGTGCACTCAAGAACATGGAGGACCAGTCGGTTAGAGACTAGTTTGCTTACTCTATACCAGCTCAGGGTAAAGACAGGAAATATATCTCCCAATCTCTCACCTGCCATGGATCAGAGGAGGTGGTAGACCACGATTAAGCCCCAGTAACTCCGGGATTTTCTAGCATCAGTGACTGCTTGAAGGTGAAACTCCAAACCCATAAGAAAGACCCCTTGCAAGACCATAGAGCTATATGCCAGGATTGGTCTTCCTTAGGAGAACGTGTCTCCACACCCGAATATACCACTACTTCACAGGAGAAAGTGAAGGTGTTGCAGCAAGAAATTATACGCCTCTATGAGCAGCAACAAGAGGACTTAAAGGCGCATGCAGAGGATCTTGAAAACATCCTGCTGCAACAATATCCACCTCAGTGGAGTCTCATGGGGGGGGGGGGGGGGGGGGGGGAGAAGAAAAAAAAGACAAAATACGCAGGCACCTTGTCCCATTCTCGACAGGGACAGAGCCCATAGAGTGGCTGGCAGTGGCCCGCAGCCAAGCAGCGGACATCCTAGCCTGTGTTCATCTCTTCCAGATAAAAAGACGTTTTGAGAGCTTAGCCAATATACTGGGGGCTGTAGGATAACATAGTAGATCGTACGTTTAAAATCCAAATCCATCATTAATGGTATTAGTGGTGTGCCCTGCGGCATCTTCACAAGACTTCAAGAATTTATTCTCTAATTGAGAATGCATTTTTGGACATAGGTCCCCAAATTTCTGCCCCATAAAGAGCAGCAGACTGAACTTTAAATGTAAATATTTCCAATGCGGGTGTTACTGCTTTACTCATACTTCGCCATTTTTTTTATAATTGGAATTATGTTCTGTGACAGCATGAGTTTGCTTTTCTCTACCTGCGTTTTCCAAGTAAATTTGGAATCAATGGAAACTCCAAGTAGATAAAGCTCTGGACAGCTTCTAGTTTTTGCCCATTCAGTACCAAATTCATTGATTGTGATTTATGCGGGTTTAAGGCCATGTATTTTGCTTTTTTTACATTTATCTCCAACCCCTTTTTATCACAATACTGCTTGAACGAGTTCAAAAGTGCCTGTAAACCTCTGGGAGTCTGAGTGATCAATATGGTGTTATCCGCAAAAAGTAGTACGGGAACCTTTTCACCATTCAATTTGGGGGAGTCATTAGTACAATTTGACAAATGTGAGGGAATATTCACATATAGTGAAAATAGCGTTTGGGCCAGTACACAGCCCTGCCGGACTCCACGCTCAATCGGTATATTTTGTGATAATTCCCCATTTATCCCCAACGTACGCTTGCAAAGTTTTTTTCATGCAATTTTATAATCTGACCTAACAGATGATGGCAACCCTTGTGCATGCAAAGAACCCCACAGAAGATCACGTGGGACCAGGTCGAACGCTGCTCCAAGGTCTACGAACGCAACATAAAGGTGGCCTTTCCTTATGTGCACGTATTTCCAATAGAGACAGCAGAGTCTAAAGACCTGGTCCACGGTACTTGTGCTACTCCTAAAACCTGCTTGGATGTTGATTTGCCTCCTAAGGGACTGCCTGAAGTGTACCCATTTTGGGATCAAGCCCTTAACAGATTAAGCGTTTCCTCAATTCCTAAATTTCCAGCATACACATTACTCGGTCTGCCCAATCCCCAGACGTGCCCACTCTGATCCCACAGAAGAAAACACATGGCGCACGCACTGGGCGTGGCAAACAAAGTGATCCTTGCTCTCTGGGGCACTGACAAGAGGCCTCAACATATCAATTTGGTTACACAAACTCTGGTTCATATTAGGGATGGAGAAGTTACCCCCGCCAGTCGATGAGGACAGACGCCTATCCCAGACTGGCCCTGTGAGAAGTTGGCCTGATGTGCAGTGCTCACTATTCTAGTGATCACTATATATCAGTCCAAACAACCCTTATTGATGATTGGTTGTAAGTCAACCTTATAGACCAGCTATCCTAGTAGCATGGATACGAGCAGTCTAAGGCTAAGACTCTAGAGGGCGTGTTAAGCCAGCTGTTTTACCATCACATTACCCCTTGAACACCCAGTGAAAGGACACCACACAAGTTGTTATGAAAATAAACAGTGTATTTATTTATAACAAGACTACCCTGGCTCTTTATGAGACAGGGAGCTAAGCACACAACAAAACTCTTACGAAAATACTTTTAAGTTAGCACGTTACACAAATGCCCGAGGGGCACGAAAAACCATATACGCTAAAAGTGGAATGCGAATTACTAGCAGGTAAGTAACAGTTCTAATAGGCTTTGGAATCGCTAGGACTGGACTAGGGAATCGTTAGATTACTACTAGGAGGCCCAGGGGACTCGGGTGCAGAGTGTGCACTCTCACGCGAGATGCGGGACAAAGTCTATGGAAGCTAGAATTCACAAAGTTAGTGTTCACGGGCGAACCCGACCTGGTAGGGAGAAAACGACAGTGGATCCTGACCCTTGGATAGTGAGGCTATGCTGGGACACCGGAGTGCCGAAGTTACCTAGCCCAGGGGCTGCAGCTGCATAGGTCTGAAAAGACGTCGGGGATCTCGTTGCCGGACCAGGAGCCTGGAAGGAAGAAGTTGCTGGCAGGCGACCAGTGAAGAAAAGTTCGATGGATCCAAGCCTGGATCAAGGAAGAAGAAAACCTGAAAGCAGAGGGGACCAAGTTCTTGAATCACTAGCCAGTGATTAAGTGGGCACCAGGATGGCACCGGGCGAAGTCACCGCAGTCAGGTGAGTGGGCGCTGCTGGGCTCTGCAGTCTCTCGGACCAGGAGGCGTTGTCGGCGACCAGGATGGAGGTGCGAGCTGTCCCACGATGGATGAAGTCGTTGGCGTCGAAGTTACCCAGGATTGGGCAACAAGCCTTGGCTAATTCAAGCCCACGCGGTGGACTCAAAATGGCGTCTTGAGTGGACCAGGAGGGTCCGGGGTGCTCCTCTTCTGGAAGGGAGCAAGGGCCAGTCTGGAGCAACCAGACCAGCAGCAGAAATGTCGTCGGGCGTCGTCAGGAAGGCCACAAGCCAACGGGCTAGTAGCCAAACAACGCGGTGAGCAGCGGAAAGCAGAAGGGCCCCACGCAGATCGTGGAGATGCTGGGGGGCTGCACTTCGGAGCTGGAGCTGCTCAGAGTCGGGGCTTCTCGGACCCCAAAGCACTCACCAGTAGATTACTCGGCGGGCTTGCTGGAAAGAAGTCGTGCAGTCTTGCAGATGGCCGGTCCCTTGAGGTCTCGTCGCACCCACGGTTCTCAGCTGGGCTGTAGAGGTGGGTAGAGGTCAGAGGTGCCAGGGAAGCCGGTTCTCGTCGAGCTGGGCAGTCGGATTCCGGAGGAAGGACTTACAGCAGACCGCAGTGTTCTTAAGATGGTGCCTGCGGATGCAGGGTGACTACTCCTTAGTCACAAGGGAGAAATCTTAGGAAGAAGTCTTGAGTTCCTTTCGCAGAAAGTAGTTTCAGGATTCAAAGATGATCTGATTTGGAAGGGGGCCAGTCTCTACCTTTATCCTGTAAAAAGGGGCTGGCACGCGACTAAGTCCTGCCCTATGGGTGGGACTAGGAGGGGGGTGGTTACACCCACTTCCTTGGCGGGCTTTTCCCCAGCACAGGGTCTGGAGTGACCCTGGAACTGGTTCAAGCCGGCCTATGCACAGTGAGCACCGGGGTGCTACTTGCAGTCACCTTCCTCTAAAGCCCTGCCTACCTACAATACACAAAACCCTGTCTGGGACGGTGCTGGCACCGCCCCTGGCAGGAAACCCTTTGTCCTTATCTCCTGCTCTGGGAGGACTCCCAGCAGCAGGAGGGCAGACTTGTGTCTCGGTGGCAGCATCCATTTTGTGGAGCTGAGGCTCTGTTCGACTTTAACCGGGGTTATAGGTTACAGGCATGTCGTGTCCCTCTAGAAGGGTGGAATGCTAACCCCGTCGCCAGAATTGGCGAGGGGTTAGTATTCCAATTCGTATGACACCTTACTCGACATGTTTTGATAAAGCGATACCAGAGTTGGCACATAACCGCGAGGATTATAATGCACTTAAGAGTATATGGTATGCGATATCATGGAAACGGCTAAGGGATGGATCCCGAAAGCCGCAGACAGGCTCAGCTCATGCTAGAGCACCATCTCACACGATTCCAAGCACTCTGCCTTCAGGATTGTTAAGGCCTGCCATAGGAGTGACTGATAGGAGATCTGTGTGTCCATTTTTAGGGTTAGATATAGGTATACTATATCTAAAGCAAAGGGTGATTACACCACCTTGCCCCAGCTGTCAAGCAGCCAGTTGTGTCAGATTTGGATGGCCAGCCAGGGGTGGCATAATACATGCTGCAGCCCCTGGTAGGCCCTGGGTACACCTATGCCCTGGGTACCTAAGGTACACTGTACAGGGACTGGTAAGGTGACTCAGTATCCAATTTAGATATGTACCTAAGGTACATGGAATCCATTTTACAGAGAGAGCAGTAGGCCTGGGGTCCTGAATAGCAGGGCCCCAGGTCAACTAAGTCAGAAAACCAGCAAAACACCAGGCAAAAAGTTGGGGGCAACCATAGTCAGGGTTCTACCTTCCTACAGGCCCCCTTCCTCATTCCTGTCCATCCTTTCTTCAGAATTCAAAGAAATGACGTGCCTGACATATCTGAAAATACTTTGGTTATTACCTCCTACTACACCCTTTCATGCGGACTCATTCGTCAGACTGACTACTTAGATTACTTATATGAAGCAATGGGGTTTGAGCTTTAATTTTGTATTTTTAGAGTTAATATACCCCATTACTGCTGCGGGTCTCATGGTTTTAGGCAGAAAGCTATGCAAGTCTGTTAGTCTAATTGCAGGCAGCAGGCCCTTAGTGGTTGCAGGCGATCAGCTGAGTCATTGATGCTTTACTGTGGCCTAAATAAAAGCTGATCCATAATATGTAGCTCAAATTTGTTTAATAAAAAATAAAAATAGTATGACGGGCTACATTGGGTCTCTACACGGCCTTCTGAACGTTCGCTGGAACCACTGGATAGGTATGTCTCACCAAGCGTGTGCTGGGGGCAGGTTAGTGTTTTGGGCGCCGCAATGAAACTGTGCAGCCCAAACCTTACTGAGAGATCCGAGTTAGTCTTAAAAACCATTCCTCACTTTGAAAAAAGGAAATCACTGCATGCTGTTATCTTTCTGGGTATCCGGTTCTTGGGGGGGGGGGGGGGGGAGAAACCACCACATATGTAGTCCTATCCCTCCTTTACTCAGTTCAACACATAGCTCACACCTACACCACTCAAAACAGCCACTTTAACTATTAGTTCCATACTTTGTAGCCTGTTATTGGAACACCTTAAATGACAATTTAAAGTGGACAGTCAGCAAAATGACCTAAAGGTCACTCGTTTACAAAGACTACACGTTCACCTCCATATCCACCACTTTCTAGATCACCTCAGCAAAAGGGACACACAACCCACTCTTTTCGTAATCGTAGGGTACATTTCTACAACACTGCTCCCAGCCTAATCCTAACAGACAACAAACTCAAACGGATAATGGTATTGCCATTTAAGTATTAGCACTCTTGCATCAGGATGGTGGCACTGCCCTACTGGACTACCAGCCAACCTCCATTTTTCCCCTCTTCACTTGAAGAAATATGATCACATGCCCCGATGCAACTCCATTGGCTGCCCTTGCCAGTCCACACATCTTCAATATCGGCTGCATCATCTACAAAGGAGTAACCAGAGTATCCAATCTCTAGTACCACTCGGCACACCCACAGCCAGAACAGAGCAAGGACAATGTACAAAAAATAAAATTAAGGCAGAAGAGAATCAACATCTAAAAACACCAGGATGTGGGATGACTGTTCAAGAAACAATACACTTTCACTCAAACGTAACCAATCCCCCCCCTCCAATTGCTTATTGACCGAGTCTTTGCCTTTTACCCAATATAGAGGTCTGTTTCCTTTAGTTCGGTTTATGCCATGCAAATATTCCACAAACAGCAAGCACTTAATCCACTCAATCCTGGTATTCCTCCTACAATGATCAGTCATTTTTCAGGGGGACAATTATACCAAACTAGACTGTACTACATTGTCCAGCCAGGCACGGCAATGACTCACTCCTTGCCTTTACGTCATGACCCTGAAGATCTAGTGCTAAACAAGCAGGGGCCCATGCAACCAAACGACCCCATTCCCTTGTCAGGGGCAAGAGCACAAGCTTCCAGGAGACTAGCAACCTATGGTGCGATACTACACTCTGGTAGCCTAGCCAATGCAGACTTTAACTAGTCGAGTGCCCGTCCAAAGCTTTCAGCATCCTTGGAAATGGCCTCAGACACTAGAAGTCTCAGCTTTGACAGCAATGAAGGTGGACCCCAAAGCTCTCACCATCTCCCCACCCCCTCAGTCTTCAGGCAAAGGGAGTGGCAGCTAACTGCGGCCACATTCAGAGACAACTGTATCCGTCCCGTACTCCCCTATGCCTAGCTCCCCCAAACAGATCTTTAATCTCTCACACACAACACACACACACACACACACACACACACACACACAAAACCACCTCGGCCTGACAGTCCGGACTGGACTGTTCCCATGGGGATCAGGGTCAAGATTGATCTGCATATGGTTGTGTCCAAACTGGGGTGGCCTACTGAGCAAAACAATGGATTCAACCCAGATCTCTTGACTGGGGGTGAGTTGTTGAAGTCTCAGCACTCCGCCCATCATCTTGTTGCATTTGCTAGGTGCTCACTACAAAACCTTCAGATTTTATTTAATAAACTATAATGTTGTTCCATGTATGACAACTAGGTCACCCAGAGTGTGCCCATAACAGATATTTAGCCTCTTGGTTCAGGACTGAATGTTTCCAAGTTCATGTTTGAAGACATTAAATAAATTACTCTGCAAGTAGCGATAACACACTTTTTTGAATTTTGAAGAGAATTTATCTATTTTTACTTTGTTTGCACAATGTTTTTTATAAATGAACGGGTTTCTAAAAGTAAGTGGAGCAGGACACCTCTTATTCTGTTACCCAAGTTAACTTGTTTACAAGAGCTTTCCTGTTTAACAGCTTTCTGAATGTTAGTGCTAAGTCAAGTAAACACCAGCAGCCCAGTACTGGTGTTCACTGGGGTGCCACATGTAAGTAACAGGACTGGAAGCAATACTCAGGCTGCTCTTGGGAGTATCCTGGTCCTAGAGGAACAGACTTGTCATATGGTTGCGTACTTTTACTAACACGCCCGAGATGGAAAGGCAGGCTGGACCCAGACTTCCCTGCATCTCTAGGGGAACAATCCTAGATATTAGACCAACGGTACCCTTAGGGAGCAATATACCACACACGTTGACCACTGCTTAGATCAGATAGATCTTAAACAGGTCATCAGTGACATTAGTGACATTAGCATTCAGAACCACCTATGGAACACAGACTATTCCTGGAAACGTTATGCATAATAATTACACGTTGGTGCGAAAGGAGTTTCATTAATTTTTCAAGCTTTCTTAAACATGGTTTCAATATACAGGTTCACGGAAAATGCCTACCCAGGCCTTTTTCAGCAGCACTCATTCACCATAAGTGACTAACGCAAAGACAACCCAATGTATTTCGGGCCAAAGCCCTTCATCAGGGGGAACGGATACAAAAACAAATGCATCAGCAACAAGTGTCATCACGGAGTGCTGCTTGACTAAATTGGACAATGACTTGTTGATAGGGATTCATGGTTGTGCTTCTTGAGCCGGGTGCACCAGCTTGGGGTACTCACGCACTGGTGGTTTGGCCAGAGAACGCACCACCGACACTGGCATTTGTTGCATGAAAGCATTCAAAACGTAAAAATTAAAAAAACAGGAAAAGATGGTGTGTATTCTACCACTTCTTTTAAGGGTTTGGCCCACACCGACCCAGAGGCAAAAGGCGAGCGGCACAAAACACAGTTGTACAATGGGAAGATCAGACAGGCCCACATGCAGCCAAACGGCGAAGAACCAAAAAGCAGGCCCATCGAACAATCCCTCGTAGTCAATCTATCTAACAAGACATTGACTCCACTTGAAGCTGTGCTCAATAAAGGCTTGGGTTTCGTCATGACGAATCATGGGGACCCATTCACGTTTCAATGCGAACTGAGTCAGTTTTTTAGGAAACTTAGACTACATTATCTCTTCAAAGATCAGATCCATGACGAATGTGAGATACAGGATACGAACACTGGTCTAAGATTGAAATCTAAATTCCAACCACCAACTCACATGGTTCCTCCACAGGTTTTGGCTTTCGAGCAGGCTGTTGCGGTTGACATTGCTTCACTGTGGAGCACAACAGTCAGGTCATTTAACAACCGTACCAAATTAGAACAAACAACATTGAAAGCACTCTCAGAGGATCATTCAATAACTATAAAGCCTGCTGACAAGGGCGGCTCTATAGTTATTTTAAACACAACGGATTACCAGACTGAGTGCTATAGACAACTAAACAATACACAGGCATACTCTCGCTTGTCTATAGATCCCACTGAAGAAATCACCAAACAGATACGGGACATGGTTGAAGAAGCACTATCCGAGGGCTGGATCACTCAAAGTGAGGCGCTTTATTTGGTTGCTAAACATCCAACAATTCCTTATTTTTACCTTTTACCAAAGGTACACAAACCTCAGAGGCCACCGCCTGGTAGGCCTATTATTTCAGGAATTGGGTCTCTTGGAGCCCGTGTCAACTTTTGTTGACCATTTTTGTGCGGCCAATTGTCCAAAAAATGCCTACATATTTGCAGGACACCAACGATGTGTTGCGTGTCCTACCGGAAATTGATTTCGACATTGAAAGAGACCTCTTGGTCTCTTTCAATGTGGAATCATATACCTCCATCCCTCAGGATGAGACGTTGGAAGTCGTTACATCCATCCTGAGGGACAGTATAGGTGAGACCATCACCCCTGTACCATTCATAATGGCCTTAGCTACTTTGGCCATGAAAATGAATTTCTTTAAGTATGAGGATAAGTTGTTTCTCCAGATCTCGGGAACAAGCATGGGCAGCGTCTTCGCGCCGAGCCTGGCGAATTTATACGTGCACCAGTTCGAACAACAACACGTACTGACACCCACCAACCCCTTCTACACTTCCATCAGGTGGTGGAAGCGTTATATTGACGACGTGTTGGTGGTGTGGAGAGGCACTTTGGAATCAGTCAACGAATTCCATCAGTGGTTAAATAGTAGAAATCTGTTTCTCAAATTCACTATGGAAGCACACAAAGAAAGAATTGCATTCCTAGATCTGTCAATATATGTCACTCCTGCAGGACTGCAGATTGAACTGTATAGGAAACCTATGGCGCGGAACTCACTGCTCCTATACGAGAGTTACCACCCGAAGTCACTGCGCCAGAATTTACCTTATGGCCAGTTTCTACGGGTCCGTAGAAACTGTTCCAACAGAGAGGACTTTGAGGTACATGCTAGGAACTTGTGTGCACAATTAAGGGACAGACATCATCCAAACTCACTGATTAAAAGATCAAAGAAGAGAGCATTCAATAACAGGGAGGCTCTCCTTGAAGCTCCAATCCCTAAACCACCTTTGACGAGACTTACGTTTGTGAGCACCTTCAATACTAGAAGTAATGCTATCCAGAAAATCGCTAAAAGACACTGGCGCCTTCTGAATCATGGGAGAGAGAAAATCGCGCAACCTTTGTTTGCGTTCAAAAGAGCTAGCAGTATCCGTGATCGACTTGTCCACACACGCCCAAAAGAGTTCCCCAAAAAAATTGGTGAAACCCTATGGAACCTCCCGCCAGCTATAGGGCATCACCCCTGTGGCACTTGTTCGATCTGCCCTCAGACTAACCACACGAAGGAAATAGATATAGGTACCACGAGACCTTGGTTGCAGTGCAATTTCAGTAATTGCAACAGTACCAACTTGATCTATATGTTGACATGCCCGTGTTCCACTCGATATGTGGGCATGACGACCCGGAAGGTCCGCACCAGGATGCTGGAACATAAGAGCTCTTTCCAGTGTAGGAAAAGCCACACTAAATGGACGAGACATTTTCTGGAGCATTCTCATCTCGAAACGGACTTCCAATGGACTGTCCTGGAGAAGCCATATATACCCAGTCACATAAGTGATGTGTCAGGTTACCTTTTCAGAAAGGAACAAAAATGGATTTACAAGCTTCGGACTGACACAGGAGGTTTAAATGATGACATCCCCTGGACCTCTCTGTAACATTCTCCCCCAGAGTCCACATGAGGGAGTCCCATCAATTACGAGTAATTATCATGTATTGACTAATATTAGTGTGCATATATGTTTCACACACCTTATACATATTGATTTGCTCATATATGTCTTCTTTTTCCATGATCCCACCAATTTAATACATTTCCATATGTGTATAATTGTAGGGGTAGCTTGAGTAAGTACTGGAGGATAACACTTAGCTGTTTGGTTATAATGTGATGGTTGCCATACTGCAGCAGTTTTGAGGAGCTTCGAATAATCTGCCCTTATGTGAATCTTGGGCACTTTCTAACTAGGTTCGAGTAATTGAACTACCAAAATGGCCGCTATGACACCATCTGGTAGTTTCTAACGAGTCTTCTCGCGCGTTTGAGCGCGAAATAGTGCGCCCCGTTTTTCATATGCAAACAGGTTCAATTAACCTTGAATACAAATGCTAGACAGGAGATTAGTGGAGGTTATTTCGGGCATTTGTCCAGAGCACTGGTGGCCTTGTTCAGAGCACACTCACAACACATTACAAAGAGTTGGGAGTCATTGAACTACAAAGACGGCGCCAGTGACGTCATATAGTAGTCCTGAGGGCGTTCTTTCGAGCGCAAAGTAGTGCGCTCAGTTTTTAAAGTATATAAGATCAATCAGGCCTATTTGACTGTTATTATTGATAAGAGTGCCCTTTCCTTGTTAGATTACAGTAATTGTAAGAAATGCAAGGCAATATGACAAGAGTGTAACAAGCCAATACACATTACATATGTGGAGGGATACTACACCAACAAATCCCCCACTAGACTACTAATACCAGGATCTCCCACAGGTCGGTGCCTCCCCCAAGTCTCAGATGAGAGCTTGAGGCACCGACGGAAAGGTGAGCAGATATTAGTTTCAATAGAGTGCTTCAACTATACTATTTTCAAAGCCTTGGTAATTACAGTATCTTAAGGATATCTTTTTTTTTTTTTAAACTTCTTGAAATAGTAGATTAAGGATCCTTAAGAGTTTTAAGAGTTTGGTGTCTTAGTTGAGTCTCTGGGTCCCTTTGAGGCTTAGTACACCGGGTCGGGGATGCTGACCTACCTCATATGGTTTGCCTCTAGAGATAAGGAAATTGGTCATAGGAATGATCGTAGGCATGGTGTTAACTCCAAACAATTTTTGCATCATCTCTGCCACATTCCTTTTCTTCCCTATATCTTTCTAGTGCGGGGCCTCGGAATACCTGAGCAGAGTCCAGGTGAGGTCCATTGCCCTACCATTAATGGTAAGCATACACAAGTTTAATTGTTTCTACACACTTAATTGCTTTGGAGGTGATATACTACGCTTATGAGATTGATACATCTAATACAGTACGAATGATATAACGTTCTCCTTCACAGAATTCACAGCAACCATTGTGAATCGGAGGGTTAATGTCCATGGTTGTTACAGGTTGTACCGTTTCTAACCAAATTTTATCATTTGCTTTGGTGATGGTGGTGATTTCTCTATTCCACTATTAGGAGTGCAACTATTATAAGAGCAGAGGCCCTGACGAATGCCAAGGGATTAAATACCCGTTAGGCAGAAACATGTTGGCCCTTTGGTAGACAGATATTTGTTACTGTCTTTTCTTGTCTGGTCCGCAGAATAAAGTAGTCAGAAGGAGGACTTTCCATCCTAATTTAAATCATTGTTGGTTTGTTGCACTTTTCTCATTTATCTTCACCATCAAAAGATCAGTCATCATGGACGGTTTGTGTATTTTGGTGGACCAAATCCTAATACAACAATAAGGTGCGGAGCTGAGTGTCTCACTGATCAGGGGACCAGCCTCACTTGCACCAGGGTTTGGCCAAATGATAGGACTGATCATTGAGTCTATTTTGATGGAAACCCTTTACAATTTGTTGTGGATTAATCAACCATATACGAAAAATCGATGATGTACCGGTCTCCTCTTTGCTCGTAGTTTTCACCTTTTTCTTCACTTTTCTTATTAACACATTTTCTCTGTGTGATAAAGAGATTTAGAGATCCTGTGGACTCAGTATCAGAGCAGCCCCTCAAGTTGGTTGGCAGACCCCCTGTGTTTCGTGTGTTATACATTCAGCTGGTGCTGGGGATAAAATCAGGTGTGGGTCTTTAAAATATATATCCCTTGGACCCTTTTTCCAAAATGTTTTTGCTTTGCCCCCCTAGGAAGGGTTGGAGGCAGATGCGGGGGGAGGGGGGGCATTGGTGGACTGTGCCCCCCCCCCCGGCTCCAGGTCCCCGTAGAGGCTGGGTGGTTCGTGCAGCCCTGTGGTTCTGGGTGGAACGTGGTAGGGCACCCCTTCCATGGCCACAATAGGGACAAAGGGCAGACTGCATGGGGCGAGAAGTTGCTGTAAGGCCCAAGGACCAGGCCGTAGCCCTAGAGTCCTTGAAGCGCTCAAGCGGGCTACGGGCATCAAAGGGCATGTTCAAAAGGGGTAGATTGGACATCCCGAGAGAAGCCAGAGGTTCTCAGCTAGGCGTAGCGCCTCAGGGCTACCGAAGTGAAAATCGCCCTACCCAGCAAGTCGGAGGTATCCAGTTCACACCAAACCAAGTGAACTTTGTGCGCCTCGACCCTCAGCAACAGCATGGGCGAGCACAGCCTGGACCTCCTCCAGGCACTGTGGCAGCACTTGCGCAACTGTGTCCCACACTGCATGTCTTCTGGGCCATTAAACACATTCAGTGTTCACAAACTGCGGTCCTAAGTTGGCGGATGAAAAAAATCTTCCAAAGATGGTCAAGCTTCTTGGATTCCCCATTTTGAGGAGCTGTAGGGAAAGTGCCTCATTTCGAGGAGGAGGCTTGGACCACCAAGCTCTCGGGAGTAGGGTGTTGGGAGAAGAAAAAAGGGTCGTCCGGGGTCAGGCAGTGGTGCCAGGCAATCATCCTATCCACAGGAGCCCTTGTGCTGGGCTTGGACCAGGAACCCAGAATGACAGGGAGGGCCTCATTGAAAACTCCAAAGATGATGCTGCCAGCTGAAGCACCTCAGTCAGGAAGATAGTCTTGACTGCCACCCTAGGAAGCTCAAGGCCCACCATAGGAAGCCCAGGGCCTCAACTGCCCTATGTAACACCACAGCGTAGGAAGCTCCTTCCCCTGTAGCCACAGTAGGGGGAGAAAGCATACCAAAGTCTGGGGAGGTACCCAGACCACTGGCGCCACCAAACTCCTCTCAAGTCCAGCTCCTCAAGCTGGTCTGCCCGAGCGTCCACAGACTTCTGCCAGTCCTCCTGTGGCTGCCACTCAGGGCAATAGGGTACGCCAGGGAAGAACAGAGGTACAACAGTACCCTCCAGGGCCAGCATCGGCAAGTAGAGAGGGAGGCTGGGGTCGATGCCAGCTAGGGGAGCAACCGAAGTTTGAGGTGCAGGGGAAAGGTAGACACGTTGATCCGGATCTAGGCCTGGATCCTCAGGGGACCTGCGACAGAGGCTGGAGCCACTGGCATCGAAGGCCTAGAACCCCCAGCTGAGTCAGCGGGGCCCGAAGGCACACCAGCAGTCGGGCTGCTCAAAGATGGAGTGCAGGTCTTCACCACTACTGCATTTATTCTCACCCCCAAGAACAGTTTCTTGTTCTGGTGAGGTTTTCTCCCACTATATTGAAAAACCAAGCTGGATTAGAGTAACTATTACTTGGTGTATATGCTGCTTGTAGAGACTGTACGAGTTTGCCCTTACTAACCAGTAAGGTAAGTAGGGCTATACATGGATTCCCGGTCTTCTTAAGTGTGCAGCTAGTTCTGCTAGCCACTTTGTGAACATTCTTGGTGCTGACTTTAGACTGAATGCTAGCACTTTCAATTGCTAGTGCGCGTCATGGACCACAAATCTTAATACCCTTTTGTATTTGTTCTTCATGGGGAATGTGCAAATAGGCATCCTTTAAGTCTATAGTAGCCATATAGTCCCCTTTTTGCCACTGAGGTATTAACTCTTGCAGAGTTTCTTGAACTTTTAAGTCTTTATGAACTTGTTGAGTAATCTAAGATAAGACGCAGTATTCCATCTATTTTAGGAATTAGGAAGTACGTAGAGTAATTTCCCTCGTTTCTTTCCTTGTGTGATACATGTTCTAAAGCTTCTTTCGCTTGCAGTTGTTGTACTTCTTGGAGTAACAGTAGTTTCTCCTCTGGAATGTACTTTACTCCTTGTGCTTTGGTTTGGAGTCGTTTCAACTAGTTCTATGCAGTAGCCGTACAGTATGATGTTTAAGATCCATCTGCCTGAAGTGATCTCTTTCCAGTTTGAGGAAGTTCTTTAGTCTGCCCCCTACTGGTGTAGAATGCTGGAGGAACTCTGTTTGAGGTCTGTCTTTGCGTGCACACTGATATTTCTGGAGTGCGTTGTGTTTGGAATGCAGTCACTTAAATGCTGTAGGTGCTCCGCCTTTTTGTGGAAGGCCTCTTCCATGGGGGCGTCCTCGAAAGGATGGTCTTCCTTGTTGGTATTGCCAATTTTGTTGCTGTCCTCATTGCCCTTGGTAACCTCGCTGGTATGTTTGATCGAAGTTGTGGGGTGATGGTTCCCTCTACATGCTGGCCTCCTTGAGGGGGTGGTTCCTCTACGTATGCCACCTCTGAATTTTAGAACCCCCATGGACCTTGCTGTTTCGTTGTATTCCTTTAAATGGTGCATCGTCTAAAACACTTCCAAGGAGCGGTTCCCCACTGTTCAGTAGGTTGCTCTGCACCTCTGGCTTGAATCCAGAGATCCGCAGCCATGCATATTCTTTCTGAGATGCTGAACATCATTCGTCTGCTTGATGTTTCCGCGACATCTAGGGCAGATTTTAAGCATGTATTGGCTATATTTTTACCCTCTTCTACCAAGTGGCTTGCTCTCTTTTGGTACTGTTCCGGTAGGGGTTTAATTAGATCCCCTACCACCTCCAAGTGGTGGGGAAGGCATCTGGGGAGTGTGTCAAGGTCTTGCAACTGTAGTTCTTAATCAGAGGTTGCAGGTAGGTTTGTTCTTCCTCTCCTATGAAAAAGAACTCTTCTTATTCCTTTTACGGTTCGGGCATCACCTGAAGCTGTAAATCTTAAGACTATTTTTATCTTTTTTCGTCGCGTTTTTCGGCAGTATCTTGAATTGCCTCAAGCTGTTGAACTCTTTTGCGCTGCAAAATACTGGCCATTTGTGCCTCCAGTCTTCTTTTTCTTCTTGATCGCCAAAGCGTGTGTTTCGGCGTCTAGACTTTCTGCCCTTTTCTCCGCAGACGTTGGGACACTTTTTGGGGGGTTTTGACCTCAGACATTGATGCGTCCTTTCCTTGACCGTTTTTCGACGCCTTGGATTTTGCAAGGGTCTTAGCAGTTACTGAGTCCTAAGGATCCTACCGAGTATTTCTTTTGGGACGCAACTGCGGACGTCGAATAGATTTCTGCGATTCACCATCGAGACAAGCAAAGAGAGAATTGCATTTCTGGATCTCTCAATTTATGCCACCCCATCTGGTTTGGAAAGTGAACTCTTCCGCAAACCCATGGCAAGGAGCTTGCTTCTATTGTACGAGAGCCAGCACCCTAAATCCCTGCGCGACAACTTACCGTTTGGTCAGTTTCTCCGGCTGCGGCGAAATTGTTCCACTCTGGATACCTTCTCACATCACGCATCTAATCTGTCAAATCAATTGGAAGAGAGACACTACCCTAAGAAACTTATCAAGCGCTCTCTTAAGCGTGCTACCAATAACAACCGGGAGGCACTTCTAGAGCCCAAGACTGCTAAGCCCCCTTTGGACCGTCTTACCTTTGTAAGCACTTTTACCAGCAGGTCCAATTGTGTCCAAAATACCATCAGACGACACTGGCGTATTTTGAACTGTACTAATGAAAAAAATCGAATATCCTTTATTCGCTTTTAAACGTTCCAAGTAACTTACGTGATGAACTAGTACATACGGGCCCCAAAGAGTCACCCAGAAGAGAGATTGGGACACTATGGGACCTTCCAGCTGTGACCGGACATCACCCGTGTGGGGCATGCTCGGTCTGTTCACAGACATGCAAGACAACTAGTATTGATATCGGTACCACCCGGCCATGGGAGCTAAGACTTCACGAATTGTAACAGTACCAATCTTATTTATCAACTGACTTGCCCATGTAATGAAAGGTATATCGGTATGACCACAAGAAAGGTCCGTATTCGGATGTTGGAACACAAAAGCACGTTTCGGTGTAAGAAAAGTGTTTCCAAATTAACCAAACATTTCATACAAATGAATCATGACGAATCGGACTTTACTTGGACTGCTCTTGAAAAACCTTTTATTCCTACACACATAAGTGATGTCCCAAGATTTATGTTCCTAAAGGAACAGAAATGGGTTTTCAAACTACACACAGACGTTTGAGGACTGAACGATGAAATACCTTGGTTCAGCCTTCAATAATACAGTCTGCAAGGGAAACATTGCCTTTAACTTCTGTCTGTATTACAACTACAATGCACAGCAATATCAGGCCATCCGGGCAGTTAACATAAGTTGAGGGCTACACAGAGCATTGTGCTATTTCATACTCATAGGTAAGATACATGAATTATCACTGTTGGATTGTCAACTTTTGAGTCTGAATACACAACTAGCAAAGTTTGGTGTTTTTGGTTCTGTATGGATGACCTAGTTCACAATTCATTGTGCTGTCAGTATTTGGCCAGTTACGATTTGTGACTTGATTACTTCTCATAAATCACTGCATCGATTACCTGTAAATCATGCATCCTGTGGGCGCGACCTCCCGCTTTCAATTTAGATGCTTGCTCTTTCTAATGTGATTTATGATTCCATACAAATGTGGCCACTTTGCAGTTCTTTAATTTACATTGAAACAGCTATGTTTTCTAATAATTATCTCAAGAACTGCTGTATTATATTAAATAGTTTTGGAGTACAATTCATATGTATGATACTCCAAATGAGGATCTCAGCAAAGAGACCGTTTGTGTTCCACCCTTTAGCGACCCCGCTATCCTACGGAACTACAGACGTCCATGTTATGACGTCATTTTTCGGTCCCGCAGGCATCGCGAGGGAACGCGTTGTTTTGACAGCTTGAGGAAGTAGTGTACTTTCTTTCGTCTCACGATAGAGATTCATGCTTGGTATTATAATAATTAAGAGACCCGCGCTATGCCAGGTTCCATCGTTTAGCGCCTCCGCGACCAGCGGAACTACAGACGTCCACGTTATGACATCATTCTGTAGTCCCTAAGGTATCGCGAGAGGACGCGTTTTGTTATCGGCTAGATGAGGCTGCATTCGTTTCTTTTCCATTCCATTTGCGCGATGTATTTGCACACTCTGGATACATGGGCAGTATCCTAGTGAGCTTAACAAGGTATGCTCAGTTGATATCAATGTTTAGTTTATAACTGCTAAACGAGGCGTTTTCTCACTGCATTATCTATGCTGATTGGCCACACAGGCATGTTCCGGACCAGTTATAAGGGCTGTACCTGTTCTGATCGTTGCCTCCCCCTGACTCAGTGCCGGCCAGAGGCAACGACGGACAGGTAGGCCATTTGCTGGATCAATCCCTTAACTCTCCTTTAAGAGTTTATGAACTACTTGCAAACAGATTTATAGACAAAGGGTGTTTTTTAGGTCTTGCGACCTATCGATGCGCGCATGCGCATCGAGCAGAGCGAGAATTCAAGTGGCGAAAATTCTCGTGAAACCACCAGCTTTTTGCTGGCGTTTTCATGCAGTTCATGTGAACCACGTGTTCAAACATGAACGCGCATCAGCCTCCCTCCATTTGCCGCACAGCACATCAAAGGGCTTCGCCCAGCGTGCGCTTTGCGGCTTCGCGGCTTCTCCTCCCCTAATTACGCCGCACACAGCCTTCCTTGCATTTCTCCTCCCCTCCCCAGCCAGCTTCCCCCAGGCCGTGTTCCCTCATCCCTCGCACCCCCTCCTCCTTCAGCTTGTTCAAACAACGTCCAAGAGTAAGGAACAAGAGGCTCAGACATTTCTCAGTATATTATTTTTATTTTCAGCGTCAGACATATTGCATTGCAGATGCGTGTTATGTTGCAGGCCCATTATTGTTGTAATTTCAGAATCCTCATTCTCAAAGGACTGGTGTAAAAACGCTATGCCTATTTATTTCGGGCATGCTCACAAATTACACTCGTTTCAAAGATTACCGCCTCACCACTTATAAAATTCAGCAGCTGCCACTGTCCCGGGGCCGTTAATCCCTGTAATAACATTCCAGAACTGCTTCTTGGCAATAGTATATACATTTCTTAAATTGATCCTGTTCTCAATCTGTGTCCCCTTGCTTGTTTCTTGACCTGTTTTCCATACTTTCTTTGTCCGTGGGTTTTCTTTCTTTGATGACTAAGGTGTATTCATAGTTCCGCGCCCCAGTATTTATTTTGCACGCATCTTTTCGCTTCTTCTCTTCTTTCCCCTTTCCTGACGTTGATTCCGTTTCTCACAATGTATGCTTTCAAAAATGCTTTCAATGTTGGCATAGCATAGGGAACACCCCTATGGCACCAACTCCAGACTGCACAGCAAACAGAACCTCGAGCCGACCTAGCGCCGTACATTTCCACCTCATGGCACGTGATCGCAGTTTAGAGCAGTCAGAGCCTCCAATCTCAGCACCTCGACAGGAGGGACTCCATCCTGCTCTAGCTTTTACGACAACTACAGCAATCATACAGACACAATCAGCGGCTGAACTGGCTGACCCTCCAACAAGTCAGTGGAGCGCCTATCTGTGTTCTCCGATCTTAAACAAGCTGGACATCCTTCCGCAAGACATGGAAACCCTGATGCAGGGACTCAAGACCCCTTCCCCTCCCTCTGTTCTCAGCAAAAAAAGCCTGCCTCCAAGTCGTCTCCCAGGGGAACGGACAAGCCGCAAGGCTTTTTACAATGCCAGCCTGCACACTCTGGCCCCGACAATGGCACAAATGCTGGATGCACCAGAGTCCAACAATCAGGGAGCGACGCTCGCTTTGCTGCCCAGGAGCCATCTCCACAGCTCTACAGTAGCCCCAGCAGCCTAACGGCAACTCCCAACAGTCTAGCGCCTGTAGTGTATGCCACCTGGAATGAGCGTGTTTGCTCTTTGCATAGCGCTTAATACAGCCGTCTTCTAAGCACTGTAAACAATTGGTTATTTTTACTCAGTCCAGCAGCTTACATTCATGCATCTCTGGGGGAGCCACGCTGGCCTGCAGGTCACATCAGATGTCAGCAGCGGGTGCTGCGCCTTGAAGATGACCTTTGAAGTGCCAACATCTTTGTGAATCCAGCAATATTTTAGCACTGGATCCCTCTGGGTTATTTTACCATTTTTTCAGGGTCTGGGGGTGTCTCCCTAGCAGGTTTGTGTCCCAACATCCAAGTTGTTTGTAGATACAGTAAAGTACACAGACCCTTCCCCCGTGAAGCTCAATGATGTGACCCAAACGGACCAGTTCCCACTCATCATGGAAGTCAATGAGTATTTTTGCATGTTGATCACTCTAGAATGATCCAAATTCCAAATGCATGCACACTTGCGGTTCAAATTGTTGACACTGAATTTATTTTCGTTTAGGCGATCGCTTTTCACGGGCTGCGTGAGCTCTTAACAAGATTGGCATTGTGTCTGACTACTGAGGTCGAATGCCTCTGCTTTCCCACTGGGCGGTCAGAAACAAAGACGGTGGACATTTAAATGCTGCATAACTAAATAATTATAAGGTCCAACAAGCATTGGCATTGCCAATAGGTCTCGCTTGTGGGACCTTATAAGTATTTAGTTTTGCAGCACAATATCCTTGTTGCATAATCGGATATTGTGCTGCAAAACTAAATACTTCTAAGGTCCCACAAGCGAGACCTATTGGCAATGCCAATGCTTGTTTTTAAAAAGGGTTGTATCGCTGAACAGGGTTTTTAAGGGCTATTCTAGCTAAACAGGGACCTTAAGAGATAACTATGGTCTGTGTAACTTAGCACTACATCATAACTGCTGTATTGGAATTGAAGTGGTTTGTGCTTTGGAGGATTGATCCAAGGTCACCGGACTACGATAGGTAGTGACCTCTGGGAGTGAACTGGATAATAAACCTGTGCCTAGTATATGCAAGACAGAGCAGGATAGATTTATATATTCTCTCTGCTGTATTTAAGGTCAGGTTGTTTTACTTCCGTAGAGCGGGGTCTCACATGTCCTGAGCCAGGTCCAGGAGAGGTGAGGTCTGTTCCCCGGACAAGCTGGGTGAGTAAATCATGTCCTTATCGTGTTATGCTTCGGACATGTGATTGTTTACAATTAACCCTTATAAAGGGGTCACACTGTTTTTTCTTTTGTAGATGTAACTAATTCTTCAGTTGTCACTGAGGAGAATTAACAGACGTCGGAAATATATATATCCTTTGCTGTTAAAGAATGATATTCACGTTTGTTTTTTGACAATTTTGCTTTGGCACATTTGCACTATATGCAGTAGCATTATTCTTGAGAACAGAGGCCCTGAAGAAAGCCTGGGTCCCTTTGTCCCACTAGGCTGAAACATGCCCCCCCCCTGCAGATATTTGTTTAAACTGCTATGATATTGCGCTGTTCTTGTTTTTAACAGGAAGAGACCTTCCCTATTAAAAATTCCATCTAGGTTCTCTATCCTATTTTAATTCACCACTATTCGTAATTTTTTTGCACTGCACCAGATCCCATCAGATCAATATCATATGGTCCAACAGTGATTGCAGGTCGGAACCCTTATCCACCACAGGGTACGATCTTTGTCTCAATGATCCAGAGACACGACCCTAAGGATGACCAAATGATAACATTGATCGTCACAAGTTTTTGATGGGAATCCTACAAAAGGTTTTTTTGATCTACAATCACTGGTGGCCCCTCGTTTTGTTTTCTTGTGTCCTGTGAGAACTATTTAGTCTTAACTCCAACTAGATGTACTATGTTGGACGTCGGGTTAAGGAAATAGGAATTTCCATGATACTTTCCTACAGAGACCCCTAGGTTTTCTTGTTCACAGAATATTTAGATCCCCATTTCCCTTGCATTTTGGCAATACTGAAGCTGTGGAAGATTATGTAGTTTGAACTAAAACACAATCAGCTCGACAGCTGCATCCGTCTCAAAGGAATATACAAGATAAACCTAATTCAAGGATTAGACTTCGTGGAAGCTAACGCAATAAAGCTATCCAGGAGGTGATTCTACATAAACAGCCCAAACCTGTAGTACGTTTTAGCCTAATTTTTTTTCAACACATTTGAAATGTTGCTTTCACCAAGACCAATGCCCTCAAGACACCTTCTACAAAGGGTAGGAACTCCTTTTCAGCTCTAAGTAACCCTGCAAAACAAGAAACCGGGCTCAATTCAAATGATGGCACTGCAGCAGGCTGGGAATGTCAAACCAGGAAAGCAGCAATATTCCCCAGTAATTCTTCAGTGCCACAGCTGGGGCCCTAAAAAAAAAAAAAATTTTTTTTAAAAGGCAAAAAATCCGCTCCCTGCCCTTTTCCAAAACTTTGAAGAAAGCTAGACTAAAATACGGTGAGAGGCTGTGTTCAAGTACAACGACCTCAACAGGGATAAAGCAGAAAAAATAGCCAATATTCCCCTGTAGTGCAATAATAGTATAAAGATGGCAAGCAGCTGAACACATCACAAGTTTCCAAAGTGAGGAAGATGCTACAAAGAAGCTTTAGCCATGGTTTCTTGCTCTCCAGAAAAGACACCGAAGAAACTCTTGCCAACTTAACTTGGGCACCACAGGAGTAGGCACTTAAAACTAATCGAAGAGAATAGTTTTAACGAAATCGGTCGACATTTGGTCAGTAGAAAAGTCAAATGCAACATTGTCAAAATAGGAATCCAGTTTTTGAAACACCTTGCAAAATGTCTCTGAATAACAGCCTTGAATAGAGAAGTCACCCAGTGCAACATCCTTGGAAGTAATGTCCACAAGTTATTAGTGAGAACCAAGTAGGAAAGCCCCACAATGCCCATGAGGCGCATACACACAAAGTCCAAAAGGAAACGTTCTGCTTGACCCTTCGGTCCAATTCCTGAAACGGGAGTAGAGGACATTAAACAAAAACCTTGCAAACCTAGACCCTTCAACTGAAGGAAATAAGGAGCACTGCTAGAACAGGATACAGAAACATGTATTGCCCACTAAGGGAAATGATAGAGAAGGAAAGCCAGCTAGGCAGCCGCTCACTAACCAAGCACTCTTCACGGAGGAAGGCTGTTAACTGAAGCTGCTGCATATGCAACCACAACATCTTAAGAGCCTCTCCCAGTTACTTAAAGGAGTTTACGAGGATTTTGTCCCAGCAATCCTAGACAGAGCGAGCCTGCGACAGTTTGATTGCACTGATGGAATTTTTTTAATTTTGAACCTTATTTTGTGACACGGGCCAGATTATATAAACAACTCTAGCCAACACTACGCATAGGTGATTGGCTTGTAATCTATGCTTTTACCACGGAGCAAGTCTCATGTAGGCCCGCAGTGGTTTATGGCACGGAGGGGCATACAGGTTGGTGCAACGGATAATATGCCTCTGTGCAGGCAGAACGTGAGTCTTGCTG